>NC_140177.1:92333381-92675881 GCF_963971535.1 Notolepis coatsorum
AGAGAGAGAGAGAGAGAAGGAGAGAGAGGGAGAGAGAGGGATTGAGCCTGGGGAGGTGGGGGGTTTAGCGAGGTCACAGGGGTCATATAGGAGAGCTGCAGAGAGAGAATAGGGAGGTGTAGTCTGACGTCACTTTAGTTTCCTGTGTGGTCCACCCGTATAGGGATTTATCATTGGGAAAATGTATTATCGGCTATTGTAATAATTCTGCCTCATGAACATTGGCAAGCTTTCCATTTTTCTATCACTAACATTATTGTTTAAGCATTTTTGGTTGAAATAAAATTATAGTAACTTAATTATTTTACGATTAATTGCAAATTGTTTCATGTTGAGCTATAGATTGTGGATGAATACACACAGAAAGGTACACCATGCCAATGTTCATGCTTTATTTGTTTTAAACGAGACGATTTAGAAATGTGTCCATTGGAAATACAGTGCAATTTCAAGCGAGGTGGACTGGTTGGAAACAACAATGACATAACCACTACACCTCCCTATGCACAACAGACAAAGGATAAAAAGAAAATATTTAAAAAAAAAGGATGAGAGAAGAGGAAGGGTGTGAGCCAGAGATGGAAGGATAAGGTAGATGAGAGGAATATAGATGGAGGGATGTTGAAGGAATGTTGGAGGGAGGAGAGGAAATGTGACAATGAAATTAACTGTCAACTTTACTCTCAAAGAAAGAAAGAAAAATAGAAAGAAGAAGAGAATATCTTTATTTATCAAGCACATTTTACATGTACCCCGTAAATTCATCCTCTGCATTTAACCATCCCAACCAGTTAGGGCTAGTTAGGAACAGTGGGCAGGCACAGTCCGGCTTCCCAGCGACCAACTGCAGCCACAACACATGTACCCAGCATGCATGTGTGGTGCATGGTGTGGGAGGAAACCGGAGTACCCGGAGGAAACACACTCAAACACAGGGAGAACATGCAAACTCAGCCAAATCCATTTTGCTGTAAGGCAACAGTGCTAACCACTGCACCACCATGCCACCAAGCTTGCACTAATAAGAGGCTACTCATGAATATCAAACATGAAATAACAGAAGGAGAGAAGAAATCTTCATACTGTCTGATAAAGACAGTGAGTGCACCACTCCCTCAGTCCTAAAATAGCTACCATAGGAGTACTATCGTCCTTAGTCCTACAACAGAAAAGGTGGGGTTGGCATTTTGTGTGCTTACATTTATGGGAATGGGGATTATTCTGATGGGAGGCTTAGAAGGTTGCTGGTTGGAATGATCTGAACCACACAGAAATCGAAATGTTGAAAGTGAATTGTGAAGTAATACTCTCCTCACCATCAAGAACCAATGCTAAAGTGCTCTTGAGCAAGGCACTGCTCCAGTGGAGCTGCTCAGTAGCCAAGAGTATTGCATAGAAGACTGTGGTTGTACTGAGCAGCTCCCAGGTGTGAATGTTTGCTACTACTGTGTGAGTTTGTGGCTGTGTTGAGCAATTGCTAATATTCCAGTAACAAGTAATATTCCTTTTAAGATTAATTTTATGGAACTTGATGCTTGATTCTGCACCATGATGTAGAGTGAAAGGAAATATGTGGGAGAGATTGGTTAAATAATGAAATATTCTCCCCAAAAGTGCTAATTTTCATCACAGATCAACACAAAACGTAAAACCCCTAACTGCACCTGACGAGGTGATGCCTTGCATGGCTGGCTCTGCCGTCTGTGTTTGTGTTTGTGTTTGTGTGTGCGTGCGTGTGTGTGTGTGTGTGTGTGTGTGTGTGTGTGTGTGTGTGTGTGTGTGTGTGTGTGTGTGTGTGTGTGTGTGTGTGTGTGTGTGCGTGCGTGCGTGCGTGCGTGCGTGCGTGCGTGCGTGCGTGCGTGCGTGCGTGCGTGCGTGCGTGCGTGCGTGCGTGCGTGCGTGCGTGCGTGCGTGCGTGCGTGTGTGTGTGTGTTTGTGAGTGTGTGTGTGAGTGAGTGAATGAGTGAATGTGAGGCATAATGCACCTTGAATGAAAGCGCTGGTGTCTGTCTGCTTGTGTCTGTCTGCTTGTGTCTGTCCCCTGATGTCTGTCCGCTGGTGTGTGTCCCCTGATGTCTGGTGTCTGTCTGCTTGTGTCTGTCCCCTGATGTCTGGTGTCTGTCCGTTGGTGTCTGGTGTCTGTCTGCTGATGTCTGTCTGCTTGTGTCTGTCCCCTGATGTCTGTCCGCTGGTGTGTGTCCCCTGATGTCTGGTGTCTGTCTGCTTGTGTCTGTCCCCTGATGTCTGTCCGCTGGTGTGTGTCCCCTGATGTCTGGTGTCTGTCTGCTGATGTCTGTCCGCTGGTGTGTGTCCCCTGATGTCTGGTGTCTGTCCGTTGGTGTCTGGTGTCTGTCCGCTTGTGTCTGTCCGCTGGTGTGTGTCCGCTGGTGTGTGTCCCCTCCCCTGATGTCTGGTGTCTGTCCGCATGGTGTCTGTTCCACGTTCCAGTTCCAGATGTTCCAAGCAGAACCTCACTTGATTTGTGAGCTTTCTGTCTATAAGACCTTCACTTCATCAGAGCACTCAAGACTCACCTCTTCAAATCTGCTTTCAATCTCTGATCATATTTTGTATTTTTCTTTATTTCAATACTCTTTATTGTATAATAATAATAATAATAATAATAATTCATTGTATTTGTAAAGCGCTTCTCAGGAACCCGAAGTCGCTGACATTAGGTGGGGAAAACAGAGAAAACAAAGAAACAAAAGGAACATAAGACCACAGGGAAACAGGGAAAACAGCAGGATACACAGAAAACATAAGGCCACAGTAACAAAGATCAAAACAGGTTGGAGGGGGGGGGTTAAGGTTGGGGAGGGTTGAAGGCTAGGGCGAACAGGTGGGTTTTGAGGCAGGATTTGAAGGTGGAGAGTGTGGTGGAGTCTCTGATGGTCTGAGGGAGGGAGTTCCAGAGTCGAAGTGCAGTGCGTAAGAAGTCCGATCACCAACGTTTTTGAGCTTGGATGACGGGACAGTGAGGGAGGCAGTGGAGGAGGACCGGAGGGAACAGGTGGGGCGGTAAGGAAGAAGGAGATCAGTCAGGTAGGGGGGGGGGGGCAGGCTATTGAGGGCTTTGAAGGTGAGGAGTAGTGTTTTGATGTTGATGCATTCCTTGATCCTTGTATGTATTTCTTTTCCTCGACACATTGGTTAATTTGTTCTGATTTTACATAATTATTATTAGAGCTCTGAAATTAGCCCACTCGAGCCTGTGAAAGACATCTGGATATGTCTGCAGGTCTGTTAGGGTTAAGAGGTTAAGATCATGCAGACAAAGAAAAGATTAATAGACAGTATAGCACAGTTTAGTATAGTATTGCAGTTTAGCATAACAGGATAATATAGCATAGCATTACAGTATAGGCTAGTAGGAGTATAGTCATAGTAATATAGTATATAGCAGCTTAACAGAGAATACTAATATATAAAAATATTGTATAATACTGTATACCAATATAATATAGTGTAGTATAAATAGTATGATTTAGTTATAGTATAATACAATAAAAATAATACAATTATATAGTATAATAGTATATAGAAGAATAATACATTATATAATAGAACAGTGTACTATAAATATATATAGAACTTCGTTATCAAAAAAAATAACGATTCTATTAATGCCACAATTTTTTTAACTCAGGATTAACTTTTAAGAAATTTACTTTTTTTACTTTTTTTCTTTTTCTTTTTAATTTAATTTTTTTTTTAGACTTCACTCAGGTGTATTATTGATGCTCTCATTGATACTATGTTTGTTTCTGAAGTGTGTGTGTGTGTGTGTGTGTGTGTGTGTGTGTGTGTGTGTGTGTGTGTGTGTGTGTGTGTGTGTGTGTGTGTGTGTGTGTGTGTGTGTGTGTGTGTGTGTTTATGTGATACCAGCCACAAGGCCCAGCTTTACCCTAATTTACTGGTAGCAGAGTCGAGAGCGCTCAAGGAACTCATGGAAAAAGACGATTTAATTTAGAGTACGTACGTGACTGAGATTATGAGACAATTGAACGACATTGAGGTGTATACCCAGTTAAATTCAGATCCAGTGTTCCGATTTTCTACGGAAATTAAAACAGTCCTAAAAAGCCTCAGATTAGCTGAAGTAATCACTGAAAATGAATTTAAATTTATGTTTGTAGAGCACCCAATTACGCCTATCATTTACACCTTACCCAAGATCCACAAGGATCTAGTTAACCCTCCAGGTCGACCGATAGTCTCCGGCATAGGCTCTGCCACAGAGAAAATTTCGCAATATATAGACGCACATATTAAGGATCTGGCCTCTTCACAACGCGGGTATTTAAAAGACACTACTTCCTTCCTGATTGGGCTTCTGGCCTGTAATATTAGTCCCACAGACTTTCTTGTTACCATGGATGTAGTCAGCCTGTACCCTAGCATTCCACATGCTGATGCGTTAGACGCACTGAGTTTTTATTTAAACTCGAGAGCAGAATCACTCCCCTCCACAGACGCGCTAGTTAGACTAGCCGATCTAGTGCTTACGAGGATTTTAGATTTCAAGATACATATTATTTGCAGAACAGAGGACTCAGCATGGGCTCGCCAGCCGCAGTGAACCTAGCTAATCTTTTTATGTCCAAATTTGAACTAGAACATGTTTTTAAAAATAACCCGTTTGAGAAACACGTCAAATCCTACATGCGCTATATAGATGACCTATTTTTTATTTGGTCAGGTACATCGTCTGAGCTTCTTGACTTCCTTGAATATCTCAACTCTTGTAGATTAACGATAAAATTTACTTTGAAGTTCGATTTGCAATCGCTACCCTTTTTGGACGTCTTAATCTACAAAGCCCCAAGTGGGACTTCATTACATGCAGAGGTCTTCAAAAAAGAGACAGACAGAAATTCGTTTCTCCATTTTTCTAGCTACCATACCCCGGCTTTAAAAAATAGTCTACCTTTCAGCCAAATACTCCGTTACAAGATAATCTGTGACACGGAGGTCAGATTCAAGGCCCAAGCCGAAACCTTACGGTAGAATTTTCATGACAGAGGATACAGTGATATTTTAACATCTAAGGCCCTGCACAAAACTCAGCAGATTGACAGATCCTCGTTACTGGCCCCTAAGAAGAATAAGGTACACTCTGATAAAGTAGCCTTTGTGTCTACTTACAGCCCGATTACGAGAGACATACGTACCATTGTTAATAAATACTGGCATATTTTACAGTCTGATCCTCTAATCGGAACGGCGTTTCAACATTCGCCCAATTACTACTACAAAAGACAAGCGAATCTCTCAAATCTGCTTGTGAAAACGGATTTTCCCATAATAAAACCGACTCACTTTATGTCTAACATCCCAGATGGGAATTTTCCCTGTCAATCTTGTGTACATTGCCATGGGATGATCAAAGACAAAAGTTATACACACCCAAAAACGGGCAAACGGATACCGGTTAAAGGTCAAACTCCACGTTGTATTTTTGTTCAATAAACAATGTGGACTAGGCCAACAGTGACTTTCATGAAGAATTGGGAAAAAAAGTATTGAAATTTACCCAGTTTTAGCGTTTTTATCAAAACATTTTGTCTGCCCAACACAATCAACATGCACATGCATATTTTAATCAATGGTTTATAACGTGCACGTGTAATGTCGTCACAACAGGTATTGGTCACCAGGGGGCTCACCAGGGGGCGCTGAGAGTCACACAGCTAGTGGCAGGCAGAGAGCCTTGCTACCATAGATATATGCTTGCTACTACTAGCCGAATGGAAATGTATCTGTTTCACCTCACTATTGCTCCGTGATTATAGCCATCCATCCATCTCTAAAGCTAACCACTATTTGTAAAAGCCACAACCACGTTACCATATTTGTAATAATGTAAATCATTGTGTCGTCGTTGTACACATATTGTGTTTATAACGTTAGTAGATAACATAGCTTAGCTTGGTAGCTATTGTGCTAACAACATATCCCGACATCCGGCTCGCTGGCCGGCATGAACGGCCGACCCAAAATGGTTCTCTCCTCTCTGTACACCCCGACCCGTCCCCACGGGTGCCCTGCCGGGGGGCCCATGGACGCGACGGCGGCGGCAGCCGCAGGGCGCCCGAGCCCGCAAAGGCTAGTGTTACACGATAGCTATGAGCTAACTAGCGCTGCGGGCTCGCTGTTGTCGAGTCCACAAGCTTCACTCGGTGCATCAGTCACGAAAGGGGCTATGATGAGCTTGGCAAGCCAGAGTAAAACACAGTTTTCATTCAATCAATCAATAACAACATTAACCAGACTCTCGTTGTGTCTATTATGCTAACGCTAACGTTACCTCATTGTGTCTATTCTACACAGATAGCCTCTCGTGTCTATCTGCTAACGTTAGCATTAGGCTAACTAACGTTACGTCCCTAACCCCCAACAACAAGCGTAACTAATCAGCGATCTTTTTGTCAGACTAAACTCTCCGCTCGGTGGCAAATTGTGTTGATGTCGGTTTTGTTTCATCAATAAATGAGGCAGAATACACAGTGACTGTATCCTTTTTTATTGCACTTGTTTCTTGCTGCAAACATACAAAAGACATCCTACGCGAGACATTAAAGATGGCGGCGTTCTGTTTTCGTTCAGACTCTCCAAACAGTGACGTCACGCGTCTCTCTTCTGACCAATCAGTGGTCTGCAGTTTTTCACGTGTCATTTCTGGAGCTCTCATGCTGATCATCAGCAGCCCTGCCTCCCCACACGGAGACAAACTGAGTACTTTATTTTAGTGGAAAAGCAACATTAGATTCGGCTCATTAATATGCAAGCCACACCTGTTGTGACGTCGGCGTTTGATAAGCTTTTTTGATTCGCGCGTGCATGTTATTCGTGCGTGGACCTTTTTAACTCTTTCAGAGTGGCATTTCCGGTGTCAAATGGAAAAAAAGAAATAATGAAATTATATACCAATGATGTAAACTACCCATAATTGATCAGTAGGGTTTAACCTAGAGGTTGGGCTTTAAAGGACGTATTACCTGCAATTCCTCCAACATAGTATACCTGCTGAAATGTCCTTGTGATTTTTCATATGTAGGCAAAACAACGAGACCATTCAAATTAAGAATCAGTGAACATAAGTGTTCAATCAGAAATTCAGACGTCAAATCTGCGGTAGCTAGACACTTCATGACTTGCAAGCATGCTGTCAAAGATCTCCGTTATATGGGTCTAGAGTTAGTTCATAGGCCCGCTAGGGGAGGTGACAGGCATAAGCTACTATTGCAAAGGGAGTGTTATTATATTCACCTCTTTAACTGTATAGAACCAAGAGGGATGAATGAAGAGAACGTTTTGACCTGCTTCCTTTAAATACCTTTCCCATTAAGGCCGATTATTAGTTCATGTTTTAGTATCTTTAGAATGATGTATGGAGGGTGAGCCTGGTTCAGTAAATATGAGTAAGATCCATTTAGCCCAACAAATAAGGGCATCTGGTTATTTAAGCAACAAGTATCTAAGTATACAAGGGAGTATTAATGATTAGACTATAGATCTATTTTAAAGAGCCATTCGTAAGACTAATAACCTTAGACACACCGAACAGGTGTAGTTTTTTCCTTTTTTTCCTCTTTATTATGAGGCTCAAAAAAAAATTAAAAAAATTGTTTGACTTTACGCCAAAGGGCGGACTTATTTACCCAAGGGTTTCTTGTTTAATAATTTTATTTTTTTATATTTTATATTTACACGAAGGAAAAAAAGTGTTTACCCGTTTTTATTTTAGGACCTTCCCCATTTTGAATATTTCAAGTCCAAATACAATTGTCTGATGTAATGATGCAAGGCTGTCAACAGAGGCACACAAGGGACATTTTTAAATTTAGTAAGTCAGTAAATATCTATTTTTAGCCCATAAGAAATAGGGGTAAGAGATATGCAATTTAGTTTCGGGTATACTTATGTAATACGTTTGAATGTACTTATTTAATTTTGTTGGACATTCACACAGAGATATTCTCGAACAGACGTCTCAGGTATATTTAAAGGTCTGTTTAGAGGTGAGTTGACCAACAACCTGTTTAGAGGTGAGTTGACCAACAACCTCAAGTACACCGAAGTGGTGATGTTTTTTCCTGTTTTTTCCTGTTTTTTCCTGTTTGTTCCCCTTTAAAATGAATAAGGCATTAGAGTGCATCTATCTAGCCATACATACTAGATGTTATTTTTGTTTTATTTGTGCTTCTAGTATAACAACAATTTTATGTTTATATATTTTATATCTACATTTATTATTTCTATATTGTGGTAATTTTGACTTAAGAATGGACTCTTGGTATCAAAGTACTTCCTGGGTCAAATTCGACCTTATAGCAACTCTCAACACACCTGTGGATGATGTCACTTC
The DNA here is from genome assembly GCF_963971535.1 of Notolepis coatsorum. Classification (NCBI taxonomy): domain Eukaryota; kingdom Metazoa; phylum Chordata; class Actinopteri; order Aulopiformes; family Paralepididae; genus Notolepis; species Notolepis coatsorum. The sequence goes on from NC_140177.1 coordinate 92,341,753, forward strand.
CTGCTTTGCTTGGTATATAAACATTATTGTCGGTGAGAACATTTGCTAGCCATCAACACTGAGGAAGGAACATAAATTGTTCCGAAACATGTTTGTTTCAGGCTGCCATTAAATAATCAAAATCTGTGAGTGCTGGTCCAAGCGTATTGCTTTCTTTTTCTAATATACTCCACGGGATTTCAGCACCCAGTGTTATATTTTGTGAGCGCAGTCTATCTTGACTTAATTATTCCGCTTATACCATGGTAATTTGCCAAGAATGTAAAATAAAAGCATTTACAAATTATTGGTGCTCTTGCCATTGGTGTGTTTTCCTTCCCGGTGGCTAGTTTATCAAATTGATAAGTCAGCTGTGTTTGCAGCTGACTAGAATGGTGATAAATCAGAAAATAGAATTCACCCAGACCATGCATGTCATGTAATACCAGATGTTCTTAATTCAGACTGCTACCCTCCCAAATGTTGACCATACTGATGCCAGCGCAGATAAGGTGTCCGTATATGTGTGTGTATTGTGCAAATGCAAAACCCATATTTTGAAAATAAGCAGATGCAGGGTCCCAGTGTTTTGAGTACAACTGAGCAGGTCGGGATATGATCTCTTAATGTGAAGCAAGTCGAAACAAACACAGCCAGCAGCTGCACCTACTGACCCGGCTGGATTAGGCTTGATTTATTCACACTGAGCATAATGCATGAAATAGAAAAAAGTTATAGCACAATAGTTGTACATTTATATTAAATTTGTGCTTCTTTATGTTAGGACTCAGTAACAGGTAGGATCAAATGCACAACACGGGAAACAGGATAATGTTCAACCCCCGTTGGGCATTTAATAATACGTTGAAAAAAGGGAAAAGAAGTGCGGTGTGTGTGCGTCTTTAGCCTGGTGGGCGGATGACCGTGACCGGTGGAGAGCACGGGAGTAGAACTGTGAAGACACAGAGGGAGAAAACTAAAAAACTCTTCACAGGATAAAAAACTCAGGCACACGGGAAAAAACACGACGACAAAAACACGATAAGTCAAGTCAAGTCAGCTTTATTTATATAGCACATTTACAATGACTAAAAGCCAAACAAAGTGCTTTACAGGTAGGACACAATCAAAAACACATATACGCAGTAACAAATAAAATCCACAAAAATTACAGAAAAGGTATAGTACGCTAAGAAAAGAAGAGCAAGGTGCAATATAAAAGAGACAAGAAAAATAGATGAAGAGTCCAGAGTAACAGCAAACGTAATGTACAGGTGGCAGGCTAACTCTGGTCAAAGGCCAGGGAAAAAAGGTGTGTTTTAAGCAGCGATTTAAAAGCCTCTAGGTTTCTGACAGAGGAGCGGATATTGGAGCCCAGAGGGCCTAGCGCATCGACAGTAGGGTCAACAGAAGCGTTTCCAAATAATATAATTTCAGTTTTGCGCTCATTTAGGTTGAGAAAATTGGCACTCATCCATGTTTTGATGTCGGCCAGGCAATCTAACAGTGGCTGCAGTGTGACTTTACCTTTTGCTTTTAAGGGTAGGTAGATCTGCACATCGTCGGCAAAGCAGTGAAAGGACATGTTGTGCTTCGCAAGGATTGAGCTTAAAGGCCAACTTGCAGGTTAAACCCTACTGATCAATTATGGGTAGTTTATATCATTGGTATATAATTTCATTATTTATTTTTTTCCATTTGACGCCGGAAATGCCACTCAGAAATGGTTAAAAAGGTCCATGCACGAATAACATGCACAAGCAAATTAAAAAGCTTATCAGAGCTATCAGGGCCATGACGTCACATCTGGTATCTTTCCCCTACTTCTGAACCACTACAAGGTGTTTTGACGAGTGCAGAAAGCTATTTCCTTGATCCAAATGGACGCCTTACAAGACGCAAATGGGTTTAATCGTCAGAGACTTTGATGGACCAGCTACAACTGGTTGAAACAAGGTAGTTATAATGTTTTTAATGTCGTAAAAAAAGAACTACATTTACCACTAGGCAGCCTGTTGTTCAGTACAGCAGCGCTACTGGTCTGTGGGCTGTCGCCTTATCCCCGGGTCATAGTATCAAGCTGGCTATATAGCTCTGGCTAACGTTACCCCGCTAACGTTAGCATTATGTCTACTGTTGTGCATGTAAAAGAGTTTTGGGAACGAGTAAAATGTGCAGGTCCTCTTCTCAGACCTGTGGGGCAAAGCACTGCACACGCATCATGCAAGCTACGTTAGCTAAACGTCGCGGCATGTTGATACGATAGCCCCTTTAGCTGCACTCGGTGGATAGCCCCTTTAGCTGCACTCGGTGGATAGCCCCTTTAGCTGCACTCGGTGCATATGTACAACGACACAATTATCAAACACCTTATAACTACTATTGTCATGTCCATAAGTTCCCTGGCAGAATACTTGTGAGGACAGGTATACAAAGAGGAGAGAACCATTTTAATTCAGGCTTTGTTAGGAGTTTCAAGAACGGCGGCTACCAAGCTAAGCTACGTTAGCTGCTAACGTTGTATACACAATATGTACAACGACACAATGATTTACATTATTACAAATATGGTAATGTCGTTGTGGCTGTTACAAATAGTGGTTAGCTTTAGAGATGAATGGCTATGATCACGGAGCAATAGTGTTAGGTGAAACAGATACATTTTCATTCATCACTCCTCGGCTAGTAGTAGCAAGGCTCTCTGCTTCCTGCCACTACCTGCCTGTGACTCTCAGAGCCCCTCGCTGCCCTGCACCTGATGTGACGTCAGCATTAAGATGACACACGCACGCTATGAAACATGGAATTAAAATATGCATGTGCGTGGAGCTTGTGGTTTGGTCAACAAAATGTTTGATAAAAACGCTAAAACTAGGTCAATTTCGATAATTCTTTTTCCCCTCTTCATGAAAGTCAGCGTTGGCCTAGTCACATTGTTTATTGAACAAAAATACAACCTGCAAGTTGGCCTTTAAGCAACATAATAAAAAAAGGATGGGGCCCATTATCGACCCCTGGGGCACCCCACAGGTAAGAGGGGCCGCAGATGAGAAGAATTCTCCTAGCTGAACTGAAAAGCTCCGGCCAATCAGGTAGGACTTGAACCAACTTAGGGCGATGCTTGTGATGCCAACATATTTTTCAAGAACAGTAGGACAGTGTTGTCTATGGTGTCGAACGCAGCTGTGAGATCTAAGAGCACAAGAATGGCGGGATTGCCAGAATCAGCAGCTAAAATTTTATCATTTTCAACTCTCAGGAGGGCTGTTTCAGTACTATGGCACAGTTTAAAGCAAGACTGAAAATTTCTCATGGATTTTGTGTGCATCTAAAAACAATTGTAACTGGGTGTATACTGCTCGCTCCTGGGCCCTCATTTATCAATAATGCGTAGAAAGTGTTCTATTTTCGTTACTAAGCACGGAATTTAGAATGTCTCTACGCACAGAAAAATCTGGATTTATCAAACGTGCGTACACAGGTCCTACGCACACCTGCAAGTACTCAGTGTTGATAAATGCCACTTGTTCTACTCTCTGCGCTCGTGCACGATTTGCATACAGAACCGCCGGTAATTAACCATATACGGTAATGAAACACCCCCATGAAATGTGAAAAAATTCCGAGCGAACGCGTGTTATGGGAGAAATACGCGACAGGCTGACAGATGTGTACACGGTGATGTCGGATATGATATCTATTAACTTCCTAAAGACAATTGCTGCCTGGGCAGTGCAAAACACGAATAAAGACCGTTAACCACTGTTTGGCGTTGGTGTCATTAATAACCATGGTGGAATATGAATGCCTTTTTTTGTTTCGTTCTTTTAAAGTTCGATTAATACCCAGGGATTAAAGTTCTCCGTCAATTTGATTCCAAAGCCTGCATACAGTAAACTAACTTGATCGTTAATCTAACTGTTGTCCTTGTATCTTTACGCTTATGAAAACATTTAATAATATTTATAGGCTATAGGGTATAGGCCCTCGTTTGGCCATAATATCCTATTCTCAAATGGCTAAATCTCCTCGCTGACGGACCCAGTATAGCCTATATCATATCATATTCCTATATGTCTCCAAGGAATCGTGGGGCTCTGGGGAAGAAAGGTTGGGAACCCCTGCTATAGCCTATCCTTTATAATGTTATAGGCTATTTTATTTACAGTAGTCTATTTATGATTTGTTTCCATAGCCGGTCTCACACAGTTATGCTGTGGCTGAGACGGATCGGGATTAATGAAGCTGCTATAGGAGACTGCTTCTCGGCTATGAATTAAAGCCACGATTGAAAATAATGTACTTCCTTTCTTGACAATAGCCTACTATAACAATAATACGAGAGCATACAAGAACAATGAATCTCACTGCCAATCAAGTGTCGTCCTTTCTTCCTTCCGAGAGAGTTAACGGCGATCATCCTTGTAGGAGTGTACATTCCACCGCAAGCCAGCGATAGTGTCGCGCTCTCCAGACTTCACGATGAGGTAAACAAACTCCAAGCCGCGAACGTTAACGCCGCCATTGTAGTAGTGGGTGATTTCAATAGCGCCAATCTGAGAAAGGTTTTGCCTGACTTCTATCAGCATGTGACTTGTAACACCAGAGGCGGTAACATTTTAGATCACTGTTACTCGCAATTCAAGGGTGGATACATGGCTCATTCTGCTAGTGGCTTTGGGAAGTCTGCGGCCATTTTTCTTTCACCAAAGTACAAACAAAGAATCAAGAGCACACCTGTAGTCTCGCGAGAGGTGCAGAAATGGGATGTGGAGTCGGGGGGGACGCTCCAGGCTGCGTTTGAGTGCACAGACTGGAGCGTGTTCCGCGACACAGATAACATTAATGTCTACACGGAGACAGTGCTGGACTATGTTCGTACTTTGGTGGAAGAAACAATCCCCACTACCACAATTAGAGTTTACCCAAATTAAAAACCCTGGGTAGACAAATCCGTCCGTGAAGCTCTGAAAGCGCGCACCAAAGCATACAACGACGGCCTGGTGGCAGGCAACATGAATGACCACAAGGTGGCGCGATACAACGTAAGGAGGACAGTGACAGAGGCCAAACGGCGCTACAGGGATAAAATTGAACTCCAGTTTGAACAGGCTGACTCCAGAGCTATGTGGCAGGGGCTCAAAACGATGACAGACTACAAAGGCACCTCCCCCAAACTGAACAGTGACATCTCCTTAGCAAATGACCTCAATACCTTCTATGCGAGGTTTGATGCTGGTAATAACAACACCAGCCCACAAGCCACGGCAATGGGGGGGGGGGGGTCTGCTGCTGATGGAGACTCAGTGTTCAGGGTAACAGAGCATGAGGTGAGGCGGACCTTTAAAAAAGTGAATATCAGGAAGGCAGCAGGACCGGACGGCATCCCCGGCCGCGTCCTAAAAGTCTGTGCCGACCAACTGGCCCCGGTATTCACTGACATATTTAACCTGTCCTTAGAACAGGCTGTCATCCCCACCTGCCTGAAGAAGTCCACTATTATCCCTGTACCCAAAAAATCCAAGCCTGCTTGCCTCAACGACTACCGCCCTGTAGCTCTCACCTCCATAGCCATGAAGTGCTTTGAGAAGCTAGTAAAGGGCTACATCTGCTCCTCCCTCCCCATCAACATGGACCCCCTGCAATTTGCATACCGCCCCAACAGGTCCACGGAGGACGCCATAGCCCATGTGCTGCACACAGCAGCATCACACCTGGACAAGAGGAAGGGGAACTATGTGAGAATGCTATTCATCGACTACAGCTCGGCATTCAATACCATAGTCCCCTCCAAACTCATAGCCAAGCTCAGGGACCTGGGCTTGAACTATGACCTCTGCCAGTGGGTCTTGGACTTCCTGACGGGCAGACCCCAGGTGGTGAGAGCAGGCAACTGCACCTCCTCATCCATCACCCTCAACATAGGGGCCCCCCAGGGCTGTGTTCTGAGTCCCCTCCTCTACTCCCTGTACACACACGACTGTGTGGCTCAGCGGAGTAGCAACACAATCATCAAATTTGCTGACGACACAGTGGTGGTGGGCCTGATCTCTGCCAACGACGAGAGGGCCTACCTGGAAGAGGTCAAGGTCCTGGCGGGATGGTGCCAGGAAAACAGCCTCTCCCTGAACGTCAGCAAAACAAAGGAGATGATTGTGGACTTCAGGAGGTCGGGGGTCAAGGACTACAGCCCCCTCAGCATCGACGGGGCACCGGTTGAGAGAGTCAACAGCTTTAAGTACCTCGGAGCCTACATATCCGAGGACTTGACATGGACCACACACATTGACAGTGTTGTGAAGAAGGCACGACAACGCCTCTACTTCCTCAGGCGCCTAAGGAAGTTCCAAGTCAGTCAGAAGATCCTTAAGAACTTCTACTCATGTACAATAGAGAGCATCCTGACTGGCAACATCACCTCCTGGTTTGGGAATAGCACTGCACAAGACCGAAGCAGACTACAAAGAGTGACACGTTCAGCCGAACGCACAATTGGAGGGGGGCTCCCCACCCTCCAGAACATTTACAACAAGCGGTGCAGGGGCAAGGCTAAGAGAATCATTAAAGACTCCAGTCACCCGAACAACTGCCTCTTTGAACTGCTGCGGTCAGGCAAGCGATACCGGAGTCTCAAGGCGAGCACAGAAAGACTCAGAAGAAGCTTCTATCCCCAGGCCATCAGGCTGCTCAACGAACAATGAACACTACACAACAACAACAATCAGATGTGTGTGCACATAGCACACACATCCACACGCACACACTCACTTTAAACAAACACACTGTAGCACCCACTCCCCACACTTTATAGCACACACTCACTTTAAACAAACACACTGTAGCACCCACTCCCCACACTTTATATTTATTGATGAAGGATTGCACTACAACTCATACACCTTACTGTAAATTGTACCTAAATTGTACCTCATCCCATTTATGCGTTGCACTATATAGTATTGTACATTAGTACACTGCATAGTATTGTATATTATATGGTAACTCAGTTATGTCTATTCTGCATCGAACATTGTACATATGTCTATACTGAACACTGGGACCTCATTTTCTACTTCTAATTTACATGCTATACTATGTTATTTGATACTATCTTGTCTAGCACAGTCTCTGGAGCGTAACAGTAAGAAGCATTTTGTATGAAAGTATTCTGTACTTCTGTATGACAACTATTAAAGAAACTTGAAACTTGAACTTGATGTAGCCTATGTAGCCGGTGTGATCTTACTGCATTGTGTTTGTTTCGATTCGACCCCTGTTAAGGGATTGCCCTGAGTGGGAGTTGAACTCCGGTCTCCCGCACCGGGGGCGACATCACAGACCACTGTACCAAGAGGTGAACTCACCTCTTGCTACTTGGTCTGGATGCCTCTGGGGAGTGAGTTTACTTGCAGTACCGCTTAACGTCCACAGCCACGTCACTACTTGTACCCGTGACTGTGGATAGACTGCGGTACCTCCGTTACACTCACCCCCCTAAACTCACTCCACCCAGGGCATCCGGGTCACGGCACCACGTGTAGCCGGTGTGATCTTACTGCGTTGTGTTTTGTTTTGATTCAACCCCTGTTAAGGGATTGCCCTGAGTGGGAGTTGAACCCCGGTCTCCCGCACTTGAACTCACCTCTTGCTACTTGGTCTGGATGCCTCTGGGGAGTGAGTTTACTTGCAGTACCGCTTAACGTCCACAGCCACGTCACTACTTGTACCCGTGACTGTGGATAGACTGCGGTACCTCCGTTACACCTATGCCATGTGTAGCCAGCCTATGTGATCAATAAAAACTTGAATTTGAATTCCATCACGTCTGTGTGCGGGAGCTCAAAAGGCTGTCACAATGTAAATAAAAACGTGCACTGGAAAGTTACAGTATGTAGATGGTTGATTATTTGTATGACAATGAATTGAAAACAGCATTGATATTATGTAAAAGCAAACTGGCAATAGAAAAGATGTTTAAAATAATCGAGTTCCCTTAAAACGCTAACGCTATTAAATAAAAATATACAGTTGAGATTAAAATAAGAATAATGACTTGGCCTGGAAAAAAAGCTAATTGCGTGCTCCATGGTGACTCTTTCTTGTGCGCGAGTGTGCCCGGTGTAGATGCACTCCTGTTGGGGTTGATCAGAGGAGTCATCCATGGCTTCAGTAGATAGCCCCGATCCCCTGCATTTAAGTGATATTTTAATTACAGATACCCCAGTAATAACATTACAATTTAATTAAATAAAATTAGGCGTGGGCCGTGTGTTCCTCCCGGCCACCGGCAATGACTTATCAGCCAAATGCAACGATAAACCATGATGCATTCATTCGGAAAAACCTATTCCAAATGCTATTTATAGGCTTTGACAATAATTACACTAATGTTGCTATTTTTACTATAATGAATTACGGGGATACCGAACACGTCAGTGTTGAAACTAATGCACGAAAGCTTACAGTTTTCTTATTCTACCACTTGGCGCCATATACACACGGTCTGAGCTGTGCATAGATATACGCACAATCTCAAGCACACGTTCAAATTGATAAGTCCCACACTTTGCTTAGAAATGATCGTACGCACAGTTTACGCACATATCTGTGCGTACGCACCATTGATAAATGAGGGCCCTGGGACTTTAGACAGAAAAGGTAGTTGAGAGCTGGGCCTGAAGTTAGAGAGAATAGAGGGATCAAGGTTTTTCTTTTTAATCAGGGGTTGTACCACAGCATGTTTGAAGACGGTTGGGACACAACCAGAGCTGAGAGAGGAGTTTATCAACAATAAAATAATAGGCAAGACCGAATCAAGCACTTCTTTAAGAAGCGAGAGGGAAGGCTATCTGAGGGGCAGACCACTGCAAATCAAATGTTTTACATTGTCTTTTGTTGTCAGGCGCTGTGTTCGTCTCCTTCCTTCTTCCTCTTGTCTTTGCAGCCTATGACACGCCCCCTGATGATGTCACGGTTCCAAGGAAAAACCAACTCGTTTTTTGTTCCAGGTGAGAACCAACTTTTCAGGTTCAGGCATTAATTAAACCCCAGTTAACAATGGAGTGTCTATAACAGTGTAACAGTGTCCTGCGGTGGTGTCATGTTTGACTGAAGATAAGTGTTTAGTTAGAATGATGCGGAAGTTGCAGGACTTTTGAAGTGATGTTTATCACCTAACAATTGGAGCAATGTTCTTGGGCGATGCCAAGTTTGACTTAAGAGATATCTTTTCAGTCGATGACAGAAAATGGGTAAACTCAAGTTTCAAGGAGTAGGTGACAAGATGCTCCACCTGTTTAAAGAGGGTTACAGGGTTGTAGTAATATCAAATATACTTGCTATGCCATTCTTAAAGAAGATCTGACGCTTCTTCTTCTTCTTTCGTGTAACGTCAGAGGTCCAACTCTGTATCTTGTAGCCATGCTCTTAACTCTGGTCCCACATCAAAGAGGCTGGCTTCCGAGGGTGGTCTTTATAGGGGGCAGATGGTCAGGATGTGGTCAACAGTCTGCTCAGGGTCTCCACACTCACATGCAGCGCTGTCTGCCAGGCCCCACTTCTTTAATGATGCTTTAAAGCGACCGACCCCAGATCTTAAACGGTTCAGCAGAACCCATTGCCGGCGTGGAAGATCGTCTCCTGTGGCGCCATCTCCTGGATCCCAGATGTAGTGGTGGATACGGGTTGGCTCAGCACTCTCCCACTCTCTCTTCCAGGCTGCCGCCAGCCATCCATTTCTGGATAGGTCCTCAGTGGTGGAACGGAGCATCTCTTGTGCCACCTTGTTGTAGGGGTGGCGGGACTTGAGTCTGCTCATAGGTGATGTTGTTGTGGTGTTGTGTAGGGTGTGCCAGTCATGCTTCACTGTTTTCCTTGCTAGGGCGAGAGTGGCAGCCTCTCGTCGTAGGCCAGCTGGTGCGATTCCTGCAAGGACTGGCAGCAGGAAGACGGGTGTAGCCTTCAGGCATCCAGTGATGATCCGGAGGGCGTTGTTAGTAGCCGCATCAACTTTTTTAACGTGTGGGCTTCTGCTCCAGACTGGGGCACAGTACTCCGCTGCCGAGAAGACCAGGGCTTGGGTGGATATCCGAAGGCTCTTGGCAGTGGCTCCCCAGGTTGTACCAGCGAGGCGTCGGATCAGCGCAACCCTTGATGTTGTCTTTGCCCTGACATCTTCGAGGTGTTGTTTGAAGGACAGTGTCCAATCCAGACGCACGCCAAGGTATTTAGGGGCTTGCTGGGACTCCAGACGCTTGTGGTCAGCATATACCTCCAGTTCCCTCTTGGCGTCTCTGTTGCAGAGATGGTATGCTGCTGTAACGGTCTTGCTGGTGCTGAGCTGTAGGCGCCACTTTTGTAGATAGGCTACTAGAATGTCCATGTCTTGGTTAAGACCGTCCTCCAGTGCCTTCCATGTGGGTCTTCTCAGCATGATGGCAAGATCGTCCGCGTAGCCGTACTTTCTGGCTGCTGTGACTGGGAGATCGTAGATGTAAATATTAAACAGCATCGGAGAAAGGACTGACCCCTGTGGGACACTGTTCCTCAGTTTTCTGAGCCTGCTGCGCTGGCCATCGCTGGTGTGTAGGACAAAACTGCGGTTAGACAGCATCTCCATGATTAATTAAACCCCAGTTAACAATGGAGTGTCTATAACAGTGTAACAGTGTCCTGCGGTGGTGTCATGTTTGACTGAAGATAAGTGTTTAGTTAGAATGATGCGGAAGTTGCAGGAATTTTGAAGTGATGTTTATCACCTAACAATTGGAGCAATGTTCTTGGGCGATGCCAAGTTTGACTTAAGAGATATCTTTTCAGTCGATGACAGAAAATGGGTAAACTCAAGTTTCAAGGAGTAGGTGACAAGATGCTCCACCTGTTTAAAGAGGGTTACAGGGTTGTAGTAATATCAAATATACTTGCCATGCCATTCTTAAAGAAGATCTGACGCTGATGAATGGAGATCCAGGTATCTTGTAGGGTGGTGTGGTGATTAGCAGACAGGTGCGGAGCACAGTGTGATTAGTATCACCTGTGCCGATTGCGCGCCCGTAGAACGGCCGCCGAAGTGCAGGGGGTGTATGGGACAGACATGGAGGGTGAGACAGACACAGAGGTGTGTGACGGTGGTAGAGAGAGTTGTGGAGGTGAAACCGTAACACTTTAGCCTGTATGAAACGATTATTAAGTGGTTATAATTGACAGCTAATTTCACTCTGTATGTTATTATATAAATATTTAGCACTGGAGAGAGTAGTGCAAACGGCCGAAAAGATCTGCGGATGCTACCCACCATTAGACAGTATATTCACAGAGCGATGCATCAGCAAAGCACACAGGATCCTAAAAGACCCCAGCCACCCAAACCACAAACTGTTTGAGCAGACGGTACAGCAGTCTCAGTTTCACATCTGACTATCCAATGTCGCCTGTTTCATCTCCCCCGAGAATTCAATGCCATAATCATGACGGCGGTGTACATCCCACCCCAAGCGGATACCACCAGGGCCCTGGCGGATCTACAGGGACAGCTGAACAAACATCAGATCAAGCACCCAGACGCAGCCATGATAATAGCCGGTGATTTCAATCAGGCGAATCTGAAGAAAGTGATGCCAAACTTCTTCCAGCACATCGCTTGCTCCACCAGGGGAGAAAATACGCTTGACCATTGCTACACCCCGTTTAGAGCCGGTTACAAAGCAGTACCGGCTCCTCCATTAGCTGGTCCAACAAGCACATCGGATCATGACGCCATCTTTCTCTACCCGGCCTACAGGCAGAGATCACGTGATGCTGTTGTGTCATGTGAGGTAAAGAAGTGGTCTGACCGCTTGATCACTGATAACATAAGACGATTACTACACGTACTAGATGCCAGCAAGGACGACACCACACCTAAGGCGATGCTGTCCCTGGATGCAATGAAAGCTTTTGATAGGTTAGAATGGTCGTATCTATGGGCAGTATTAGAAAGGATGGGGTTAGGAAAAGGATTCATTGATATGATTAAAGTATTATACAAAGACCCATCGGCCATGATTACAACAGGTATAATCACCTCCGAAATCTTTCCGGTATCACGCTCTTCTAGACAGGGTTGCCCTCTTAGTCCCGGACTATTCGATTTATCATTAGAACCTTTAGCACAATATATAAGACAATCCCAATTCATAGAACCAATTGTAATCAAGGGCACACAACACAAAATTTGTTTATATGCGGACGACGTAATACTGTTCATGCAAAACCCTAACACCGCAATGCCTCATCTTCTCAAGTTGATTGATGACTTTGGCGACCTATCGGGATTTAAGATAAATTGGCCAAAGTCGGCTTTCCTTCCACTTAACGCCCCTGCAAAAAATATACGCCTTCCAGAAGAAATACCAATGGTTAAACACTTTAGATGTCTGGGAGTTGAAGTATTCCCTACCATAAGCCAAACGGTGAAGCACAATTACATAGAAATCCAAAATAAAATAAAATACGACTTTGACAGGTGGTCAAAACTTAAAAACTCAGTACAGGCACGGGTTTCAATAGTTAAGATGGATGTCTTACCTAGAATCAACTTCATCAGCTCAATGCTACCGTTACCCCCTCCAGATGGTTACTGGAAAAAATTACACTCTTCCGCATACAAATTTATTTGGAATAACAAACCACCACTTATAAAAAGATCCACCGCACAGAGAAACAAAGCCGACGGAGGTATGGCATTTCCAGATTTTCTCCACTATTTTAAGGCGTACACTTTAAGACCACTGACAACCTGGTTTGATCCCCAAGCATCAGTATCCTGGAGAAATTTAGAAGTAAATATAGTAGCACCACATAGACTGCAGGACATAGTATACACCAAATTATCAATTAAGCAATGCAAACTGAAATTTGGCCCCATTATTACTCATGCGATCCGGATATGGTGTGAAACACAAAAAAAATATTCTAACCCACATAAATGGCATAATCATACTCCCTTATTCAATAACAATGCACTCCTGATTGGAAAACGACCTATAAGATTCCCCAGATGGGAAAAGCAGGGCATACACACATTAGGAGATGTTTTCAACAAACAGGGTTTTTGTAGTTATGAGGAAATACACAAAAAGATTTATCTCACCGGTTCCACATATTATTTTTACGCACAGTTATTGTTATGTTTGAAGGCTCATGGTGTTCCATTAAGGATACCAATTGTACACCACAGATACCACACATTCTTCTATGAAAGAGAGACCCGGTGTTCACCGCCATATTTAATCAATCCCTGACGGAGTCAGTAGTCCCTGCCTGCTTCAAGATGTCTACCATCATCCCTGTACCGAAGAAACCCTCCCCAACATGTCCAAATGACTACAGACCGGTGGCACTCACCTCTGTGGTCATGAAATGTTTCGAGAGGCTGGTCAAGGACCACATTTGTGCCTCTCTCCCCAGTGATATGGACCCTATGCAATTTGCATACAGGACAAACGGGTCCACTGACGACGCGGTCTCCCAGGTACTGCACAGCACTCTCTCCCACCTTGACCGTCAGAAGGGGGGCTATGTGAGACTGTTGTTCATTGACTACAGCTCAGCGTTCAACACCATAGTCCCCACCAGACTGGTGGACAAGCTGATCGAGCTAGGTCTGAGCTCCGCCCTGAGCGCCTGGGTACTGGACTTTCTGAGTGAAAGACCCCAGGCGGTCAGGGTGGGGGGTCAGACCTCCAACACCATCACCCTGAGCATCGGGTCCCCCCAGGGCTGTGTTCTAAGCCCCCTGCTGTACTCACTCTACACACACGATTGTGTGGCCAAGTTCAGCTCCAACTCCATAGTGAAGTTCGCAGACGACACAGTGGTGGTGGGGCTGATCTCGGACAACGACGAGAAGGCCTACCGAGAGGAGGTTGAGGTACTGGAACGTTGGTGCCAGGACAACAGCCTGCTCCTGAACATTGGTAAAACCAAGGAGCTGATCGTGGATTATAGGAGAGGACAGCAGGAGACACACACACCACTGATGATTAACGGGGCTACCGTGGACAGGGTGAGCAGCTTCAAGTACCTGGGGGTCCACATCTCAGAGGATCTGACATGGTCAACACACATAGACACAGTAGTAAAGAAAGCGAAGCAGCGCCTCTACCACCTGAGACAGTTAAGGAAGTTCAGAGTATTGGGGAAGATACTCCAGTCCTTCTACTCAGGAGCTGTAGAGAGCATCTTGACCGGAAACATCACTGCCTGGTATGGGAACAGCACGGCACAGGACAAGAAGGCCCTACAGAGAGTGGTGCGCTCAGCCGAGCGTACCACGGGTATTGCGCTACCTCCCCTGCAGGCTCTATACAACAAGAGGTGCAAATCCAGAGCCTGCAGGATAATGAAAGACCCCCACCACCCCAATAACAGCCTGTTCCAGCTGCTGAGGTCAGGCAGACGCCTGCGAACCCCAGCTACTAGGACGGAGAGGCTTAGGCTAAGCTTCTTCCCCCAGGCCATCAGAGCCTTGAACAATGAACATTGAGAGACACAGAAACTGAACTATCCACACACAAGCACACACTAGCACATACACGACACGCACGCTGAGCACGCTCACACACTAGCAGACACTTTAACACTCATGCCGCACACACGCACACTTATGGCCAGAGGAAAGGCCACTTAAATTAGTATAACATCAGGAACAGTGTATTGCACTACTAAAGCTACCTAGCATGTCCTATATGCTCTGTAAATACTATGTACAGATACCGAGATGGCACACCATGCACCTGTTTATTGCACTGTTGTTTTTATTGGATTCTATTATATGTTGTACCACTGTATTTTTATTGGATTCTATTATATGTTGTACCACTGTATTGCACATCGTCGCGGGCAAGACCAGCCGCATTTCATTGTATACCTGTATGCCGTGACAATTAAAACTCTTGACTTGACTTGACATCGAGAGGTTTTGTATCAGATTTTTATCATCAATTACTAACGTCCTCGTATGAAATCCTCCACCTAGACTCAGTCTGGAGGAGGGATATACCAGACCTGGAAATAGATTTTGATTGGCAAGAAGCCTGGGCAAATGTTCGACTTGCATCAAGGAACCCGGACCATCAACAAATCAATCTTAACTATATTCATAGGACATACTTGACTCCTATAAGACTGAACAGAATGGGTCTTAAACAAGACTCCAAATGCTCCTTATGTACAAATGGGGACGAGGGGACATTTATGCACATGTACTGGGACTGCCCACCAGTTAAGATATTCTGGAAAGAAGTGACCCAGCAATTATCAAATCTCTTAACTCTGAATATACCTGTACACCCCTCTGTATTACTGCTGAATGATGTTTTTGAGTGTGCAGTACCTATACAGCTAAAGAGATTGGTTTTATCTGGTATCACAGCGGCTAAAAAGCTGATAGCATCACGATGGTTTCAACCGGAAAAAATGTGCCGGAAGGTCTGGATTCTTACATATCTCGAAGTGATTTATCTAGAAATATCTACAGCAAGAATTTTGGGTCTCAATGAATCCAAAATGACAATGTGGTTAGAAGTGGTGGAGAGAATAAAAGCTAGCATATAATGGTAGTGCCTGCTTAGGAGCGAACGATAATGGATGGATTATCCAAGGGGGGGTCCGGGGGGGGGGAGCGAGCGAGACCATATGTGTGTAGGGTATTAGATAGCAGGTATTACGGGTATATCTTGTATAAGACATTTATCTAAATGGTGATTTCATTGGATGTGCACTGTTAATTAATGCTTGTATATCTAATTTTATGTTGTCATGTTTGTTTATGTGTTTGTTTAAAAAATTATAAAAAAAAAGAAAAACAAAAAAAAACTGGTCCGACCAATCAGAGGCCACGCTACAGGACGAACTCGATGACGTCGACTGGGGCATGTTTCAGGCAAGCTCCAGTGGCGTCAGTGAGTTTGCGGATGTTGTTGTTAGCTTTATAGCAACACTAGCGGATAGCAATGTCCCCACGAAAAAGGTTAGGGTCTTTCCGAACCAGAAACCGTGGGTTGATGGTACTATCCGAGCGGCTATGAAAACTCGCACCACTGCTTATAACCTGGGCAGAGCGTCAGGAAACATGGAAGAGTATAAGGCTCAGGGGTGTAAACAGTACCCAGAAATTATACTTAAGTGAAAGTATGGGTACTGTCTCAAAATCTGACTCAAGTAAAAGTCAAAGTATCTGGCTAAAAACACACTTGAGTAAAGGTAAAAAAGTCCTACTTTTAAATGTACTTAAGTACTAAAAAGTTAAAGTTAAAAAAAAAATGGAAAGGGATAGACCAGGGGTCTCAAACTCATTCCATCATCGGCCAAGTTTTCATTTTAACTATACATTGCACCAGGTGAGTTAGTTGAAGAGGTGAGCCAATTAGTGAAATCATCAGCTGGTGTTTAGGCAAGGCTGGAATGAAACCAAGCATACACTCTGCCCACAATGGAATGTGTTCTGTGATAGACCATGCTGAAATGAAAGAACAGAGGACCCTTTTTTTGCATAGAAATTATTTAATGCACTTCTCCATTGAAGGACTCCATGGATGGCATTCACATCACAGCATGAATAATATCACAATATTAAAGACTGAATACTGTAGTATCGTGAATAATATGACAATATTAAAAACAGAATGGTGTATCCTGAATAATATCACAATATTAACCACAGCATACTGGATTATCCTGAATAATATCACAATATTAAAGGCAGAATAGTGGAGTACCCTGAATAATATCACAATATTAAAGACAGAATACTGGAGTACCCTGAATAATATCACAATATTAAAGACAGAATACTAGAGTACCCTGAATAATATCACAATATTAAAGGCAGACTACTGGAGTCCCTGAATAATATCACAATATTAACCACAGCATACTGGATTATCCTGAATAATATCACAATATTAAAGGCAGAATACTGGAGTATACCCTGAATAATATCACAATATTTGTGAGAATGGGTTTTAAGCAGAGCCCAATCGCTGAACACAGGAGAAGAGAGAATGGAGCGTTTCAGGATGTTTAATAGTATTCCCAAGTAGGCAAGAGTTACATCCAGAAATGTACAACAGATATGAATTGGGAATGTTCTTGGGGTAATGGGAGCAGGTGCACTCCAGTGCTACTGCGGGCGGACACGGGTCCGTGTCGAGAGAGTGAGCAGGAACTCCTTGGTAAGCTCCAGGGGGTCCAGACAGGGGAACGCTGGCACGGAGGTCCTAGGTAATGATACTAACACCACGACGACTTCTGGTCAGCGTTGTCCGGTAGAAGTAGGGTCTTCATCAACAGGGGATGGGATACAGCTGTGAGGAGTGAGGTGCCTGGCAGCGTGCAAATCAGGGGATGAGGTGCAGCTGAGTTGAGTGACAGGGGGTGAAGGGGTGCTGACCATATATGGGCATGAGGCTTCCATGGGGGATGGAAGGGAGGATGAAGAGGAGTGAAGAATGCTCTTGCTGTGATTATGACAATATTAAAGACAGAATACTGGAGTACCCTGAATAATATCACAATATTAACCACAGAATACTGGAGTATACCCTGAATAATATCACAATATTAACCACAGCATAATGCGGATTTTGTACTCCAAGTGAATGTTGTTTAAAGGAAAACTCCAACATTTTGGGAAATTAGCTTATTTGCCATCTACCCTGGAGTTAGACAAAAAGATACATACCTTTTTCTTCTCTGTGCATGCAGTAGGAGTAGGAAGATGTTGGGAACTAGGCTAATGGAGGAACCTACTTCCAGTGACTGACGCTAAGCTAGGCTAACGGTGCGTGTCTTCCTACTCCTACTGCATGCACAGAGAAGAAAAAGGTATGTATCTTAACACTCCAACATTTTGGGAACCCTGGAGTTAGACAAGAAGATGCATACCTTTTTCTGGCCAAAACATTGAAAGTATGGTAGCCCTTCAGTCTTCTGCAGCAGAACGCCTTTCAAAGCTTTCAGTGTCGATCCAGTGAGCGGTTACCCCAATGAAACTTCTTCGTCGGGCTGTCCAGCAATCTGTTGTTGTCGCGATCCATTCAACTTCACTCATAGCAGCAGTGACTTTCTCTTTCATGGTTTGAGCAGCTTTGCTGATCTTCGAGCGGACAGTGGGCCTCGTAATGACGTTAGTGCTTGGTCGCAAACCATTTATCAGGTTTTTGAATGATGGCAACTCAACAACACTATAAGATTGGAGTCCTTGAACTATGTATTTTTTTATGTAGATGGGGCCATGGATGCTCGTCTTGTCCATCCACACCGTCGCCGACCGTTTCGTCCTCTTCATCACTCATTGTGGCCATCTTCTATGGCTTGTCACTCTGACTCTATTCTTCTGATAGCAGGTGTTTAATCAAAGATCCCCGCTTTCTAGTCTTGCACAAGGACCAATCAGAATGGGTATGGGCGGGTTCATTTTCCATTGATGGGGATTTGATTGGCTGTTTACCTGCGGTCGCAGGATTAATAACATTAACGTTAGTTTGGCCAGATAAACAATTCAAAAATACTAATTAAAATGGTTGGACCTGCGAGATTTGTACTTTGTACTTTGTACTTTGTAGGTCTGCATTTTAAATGTAAGGGGTAAAAAGTATGTTTTTTTTCTCTGAAATGTAATGGAGTAAAAGTACAAAGTATACAAACCTAATAATACTTGAGTAAAGTACAAATCCCCCAAACAGTACTTAAGTATTGTAACGAAGTACAATTACTCAAGTACTTTACACCCCATTAAGGCTACAGTCTATACTCTGCGCAAGGCTGTAAAACTTGCTAAGAGGACATACACTGACAAGATGGAGGCACAAATGGCCCAGAATGACACAAGAGGTTTATCTCGAGGGCTACGGACGATAACTGACTACAAAGTCAGCGCCCCCTCAATGGGAGTGCCGACGCCTCTCTCGCGGACCAGCTCAACTCCTTTTACATGCGGTTTGGGGCAAACAGTAGCGGCTAACGACGTAACTGACGCACCGGCCGTCGTGGAGGGGGGGGGGGGGCATCCGCGAGGGGGGGGGGGGGGGGCACTCTCTCATTGACGGAACACAGTGTGAGAAGAGCATTTATGCGGGTGAACACCAGAAAGGCAGCTGGCCCAGATGGGATAACAGGATGTATACTTAAGTCCTGTGCTAACCAGCTAGCACCATATTTAATCTATCCCTGGCTGAATCCGTGGTCCCTGCCTGCTTCAAGGTGTCCACTATAATACCGGTACCAAAGAAATCCTTCCCAACAGGTCTTAGGTTTAGGTTTAGGTTTAGGTTTACTTTATTTGATCAAGGGGACAGTGTACATTAATAAAACATTTTACAAATGTAAATGCACCCAATTTTTGCCAAAAGGCTAATTTCCATTGGCAGTCCCCCTGCCAGAAGGCACAGGCTAAAATCCTGTGTGAAAAAAGGGTTAGCAATAAAAACAGAATAAAATCAAGATAAATAACATTAGAATAAAAACACAACAATAGCACATAGACATACGATAGGGATACAGGTCACAATACAGTCATAGACACAAGGACAGAGCACATCATGACATATTAAGAGACCCAGACATAGACAGACGCACCATATCCACACACACAGACTCCTCAGTGTTGACAATGCTGGTTTTCAATGAGCCATTCCCTAACCCTGCACTTGAATGAATGATATGATGTGGACACTCTAATTGTTTGAGGAATTGAGTTCCATTGGTGGGATGCTCTGTATGAAAAGACGGCCTGGCCAAATACACTTTTTTTTTTTAAGGGATTGTACAGTCCCCCCTTGCCGCACCTCTAGTGTTCCTGGTTGAGGCAGACTTGAGGTTGATGAAACAGGACAAAGGAGGAGGAGCCAATCCACACTTTATTTTAAAAACTTTCTTTTATTTTTTTTATTCTTAATGACTACAGACCAGTGGCACTCACCTCTGTGGTCATAAAATGTTTTGAGAGGCTGGTTAAGGATTACATTTGTGCCTCCCTCCCCAGTGATATGGACCCTATGCAATTTGCATACAGGCCAAACAGGTCCACTGACGATGCGGCCTCCCAAGTACTGCACAGCACCCTCTCTCACCTAGACTGCCAGAAGGGGGACTATGTGAGACTGTTGTTCATTGACTATAGCTCAGCGTTCAACACCATAGTCCCCACCAGACTGGTGGACAAGCTGATCGAGCTGGGTCTGAACTCCGCTCTGAGCGCCTGGATACTGCACTTTCTGAGTGAAAGGCCCCAGGCAGTCAAGGTGGGGGGTCAGACCTCCAACACCATCACCCTGAGTATCGGGTCCCCCCAGGGCTGTGTCATTAGCCCCCTGCTGTATTCACTATACACACATGATTGTGTGGCCAAGTTCAGCTCCAACTCCATAGTGAAGTTTGTGGACAACACAGTGGTGGTGGAGCTGATCTCTGACAACGACGAGAAGGCCTACTGGGAGGAGGTTGAGGTACTGGAACGCTGGTGCCAGGACAACAGCCTGCTCCTGAACATTGGTAAAACCAAGGAGCTGATCGTGGATTTTAGGAGAACACAGCAGGGGACACACACACCACTGCAAATAAACGGGGCTACCGTGGACAGGGTGAGCAGCTTCAAGTACCTGGGGGTCCACATCTCAGAGGACCTGACATGGACAACACACATAAACTCAGTCGTAAAGAAGGCGAAGCAGCGCCTCTACCACCTGAGACAGTTAAGGAAGTTCAGAGTATCGGGGAAGATACTCCAGTCCTTCTACTCCAGAGCTGTAGAGAGCATCTTGACTGGAAACATCACTGCCTGGTATGGAAACAGCAAGGCACAGGACAAGAAGGCCCTAAAGAGAGTGGTGCGCTCAGCTGAGCGTACTACGGGTATTGCACTACCACCCCTGCAGGTCTTATATAACAAGAGGTGCAAATCCAGAGCCTGCAGAATAATGAAAGACCCTCACCACCCCAACAACAGCCTGTTCAAGCTGCTGCGGTCAGGCAAACGCCTGCGAACACCAGTAACTAGGACAGAGAGACTTCGGCTCAGCTTCTTCCCCCAGGCCATCAGAGTCTTGAACACTGAACTCTCCACACACAAGCACACATGAGCACACACACAACACACACACTGTATACGCTCACACACTAGCAGTCACTTTAGCATGAACACACACACATGCTGCACACGCTCACACTCAACGGTCACT
Organism: Notolepis coatsorum; assembly: GCF_963971535.1. Classification (NCBI taxonomy): domain Eukaryota; kingdom Metazoa; phylum Chordata; class Actinopteri; order Aulopiformes; family Paralepididae; genus Notolepis; species Notolepis coatsorum. The sequence continues at coordinate 92,362,950 of NC_140177.1, forward strand.
TTACACAATGAAAGGTCACTTTAAAAACAAGAACGGGAGTGGTTCTTGTATAGTAAACAGATGGATATAGCAAGCTAGCATAAGGACACATAGTATAACTGTAGATTGTATAGTATAGTTAAGCATTACATCACGCGCAGGAGTGGTTTGTGAACAATAAACCATGCCTAGGGGTGGTCGTTAGACCCCCCTAGGCATGGTTTATTGTTCACAAATCACGACTGCAAGTGGTGTAATGCTTTTATACAACTGCCACATTCATCCAACCTTATTGCTATACAATAAACACACATTAATCGAAGATTTATTGAAAAAACCATCCGCCAGAAAAAGTAGTTCCCACAACTACAAAAAAGACAAGTTGCCTCCATGTGGAAGCAGCTCGGAAGTGCATCCAACCAACTAACACATCCAACTGTGTGTTATTGGAATGATTGAGAGAAGTTGCCTCCATGTGGAAGCAGCTTGGAAGTGCATCCAACCAACTAACACATCCAACTGTGTGTTATTGGAATGATTGAGAGAAGTTGCCTCCATGTGGAAGCAGCTCAGAAGTGCATCCAATGGATCCAACAAACTAACACATCCAACTGCCTTTCAACTAAGACATCCAACCAACTAACACATCCAACTGCCTTTCAACTAAGACATCGAACCAACTAACACATCCAACTGCCTTTCAACTAAGACATCCAACCAACTAACACATCCAACTTTTCTTTAGTTTTTAATTATGAAGTTAGTGGTTATTGGAATGATTGATTGATTGAAAATTGTATTACCAGATGCAGAATGGGTACAATACAGTACGGCTCAATACACACAATTGTTAAGGGGATGCAGACCTATTTTCTATAGATTCTTATATGCTTCTATTGAAAGTAGGTAATAAAAAAAAAATTTAAATTAAAAATGCAATTAATCAAAGACATGTGTGTGTGTGTGTGTGTGTGTGTGTGTGTGTGTGTGTGTGTGTGTGTGTGTGTGTGTGTGTGTGTGTGTGTGTGTGTGTGTGTGTGTGTGTGTGTGTGTGTGTGTGTGTGTGTGTGTGTGTGTGTGTGTGTGTGTGTGTGTGTGTGTGTGTGTGTGTGTGTGTGTGTGTGTGTGTGTGTGTGTGTGTGTGTGTGTGTGTGTGTGTGTGTGTGTGTGTGTGTGTGTGTGTGTGTGTGTGTGTGTGTGTGTGTGTGTGTGTGTGTGTGTGTGTGTGTGTGTGTGTGTGTGTGTGTGTGTGTGTGTGTGTGTGTGTGTGTGTGTGTGTGTGTGTGTGTGTGTGTGTGTGTGTGTGTGTGTGTGTGTGTGTGTGTGTGTGTGTGTGTGTGTGTGTGTGTGTGTGTGTGTGTGTGTGTGTGTGTGTGTGTGTGTGTGTGTGTGTGTGTGTGTGTGTGTGTGTGTGTGTGTGTGTGTGTGTGTGTGTGTGTGTGTGTGTGTGTGTGTGTGTGTGTGTGTGTGTGTGTGTGTGTGTGTGTGTGTGTGTGTGTGTGTGTGTGTGTGTGTGTGTGTGTGTGTGTGTGTGTGTGTGTGTGTGTGTGTGTGTGTGTGTGTGTGTGTGTGTGTGTGTGTGTGTGTGTGTGTGTGTGTGTGTGTGTGTGTGTGTGTGTGTGTGTGTGTGTGTGTGTGTGTGTGTGTGTGTGTGTGTGTGTGTGTGTGTGTGTGTGTGTGTGTGTGTGTGTGTGTGTGTGTGTGTGTGTGTGTGTGTGTGTGTGTGTGTGTGTGTGTGTGTGTGTGTGTGTGTGTGTGTGTGTGTGTGTGTGTGTGTGTGTGTGTGTGTGTGTGTGTGTGTGTGTGTGTGTGTGTGTGTGTGTGTGTGTGTGTGTGTGTGTGTGTGTGTGTGTGTGTGTGTGTGTGTGTGTGTGTGTGTGTGTGTGTGTGTGTGTGTCTGGAAGCCAGACAGTGTGAGAGATGAGCTCTGGCATGGAAGGGGAAGAAGAAAAAAATTGCAAATTAATCAATCAATCAATTCGCGATTTTTCTTTTGTTCCACAATGACTCATGCCCCATAGATTACACAATCCAACATTGTGTAAGAGACTAAGACATTCGCCGTGACAGAATCTGTTTATATTTAGTCGTTATGACGCTATCAACATATCCATTTGTAAAGCTGTAAAGGAATGTGAATCACTACCCACTTTCAAAAACACTCTCAAAGAACACCTACGGGAGACTGCAATTCGAAACTGGCCCCTACAAATGTCTTAACCCAGTTGTACAGTAAATTACCAAGTATGGCTTTGTCAGTATTCCAATGTACAGTGTACAGTGTGTCCCCCCCCCTACCCCAACCCCCCCCCCCCCCTCCAATGTACAGCCCCCACCCACCCAACCCCACCCCACCCACCCAACCTCCTCCATGTACAGTTTCTACGTCAAGTGTATATACACTCTTTTTCTGGACACTTTTTGTATCACAAACAGTACTGTATTTGCAAATCTGATATGTCATAAATGTATAGATGTAGCAGTACTGTCTATCTGTATGTCATGTATGTCATATATGTTATGATGAATTGAAAATGGGGGACCCTGATGTAAACAAGACGAAAGCCTTTCTCTGGTCTGCATCCCCTTAACAATTGTATGTATTGAGCTGTACTGTACTGTACCCATTCTGCAATCTGTTAATAAACTTTTCAATCAATCAATCAATCAATCAAAGATTATTGTCCCCTCTCCTCTCCTCCCCTCTCCGCTCTCCGCTCCCTCTATAAAGTCGAACGGCGGAGTGATGTGATTCGGTTGTGGGCGGGACCTGGGACCAGGAGCGTGGAATTGTGAAGAATACATACGTGTAAAATGACTGTTTCAGCCAATCAGAATCGAGAAATTTGCATGCCGTTGTATAACATTGTATAGTAGTGTACATAAGACCCAGTGCCTCATCCGTAGCTAACACTGTATTGCACTATCGCAGGACCTTAGCATGTCTTACCATGCTTTGTAAACTGTATGTACATATACCTGTTATGTCTTATTTTTATTACTTGTATTATTGGACTAATGTCTTATTCTCATCCTATTCTTATTATTGTATTATTGCACAATCGTTGCAGGCAAGTGACACGGCATACAAGCATTTCACTGTATGCTTGTAGGTCGTGACAAATAAAAACTCTTGACTTCACTTGAAAAGAACACTGAACAGCTACTTCCACCAGGCAAATAGACTACTGACGGAAATACTCTAAATCATCACATGAGCATACACACAAAAGCACACAAAAGTGACTTGCACAACAAGCACACGTATTACACGCATCGCACACACTGCTGCTACTTATACTGTATAATAATTTAAAACGTTTTAATATTTTATCCACAGTTTTTTACCTTGTATTGTATAGATTGTTTTGTATTGGTGTCTACCAAACTACTACGGTTAAGGAGCAAGGAAAAACAAGCATCTCACATTTTTCTGAATGTACCTTTAAAAAAGCTGTGACAATAAAATAATCGGAATCGGAATCTAAAATTATGATTAAAATTATGATATTTCGAGTTACGTCACTAAATGTATGAGGTGTCCCAAACAAAGAAAATTAAACATTGGCTCCGATCTAAAACCAGCCAGAGTCTGGTGTGAGAATAGTACTAATAGTTGTGGTTCTATTGGTGCGCCATATAAAGCATTCTGACTAACTGCATCACAGTCTGGCATGGCGACTGCTTGGACCGGAAAGCACTGCAGAGGGTAGTGAAAACCACCCAACGCATCACTGGTACAACACTTCCTGCAATTGAGACAGCACAATCTCAGCACAAACGGTGGCTGAGGAAGGCGCACAGTATACCTTCCATCACGAATACCTTCCACCCCAATCCATTCAACCCAATTCCACCGTTGATCGCTTACAGTATTTCACTCTGTATGGAATACCATTGACCCTTATTTAATTAAATTTCAAACCTTTATTTTAACTAGAAAAAAGTTGAGGTTGCCCTCATTTGCAAGATGTTGAGTGTTATTTGCAAGATGTTGATGTTATATGCCAGTTATATACATATTTCGTTCACAGGCTGAGGAGGTAGCCTTTCTCCATCATGCCCTCGCTCTACCTACGTGCCACCCCTCCACTAAACCAATGACATTATTTCCATACTGTATGTGCGAACACGTCTAACACAGAGAATCACATGGTGTGTGCTATACAGTACATGTCCGAAAAGGAAACTCCAGGCAATGCACACACCCAATTGGCATCGCATTGTCCAGAGTGCTAGGGTAAAAGTGCCAGTTAGCGCCTACCTGCCATACACACAGATATAGGGTCAAATGTCTACTCAGGTAGTGGGTATCCACAGCCCAAGAAGCCACAGCCCAAGAAGCAGCTGCACCAGCGGCTACCAACAACATACTGTAGCTCTGCTGTCGTCAAGAAGGAGCTCTGAGGAGGTAGCTCTGCTGTCCTCCTCTGCTCTGTCGTCAAGAGGGAGCTCTGAGGAGGTAGCTCTGCTGTCCTCCTCTGCTCTGTTGTCAAGAGGGAGCTCTGAGGAGGTAGCTCTGCTGTCCTCCTCTGCAGGGACGTGCACAGGACTTTAGAGGGGCAGGTGCTCAAAGGCTGAAAAGGGCACTACACTTGTGTGTATATTTTAACCGAGCATGCGTAGCGTGCAAGCACGATTTTTAAGGGCCCTTTTCGGGCGGGGGGCCGCCTTTTTATGCTTTTTGGGTTTTGGTGATCAAATATTGAATATTGAACTATAATAATCAGTGCAGGAGCTCACTTATCCTTGAAAGACACTTTTATCACTGACTTAAAAGGCCCATACATCTCCATAAATGTTCAGGGGGGAGGGAATAAGTGCTTACCCTACAGACCCCAAGAAGTGCTGTATATTCTGTATTGTTTAATATAAATGCATTTTTTATTCCAATCCCGATTTGTATTTGAGATTCCCAAATCCCATCGGACTTGACTTCTTCGTGTCCCTCAATGAGTGTAATACCAGCATTCAACTGTATGCGCCACAGCGGTTTCTATCATCATCATCATCACCACCCACGCTATGCATAAAATATATAGGTCCGCGGAGAGGCACGCTGAGGAGGCCGTGCAAACTGCAATGGAATATGGGGCATCTCTCTCTCTTTACCTAATATTTTGATTCTATCCTGACATTTTTCAGTTGGAAGGGCAGTCTATATGCGTAACGGTAAAAAAAAGAAAAAAATCAAAAAGGGCACTTTTTTTATGAGGCTCAAAAAGGCAGGTGCTCAAGCACCCCTTGGCCTCTATGTGTGCACGTGCCTGCTCCTCTGCTCTGTCGTCCAGACGGAGCTCTGAGGAGGTAGCTCTGCTGTCCTCCTCTGCTCTGTCGTCAAGAGGGAGCTCTGAGGAGGTAGCTCTGCTGTCCTCCTCTGCTCTGTCGTCCAGAGGGAGCTCTGAGGAGGTAGCTCTGCTGTCCTCCTCTGCTCTGTCGTCAAGAGGGAGCTCTGAGGAGGTAGCTCTGCTGTCCTCCTCTGCTCTGTCGTCCAGAGGGAGCTCTGAGGAGGTAGCTCTGCTGTCCTCCTCTGCTCTGTCGTCAAGAGGGAGCTCTGAGGAGGTAGCTCTGCTGTCCTCCTCTGCTCTGTTGTCAAGAGGGAGCTCTGAGGAGGTAGCTCTGCTGTCCTCCTCTGCTCTGTCGTCCAGAGGGAGCTCTGAGGAGGTAGCTCTGCTGTCCTCCTCTGCTCTGTCGTCAAGAGGGAGCTCTGAGGAGGTAGCTCTGCTGTCCTCCTCTGCTCTGTCGTCCAGAGGGAGCTCTGAGGAGGTAGCTCTGCTGTCCTCCTCTGCTCTGTCGTCCAGAGGGAGCTCTGAGGAGGTAGCTCTGCTGTCCTCCTCTGCTCTGTCGTCAAGAGGGAGCTCTGAGGAGGTAGCTCTGCTGTCCTCCTCTGCTCTGTCGTCCAGAGGGAGCTCTGAGGAGGTAGCTCTGCTGTCCTCCTCTGCTCTGTCGTCCAGAGGGAGCTCTGAGGAGGTAGCTCTGCTGTCCTCCTCTGCTCTGTCGTCAAGAGGGAGCTCTGAGGAGGTAGCTCTGCTGTCCTCCTCTGCTCTGTCGTCAAGAGGGAGCTCTGAGGAGGTAGCTCTGCTGTCCTCCTCTGCTCTGTCGTCAAGAGGGAGCTCTGAGGAGGTAGCTCTGCTGTCCTCCTCTGCTCTGTCGTCCAGAGGGAGCTCTGAGGAGGTAGCTCTGCTGTCCTCCTCTGCTCTGTCGTCAAGAGGGAGCTCTGAGGAGGTAGCTCTGCTGTCCTCCTCTGCTCTGTCGTCAAGAGGGAACTCTGAGGAGGTGGAGACATTGGCCAAGACTTCTGCCACTATTTTCCTCTGATTCAGATGCTGGCAGTTGCCACTGGCAGAGTCAACGCTGTGGTCCACGTTGACTCACTTTTGGCTGTCGCAGACCACCCTGAAGGAGGCATAGAACACCAGGCTCCTCACCAGTCCTCTCTCTGTGTTTTCGGGACCTGCTTCGACGAGGCGGAGGCTGCCTTCCATGCATCAGAGAGGTCACCACCACAGGCCAGCTGAGTCTCACCCGCCTCTCTCCCGCCAACAGGGCTTCATCCTGGAAGATAAATAATAGATTGGATTTAGAGAGAGAAGCGGCTTTCTCAGACTCATGGACACTTTACGTAAAAAGAGAAGCTATATAAAAGACAAGATAGGAATATGAATATATATGTATAGTAACAACAGGAAAATAAAACAAATACAAATGAAAAAGGAGGCAAGGTGCAGTCCATTTGGAAGAAACAGTAACACAGAATAAACAAAAAAAAAAACAGCAGGATCAGTAACTTAAAAGAAAAGAGTCAGGGGGTAAAGGGGGGTGGCTACTTGGGAGCAGCGGTGTGTTGCACAAAGCCAAGTGTAAAGAAAGGTGGCAGTGAATGCCCGTCACAAGTGTATCCCACCTCTCTCTTCATCTTCCTCTGTCTAGCTCAAATGGCCAAGATCACATCTTGCTGGCCAGTGGCGGCAGAGTGGTGTAGTGGTTAACACTGTCGCCTCACAGCAAGAAGGTCCAGGGTTCGATTCCCGCTTGGGGACCAGGTTTCCACAATGGCAGGTACCCAGGTGGGGTATCTCCCAAGCCTTTCTGTGTGGAGTTTGCATGTTCTCCCCGTGCTCGCAAGGCCCCCCCCCCCCCCCCCGATAAGAGAAACCCAATGGAAAAACATGCACATTGTCGCGTCCCTCACGAAGACGGGCAGGAGCACTTGGATTGGTCCCCGGTTGCGGTACCTCGCTCTGTCTGCTCCCGGCTGCCCTTGGGGGGGAAGGACGACGGGATGGGTCAAGCGCAGAGCTCAAGCGCATCGGCGACCCTAAAAAAACAGTGCATGTGTGTGTGTGTGTGTTCCTGTGTGTGTGTGCCGCCCATCGCTGCATGCCGTTGCATGCCGAATAAAGACTTCTGAGTTAAGTCCTGCATTATTATTAAAACATTCAGCCCAGGTGTCAATCAGGCAGTGTTGCAGTACTCAAGTCCTGGACATTTTAAACAATATCTTGTATTGGTGTATAATTCAGTCTAATAATTGTTGTTGTTGTTGAGGCACATAAGTTCCAAATGGATTCACAGACATGCAGGATTTTGTGGAAGGCCTGGTCATGGTCATGAGTCATGAGCTCGTTAACTGTGCATGCCACCTGGCTCAAAAGGGGAGTGGCAGTGGGAGTGGCCTATAACTAAAAGGCACATCACTTCTAAACAGAATCACATAACATGAAAAAACTTTGTGGAAAGCTTGATCATGGGGCACACACACACACGCACGCACACACACACAGACACACACACACACACACACACAGACACACACACACACACATACACACACGCACGCACACACGCACGCACACACACACACACGCACACACACACACACACACACACACACACACACACACACACACACACACACACACACGCACACACACACACACACACACACACACACACATTGCCAGTCAAACTAAAGTCCCTGGTAGATTGTCCTATCCCCGTCTGACCTGCATACTGTACAGTACAGAGCAAAACGAAGTATCAACAGAAGCTGCAACCAAGTCCAAATGTAAAACCTGTATTGCTGGAAGCCTAAAAAAGCTCCACACCCTAAAATGTTATATGGATTTTGTCCTGAATGTGGCGTTTGATTCTAACTGCTGAACCAAGGAAACTATAAAAGAAGGAAAGGTCATCACGTCACTGTGTAGCAAGTGAACGCACATTGGTGCCAAGTGTGGAAACCTTCAGTTTGGCCGACATTGAGTTGAATGGGATCAGCCATCTCCTCGTTTATGACCTGTCAGGTTTAAACAGGTTATTATCTCGGATGTCAGAATCATTGGAAATGTTTTGCATTGTTAACTAGCTAACGTTTAATATGTTGGTTCCTGTCATTAGAAGCGCATTATACAGCACCTCATCCATGCTCTGAGAGGGCATGATTATGGGGCGTCCCTGTCTGCTTGCATGTGTGTGTGTGTGTGTGTGTGTGTGTGTGTGTGTGTGTGTGTGTGTGTGTGTGTGTGTGTGTGTGTGTGTGTGTGTGTGAGAGTCCATTTGGGTGGAGTGTACTCAGTCTGTTATCTTCCCACAGACATACTGTAGGGAGCGAGAGAGACAGAGAGAGAGAGAGAGAGAGATGGGGGAGAGAGAGCGAGAGAAAGAGAGAGGGAGAGATAGAAGGAGAGAGAGCGGGAGAAAGACAGAGGGAGAGAGAGAGAGGGAAGGAGAGAGAGTGGGAGAAAGAGAGAGGGAGAGAGAGAAAGGTGAGAGGGGGGGGTAGGTTTCCCAGAACATGATTACACAGAACATGTGTGTGTTAAGTCTGAGTCCATTTGGGTGGAGTGTACTCAGTCTGTTATCATCCCACATACATACTGTAGAGAGAGAGAGAGAGAGAGAGAGAGAGAGAGAGAGAGAGAGAGAGAGAGAGAGAGAGAGAGAGAGAGAGAGAGAGAGAGAGAGCAGGAGAGTGCAGGAGAGTGCAGAATGCGGATGAGAAGACAGACCGAGATAGTGTTCGAAAATGAAAAAGAGGGAAAGGGGGCAGAGGAGTAGGAGTCTCTCTCTCGTATCTAAACTACTGTAAACTATACACAAAAGAAGCAGAAATACCACAGTAATAGACGTGAGATTGTGATGACTCATAACCAGTGTTGTGCTAGTTACTGAAAAATAGTAACTCAGTTACTTTACTAGTTACTTCATTTCAAAGTAACTTCGTTACTGTACTAGTTACTTACACCCAAAAGTAATGAGTTACTGTGAAAAGTAACTATTTAGTTATTTAAAAAAAAAAAAAAAAAAAATTGCTCCCGAGTCCCATGCCCCAGATAGTATTCAAAATCGGTTGATCAACTTGACAGTTTCCATTCACATCACCGAACTCTGCTAAGCAATGTGGTCTAGATACAAACACAAATCTGACACAAACAAATGTTGTCCCGAGTCATATAATAAGAAGTGCACCGGTTGAAGGAACAGCCTTGATGTCGCCGGAGCGTTTCATTATAACCATTATAATTCAAGGGTACTTGAACTGTACTGCTGTACTGTACCCATTCTGCAATCTGTTAATAAAGTTTTCATTCATTCATTCATTCATACTACGACTATGCTTGCACCTCATGGTACCAAAGCACCTCAAAGGCGCTTAAAACAAAATTACAAACATCACAAAACAAACTGGTCAGACTACTACTTGACCTGAACCCACCTCACCCCTGCCCACTTTGACAACCTAGGATGGCTTAGAGTAGACGACAGAGTACAGCAACTTGCAATGGGCCTGGTCTACAAGATACACTATACGACCGGGGTACCCATGTACATGTCAAAATACTTCCCAAAGGTCAGTGAATACCACAACCACTACACCAGAGGGAGCTCCACAAATCATGTAAAACCCAGATTCGGCTCAAACAAGGGACTAAACACGTTTCGCAATTATGCCACAACAATGTGGAACGCCCTACGGGTAACAGTACTGTATATTTGAATACCGTTTATGTCACAAATGTATCAGTACTAAATACCTATATGTCCCTATGCCATAAATGTCATGTATGTTGTGTATGTCATAAATGTCTATATGAATTGAAAATGGGGGACCCTGATGGAAACAAGACAAACGTCTTTCTCAGGTCTGCATCCCCTTAACAATTGTATGTATTGAGCCGTACTGTATTGTACCCATTCTGCAATCTGTTAAATAAAGTTTTCATTCATTCATTCATTCATTCACCATCTTGCAAGTTGCAACGTTGTTTAAGATATCAATCAAAGCATTGCAACGTTAGAATAGTTAGGATATCAATTGTGCATGAAAGGACTATTTATATTGTTTGATTAGTATTATGAGATTCCCTGGCAGATTTCGTACAGTCAAAATCCGTTGATCAACTTGAGTTTCAGTTGCACTCACCAAAGTCTGCGGTGGTCGAGATGTAGTAACGTTACGTTAGTCGACTCCAGCAGCGCCTCAAACATGTTCTTTATCTCGTTTCCATGTTGTATATTAATTATCTCTCCAAGTAGTTGCTAAATGGTTTGTTAGTTTGTTACTGCGTTCTTTTTATGTGGATTCATAGCGAGCGTTTGTTTTGTTTACAATAGAGAGGGTCTATTTCTTTCCGTAGCCGCATCTGGTTTTCGCACTTCTGATTGGCCAGTGGCCAGACTCGCCTCGTATCATTCTACGCGGGTGGGGATGAGGATAATAATAATCACTACCGCTCGCTATCAATCTACGCCGTATATAACGCAAATAACGCAGTGACGAACCATTCAGTAACGTAAGTAGCGTTACTGAATTTCAAAAGTAATGCGTTAGAGTACTAGTTGCGGCAAAAAGTAACTTCGTTTCTGTAACGCGTTACTTTGTAACGCGTTAGTCCCAACACTGCTCATAACACCCCCTATCAGTGACTGGACTGCCTACTCTTTTTCACTGTAAAGGAAGAAGAAAATAATGAATGTTGATACCAAAGAAAAGGTACCATACTACAGTATAGCAGCATCACCACTAGACCAGAGAGAGAAACGTTTGTCATTTCATTGTGTGTGCGTGTGTGTATGTGCGTGTGTATGTGCGTGTGTGTGTGTGTGTGTGTATGTGCATGTGCGTGTGCGTGTGTGCGTGTGCGTGTGTGTGTGTGTGGTCTGCAGAGGTGTCCTCTCCTCTTGTCCGGTGTCAGACCCGCTCATTATAGGAGGGCAGGACAGAGTGGGAGACCTCTGACCAAGAGAATGATTAGTGTGTGCGTGTGTGTGTGCGTGTGTGTGTGTGTGTGTGTGTGTGTGTGTGCGTGTGTGTGTGTGTGTGTGTGTGTGTGTGTGTGTGTGCGTGTGTGTGTGTGTGTGTGTGTGTGTGTGTGTGTGTGCGTGCGTGCGTGTGTGTGTGTGTGTGTGTGTGTGTGTGTGTGTGTGTGTGTGTGTGTGTGTGTGTGTGTGTGGGAGAGAGAGAGGTGTCCTTTGACAGATTATAAAAGGAGCATTGATTAAACTGAATGGACTCTCTGCTTCACAGGCCGGTAGAAAGAGAAAGAGAGAGAGAGAGAGAGAGAGAGAGAGAGAGAGAGAGAGAGAGAGAGTGAGAGAGAGAGAGATAGGGAGAGAGAGAGAATACATGGGAATTTCTCACAGAATGTTATTGCAAGAATTGTGTGTCTGTCTCATTGTTTGTTACAGTGTGGTCCTGTGTAGGACAATGAGTGGAACAGAGCACTAACACTGCCAGAGTTAAAGGTTCCATTCCCATGCTAAAAATATATAGCCACACAAGCGAGAGAAAATATTGCATGGTATTATGATACATGACTAATATGCTCAGCAAAAAGGGTCTAAATGTTATATAACAAAACACAAGCGCCCCCACAAACTCTCTCTCTATCTCTCTATTTATCTATTTATTTCTCTCTCTCTCTCTCTCACACACACACACACACACACACACACACACACACACACACACACACACACACACACACACACACACACACACACACACACACACACACACACACACACACACACACCACCACCATCTGCATTACTGCCACCCCTCCCCCATGCCCCACAATGCCGCAATGTCCCCACAACATGGTAGTGATGGTAACCATAGCAACTACATGTTCATATCACCTCATGAACTGAAGAAGAGGGAGAGATGAGGAGGGGATGAGAGAAAAGTAGAAAAGGAGAAAGACAGAGAGAGAGATACATACAGACTAAGACAGACACAAGAGAGAAACAGACATACAGAAAGATTGAGACCGACACAAGAGAGAGAGCGAGAGAGATGAGGAGAGTGAGATGAGGGGAGAGAGATGAGGAGAGTGAGATGAGGAGAGAGAGATGATGGAAGAGAGATGAAGAGAGTGAGATGAGATGAGGAGAGCAAGATGAGGGAAGAGAGATGAGGAGAGAGAGATGAGGGGAGACATAAGGGGAGAGATGAGGGGGGAGAGCTAAGGAGAGAGATGAGGAGAGAGATGAGGAGAGAGTAGGAGAGAGAGATGAGGAGAGAGAGGATGATAAAGAGATGATGAGAGAGAGATGAGGAGAGAGATAATGAGAGAGAGAGTAGGAGAGAGAGATGAGGAGAGAGATGAGGATAGAGATATAGATGAATGAGTCTGTTGGAAAAGGGCAGGAATAAGAGGGAGAAGAGAAAATAAAGGAGAGAGAGATGAGGAGAAGAAGATGAGGAGAGAGAGAGGTGAGGGGAGCGAGATGAGGAGAGAGAGGTGATGAAGGGAAAGAGATAAGGAGAGAGATGAGGAGAGTGAGATGAGGAGAGAGTGAAGAGGGAAGAGAGATGAGGAGAGAGATGAGGGGAGAGAGATGACGAGAGATATAGGGGAGAGATGAGAGAGATGAGGAGAGAGAGATGATAAAGAGAAGAGGAGAGATAATGAGAGAGAGAGATCAGGAGAGAGATGATAGAGATGAGGAGAGAGAGGTGATGAGAGAGAGATGATGAGAGAGAGATGATAAAGAGAAGAGGAGAGATAGATGAGGAGAGAGAGATGATGAGAGAGAGACAAGAAGAGAGATAATGAGATATAGTAGGAGAGAGAGATGAGGAGAGAGAGATGAGGAGAGAGATATAGATAGGAAGGAGTCTGTTGGAAAAGGAGAAATAGAGAAGAGCAGGAATAAGAGGGAGAAGAGAAAATAAAGGAGAGAGAGATGAGGTGAGAGATGATGAGAGAGATGAGGAGAGAGATTAGGAGAGAAAGATGAGGAGAGAGATAGATAAGAAAGAGATGATGAGAGAGATGATGAGAGAGATGAGAGAGATGAGAAAGAGATGATGAGAGAGATGAGGAGAGAGATGATGAGAGATATGATGAGGAGAGAGATATGAGAAATAGATGATGAGAGAGATGATGAGAGAGATGAGGAGAGAGAGATGAGAAAGAGATGGGGAGAGAGAGATGAGGAGAGAGATGATGAGAGAGATGAGGAGAGAGAGATGAGAAAGAGATGAGGAGAGAGAGATGAGGAGAGAGATGAGGAGAGTAATGAGCAGAGAGAGATGAGGAGAGAGATGAGGAGGGAGAGATGAGGAGAGAGAGAGGAGGATAGAGATGATGAGAGAGATTTGGACAAAGAGATGGGGAGAGAGATGAGGAGAGAGATGAGGAGAGAGATGAGGGGAGATAACATAGATCATAATGCTGCTATATGATGCCTATCTATCTATCTATCTATCTATCTATCTATCTATCTATCTATCTATCTATCTATCTATCTATCTATCTATCTATCTATCTATCTATCTATCTATCTATCTATCTATCTATCTATCTATCTATCTATCTATCTATCTATCTATCTATCTATCTATCTATCTATCTATCTATCTATCTATCTATCTATCTATCTATCTATCTATCTATCTATCTATCTATCTATCTATCTATCTATCTTAATTGCCTATTGGTGCCCATATGTATTTTTAATATTAGTATAATCAATAAGGAGACCAATGATGATAGAGATGAGGAGAGAGAGGTGATGAGAGAGAGATGATGAGAGAGAGATGATAAAGAGAAGAGGAGAGATAGATGAGGAGAGAGAGCTGATGAGAGAGAGACAAGAAGAGAGATAATGAGATATAGTAGGAGAGAGAGATGAGGAGAGAGAGATGAGGAGAGAGATATAGATAGGAAGGAGTCTGTTGGAAAAGGAGAAATAGAGAAGAGCAGGAATAAGAGGGAGAAGAGAAAATAAAGGAGAGAGAGATGAGGTGAGAGATGATGAGAGAGATGAGGAGAGAGATTAGGAGAGAAAGATGAGGAGAGAGAGAGATAAGAAAGAGATGATGAGAGAGATGATGAGAGAGATGAGAGAGATGAGAAAGAGATGATGAGAGAGATGAGGAGAGAGATGATGAGAGAGATGATGAGGAGAGAGATATGAGAAATAGATGATGAGAGAGATGATGAGAGAGATGAGGAGAGAGAGATGAGAAAGAGATGGGGAGAGAGAGATGAGGAGAGAGATGATGAGAGAGATGAGGAGAGAGAGATGAGAAAGAGATGAGGAGAGAGAGATGAGGAGAGAGATGAGGAGAGTAATGAGCAGAGAGAGATGAGGAGAGAGATGAGGAGGGAGAGATGAGGAGAGAGAGAGGAGGATAGAGATGATGAGAGAGATTTGGACAAAGAGATGGGGAGAGAGATGAGGAGAGAGATGAGGAGAGAGATGAGGGGAGAGAACATAGATCATAATGCTGCTGTTTTACTACCTGTACCCCTCCCCCCCTCCCCCCCATGCTGCTATGATGCCTGAATTTCCCCAAGGGGATCAATAAAGGAATATCTTATCTTATCTTATATGATGCCTATCTATCTATCTATCTATCTATCTATCTATCTATCTATCTATCTATCTATCTATCTATCTATCTATCTATCTATCTATCTATCTATCTATCTATCTATCTATCTATCTATCTATCTATCTATCTTAATTGCCCATTGGTGCCCATATGTATTTTTAATATTAGTATAATCAATAAGGAGACCAATGAGGATAATGTATTGATTGATTGATTGATTGATTGATTGATTGATTGATTGATTGATTGATTGATTGATTGATTGATTGATTGGTGTCAATGTTCCTGGCCGTCCTTTGCATATCTCGAGAACCCTTCATCCGATTGACTTCACACTTGGTGGGTGTATTGCTGAGGGCCCTAGTAGGTACCGTGTAGAATGTGAAATTGATTGGACGCTAGTTCTCGACAATGTTGCAAGCAGCACTTGTCGGCCCGTTCCGAATGGGCATGGGTTACACGCGGGTATGCCCTCCAGATGGGGCAGCAATCACAGCATCAGTCACAACATCAGATCTTTATGATCAGGTATAACAAATCACAACATCAGATCTTTATGATCAGGTTTAAAAAATCACAACAACAGATCTTTATGATCAGGTATAAAAAATCACAACATCAGATCTTTATGATCAGGTATCAAAAATCACATTGAAAGGGCGCCTCGGTGTATATACGCTTGTAGCGTAATCGCAACATCCTGGGTTCTAATCCGGCCCAGGACATGTGTTGCATGTCCTCCCCATCTCTCTCTCTCTCCCAATTTCCGAACTGTCCTGTCAATAACAATGCACTTAAAAATGCTCTAAAAGCCATAGGCTAAGGCAGTAGAGCTGGGGTCAAATAAGCATGGTTTCTCCCACATCAGGCATCTGCAACTTCCACTATGTCTGCCAGAGAATGTATTCCCAGTGTCAGAAATAGTGTGTCTGTTACTAGGCTTGAGTAAATTGTAATGAACCAAAGGAGAATATAAATCTTTTATTTTATTTTATTTTTGACTAGTGTACTAGACATGAAAAATGTTGCTCATTCGGGCAGCCGGGTAGTGCAGCGGACTAAGCGTCTGTCTACCACCGCAGAAACAGTGGGATCGAATCCGGCTGCCGCGGTACCTCCGGCTTGGTCGGTCGTCCATACTGACACAATTGGCAGTGTCAGCGGGTGGAAAGCCAGTGGGGTGGGTCCTGGTCGTTGTAAACAGCGACTCCTACAGGTCGGTCAGGGCGCCTGCACAGCGAGGGAGGGAACTGGGGAAGGTAGTGTGATCCTCCCACGTGTTACACTTCCCCAGTGAAAGTCCCCGCTGTCAGGTGAAAAGAGGCTGCTGGCTGTCTCCTATGTATCGGAGGAAGCATCTGATAGACTTCAGGGCTCCCTAGACCGGCAAGTGGGGGGCAAATGCGCACAACGACCAGGAAGGGGAAGGGGGAATTGGCATAATGACTAAATTGGGATGGGAGAAAAATACAGACAAATAGGAGGAGAAAGAGTAGATAAAAAAATTTAAATGTTGCTCATTCAGCACCTTCTTGAGATCACGTGTATAAAAAATCTAAGCAAAAAATAATAAAGGGCAAGTGATTAACACAATGTTTTGTAGATAAAGTACTGAATTCTGCCACCCGGACACATGCAATTTGAAATATGATTAGAGAATATAGAATATTAGGCCTATAAATTAAATTTGTCACACTCCCAGGTCAGGTCAGACCAGGGAGAGAGAACGCCACAGCACTCCCAGGTCAGGTCAGACTTGGGAGAGAGAACAATACAGACATGATGTGAACATTGGTCCCCTACCTGCTGACATTAGTTCCCTGCCTCCCTCTAGTGGCCAGACTAGCCTGATGGTACAGGTGGCCATCTTGTTTTGGTTCCAAGTGATATAATTCATATCTAATTATTAACTTGGGCCACCCCTGTCTATGTGTGATGTCACCCCCCTGTTGTGTTGTTGTGTGTCATTGCCATAGTGTCTAGTTGTGTTTAGTTTGTCATTGCTTATTGTTTAGGTTGTGTTGTGATTCTGTGTTGGCCAGGTGTTCTTGATTGTTAATTGGTGTGGGTATTTAGGTTCTGTCTGTCCTCACTTCCTTGTGGCTTCATTGTCTCATGTTCCTTCAAGTCCTCAGTGTTACCCTTCTCGTCGTTCTCCTGTGTGCCCTCGAGCCTTGCTGTTTGTAGATGCACTTGTGAGTAGATTAGTCTTTTGTTTGTTATTGTTTATTTTCCGTGTTTTTGTCGTGTTCAGTAAAGTCTGTTTACACGTATCCTGCCGTCTCTGCCTCCTCCATTCCGTTCCCTTGCTGCAAACTGTGTTCTACCTACCCCCTCGTAACAGAATGAAGCCACCACTAACGAATGCAGCAGTAAGGGCAAGCGATATCATTCGGGTCGTCCAGAGCCTGATGGCCGGTGACATGAAGCGTTACTCACCGGCCAAGTGGGTGTTCCTGCTCCAGAAGATCGGCCAGGTCGCCACGGAGAATCCGACACTGGAGCCAGCGATGTGGGAGATGGCTGAACGTGTTACTGCCCTCATGGAGGAGTATAAGCCGGAGGCTAGTGTAGCTAGCCTGCTGACTGTTCTCAGGCTCACAGCCAGCCTAGAGCCCCCCACAGCCGTTGAGACTGTTCAGATGTCCATCGCCGTTCTGACGTCCACAGCTAACACAGACCCGCCCGTTAGCTCCGTGCCTATAGCTAACCGGCCGTCCCCAGTTAGCACAGCTCCACCCATTAGCTCCGCTCATACAGCTAACCAGATGTCCACAGCTAACACAGCTCCGCCCGTTAGCCCTGTCCCTTTAGCTAACCGGCCGTCCCCAGCTAACACAGCTCCACCCGTTAGCTCCGTCCCTATAGCTAACCGGCCGTCTCTAGTTAGCAAAACTCCGCATGTTAGCCCCGCTACTATAGCTAACCAGACGCCCACTGCTAACCTCAAGTTTCAAGTTTCTTTAATAGTTGTCATACAGAAGTACAGAATACTTTTGTACAAAATGCTTCTTACTGTTGCGCTCCAGAGACTGTGCATGACAAGATAAGTATGAAATAAAAACATAGTAAAAATTAGAAGAAAAAAAAAGAGGTCACAGTGTTCAGTTTAGACATATGTACAATGTTCGTAGACGTAGTTACCATACAATATACAATACTGTGCAGTGTACTAATATACAATACTATATAGTGCAAGGCATAAATGGACGAGGTGCAGTTTAGGTACAATTCACAGTAGGTGTACGAGTTGTAGTGCAAATCCTTTATCAATAAATATAAAGTGTAAGTGTGTTTGTGTGATCTAAAGTGTGGAGAGTGGGTGCTGCAGTGTGTTGTTTGTTTGAGTGAGTGTGTGTGTGCGTGTGGGTGTGTGTGCTGTGTGCATTTGATGGTTGTTGCATAGTGATTATTGTTCGTTTAGCGATTATTGTTTGTTTAGCAGCCTGATGGCCTGGGGATAGAAGCTCCTTCTGAGTCTTTCTGTGCTCGCCATAAGACTCCGGTATCGCTTGCCTGACGGCAGCAGTTCAAAGAGGCAGTTGTTCGGGTGGCTCGAGTCCTTAATAATTCTCTTAGCCTTCCCCTTGCACCGCTTGTTGTAAATGTTCTGGAGGGTGGGAAGCCCCCCTCTAATTGTGCGTTCGGCTGAACGTGTCACTCTTTGTAGTCTGCTACGGTCTTGTGCAGTGCTATTCCCAAACCAGGAGGTGATGTTGCCGGTCAGGATGCTCTCTATTGTACATGAGTAGAAGTTCCTAAGGATCTTCTGACTGACTTGGAACTTCCTTAGGCGCCTGAGGAAGTAGAGGCGTTGTCGTGCCTTCTTCACAACACTGTCAATGTGTGTGGTCCATGTCAAGTCCTCGGATATGTGGGCTCCGAGGTACTTGAAACTGTTCACTCTCTCAACTGGTGCCCCGTCGATGCTGAGGGGGCTGTAGTCCTTGACCCCCGACCTCCTGAAGTCCACAATCATCTCTTTTGTTTTGCTGACGTTCAGGGAGAGGCAGTTCTCCTGACACCACTGTGACAGGTTCTCTACCTCTTCCAGGTAGGCCCTTTCGTCGTTGGCAGAGATCAGGCCCACCACTACTGTGTCATCAGCAAATTTGATGATGGTGTTGTTGTTCCGCTGTGCTACGCAGTCATGTGTGTACAGGGAGTAGAGGAGGGGGCTCAGAACACAGCCCTGGGGGGCCCCTATGTTGAGCGTGATGGATGAGGAGGTGCAGTTGCCGGCTCTTACCACCTGGGGTCTGCCCGTCAGGAAGTCCAGGACCCACTGGCACAGGTCATAGTTCAAGCCCAGGTCCCTGAGCTTGGCTATGAGTTTGGAGGGGACTATGGTATTGAATGCTGAGCTGTAGTCGATGAACAGCATTCTCACATAGTTCCCCTTCCTCTTGTCCAGATGTGATGCTGCTGTGTGCAGCACATGGGCTATGGCGTCCTCCGTGGACCTGTTGGGGCGATATGCAAATTGCAGAGGGTCCAGGTTGATGGGGAGGGAGGAACAGATGTAGCCCTTCACTAGCTTCTCAAAGCACTTCATGGCTATGGAGGTGAGGGCTACAGGGCGGTAGTCGTTGAGGCAAGCGGGCGTAGATTTTTTGGGTACAGGGATGATGGTGGACTTCTTCAGACAGGTGGGGATGACGGCCTGTTCCAAGGACAGGTTGAAGATGTCAGTGAATACCGGGGCCAGTTGGTCGGCACAGACTTTTAGGACGCGGCCGGGGATGCCGTCCGGTCCTGCTGCCTTCCTGATATCCACTTTTTTAAAGATCCGTCTCACCTCATGCTCTGTTACCCTGAACACTGAGTCTCCATCAGCAGACCCCCCCCCCCCCATTGCCGTGGTTTGTAGGCTGGTGTTGTTATTCACAGCCTCAAACCTCGCATAGAAGGAGTTGAGATCATTTGCTAAGGAGATGTCACTGTTCAGTTTGAGGGGGGTTCCTTTGTAGTCTGTCATTGTTCTGAGGCCCTGCCACATGCCTAGGCTCCAGGTTCACGGTGAGTCTGGTACCTGAGACGGACCAGATGTCCCCAGCTAGCACAGTCTCCACTGCTAAACTAGGCTCCAGGTTCAGGGTGAGCCTAGTACCTGAGACGGACCAGATGTCCCCAGCTAGCACAGTCTCCACTGCTAAACTAGGCTCCAGGTTCAGGGTGAGCCTAGTACCTGAGACGGACCAGATGTCCCAAGATAGCATTGTCCCTGCAGCTAGTCAGGTCTCTTCAGCTAGCAGACCTAGGAGGGCTATCTTGACAGGAGCTGCTAGGCTTTCCCCGACTGTTAGCTTAGCCTCGGCAGCTAGCCAGGCCTCCCCAGCTAGCACAGTTCCCACAGTGAGTCCAGGGCCCACAGTTAGCCTAGCCCCTGAGGCTAGTATGGCTAACAAGGCCTCCACAGCTGGTCCAGCTTCCACGCCCAGTCCAGCCTCTCCTCTGGGTCCTGACTCCTCATCCCCGGATCCTACACCATGCCTCGCCGCCGAGACCGGTCCGGTCTCCACGCCCTGCCCGGCCTCTACACCTGGTCCGGCTGCTGTGCCGGCTCCCGGCTCCTCGACAGATCCTGGCTCCCCGTCTGGTCCAGCTCTGCGCCGTGATCGGCGTCCTGGTCCTCGCCGTGGACTTCGCCGTGGTCCAGTCCCCCTCCCCGGGTCTCGGTGCCCATCCCCACCCCCCCTCGTCGGGCCTCTGTTCCCAGGTCCAGCCCCCCTCCCCAGTTCTCGGCGCCCATTCCCACCCCCCCTCGTAGGGCCCCGGCTCCCAGCTCCGGCTTCCCTCGCCAGATCCCTGTTTCTTTCCCCGCCTTCCCTCTCCGGGCCTCTGTTCCCGTCCCCACCCCCCCTCTCCGGGCATCTGCGCCCGTTTTCGACCCCCCTGGCTGCTATGCCCCTCCGGGGTTTTTTCCTCGGCCTTCCGGCCCCAGTTCTCCGGGTCCTCGCCCTGGTTTGTTTCCGGGGGCCCGGCCTCCTGCTTCGCCCATGGGCGGACGGTATTTTCGGGGGTCTGGAAGCCCCCCGTTCGGGGGGAGGTACTGTCACACTCCCAGGTCAGGTCAGACCGGGGAGAGAGAACGCCACAGCACTCCCAGGTCAGGTCAGACTTGGGAGAGAGAACAATACAGACATGATGTGAACATTGGTCCCCTACCTGCTGACATTAGTTCCCTGCATCCCTCTAGTGGCCAGACTAGCCTGATGGTACAGGCGGCCATATTGTTTTGGTTCCAAGTGATAGAATTCATATCTAATTATTTGTTATCTTGGGCCACCCCTGTCTATGTGTGATGTCAACCCCCCTGTTGTGTTGTTGTGTGTCATTGCCGTAGTGTCTAGTTGTGTTTAGTTTGTCATTGCTTATTGTTTAGGTTGTGTTGTGATTCTGTGTTGGCCAGGTGTTCTTGATTGTTAATTGGTGTGGGTATTTAGGTTCTGTCTGTCCTCACTTCCTTGTGGCTTCATTGTCTCATGTTCCTTCAAGTCCTCAGTGTTACCCTTCTCGTCGTTCTCCTGTGTGCCCCCGAGCCTTGCTGTTTTTGTTAGGGTTTGTAACCGACCTCAAACGCAACGGCACAGAGAGTTGTTCAGAGTTAGCCAAAGCAAGGGCGTATTTATTTTCAGAGTTACAAGATGGAATGAAGTTGAGCAACCGAACAAACGGGGAATCTGGCATGTGAAGACTGTTGCGGCTCTGCAGATACTCCCAGTAGGTGGTGGTGAGGAATTGGCTTGTGACGTCTGAAGCGGCTCTGCAGATCCTCCCAGCTTTCACTCCCGGTGGAAACGGAGAGAGAGAGAAATCAGAGTTAGCCCAGCGCACAACAGAAGCAGAGAGGTGACTGATCCAGTATATATCCAAGTGACTTGATCTTCGGTGTACCACACACAAGTTAGCAGAGTCCAGAGAAAAAACAATACGGTAATCCAAAGTGTAAATCCAACACAAAAATAGGTGAGAACAGTACAAACAAAAACGGGATCTCTTCGGTGTTTCACAAACACACAAAAAACTGATGATCCAAAAAGAACTGTTTCCAAAAACTCACCAGAGCGCAACGCGTAAAGCGGGCAGATAACGAGGCGCAGCTCCGAACGGGGAACCAGGTTCTCCACAGGGATTCTCCGCGAAAGTCCTGGAGAGCAAAAGACAGGAAACAGCGACGGGGAAGGCAGGCAAATGCAGGAGTAATTCAGAGCGATCCAACATCGATAGTAGGGGGATCAGAGTATATAAAGCCACAGGGCGCTGATTACAAGCTGTGACAGCTGCGGGATGAAATTGATACTTGCTCCAGAAGCGTGTGGCGGGGAAAGCACCAATCAACACGGCACCTTACAGGAACGGAGCGTGTGGCGGGGAATGCAATTAATCAACAAAGTACCTTAAAGGAACGGAGCGTGTGGCGGGGAGCGGACCAAACCTCACAGTACCCCCCCCTCCACGGGAGCCACCCGGCGACCAGGCCGACCCGGCTCGCCCGGATGGGCACGATGGAAGTCGGTGATCAGGCCGGGATCCACAATGAGCTGGCGGGAGACCCAGCTCCGTTCTTCCGGACCGTACCCCTCCCAGTCCACCAGGTACTGGAACCCCCGACCCCGCCGTCGAACGCCCATCAATCGGCGGACCTGCCACTGGGGGTGACCGTCCACCATCTCGGGAGGAGGCGGTTCCGGAGCAGGAGGCATCAGAGGACTGAGAGAGACAGGCTTAACCCGGGACACATGGAAAACGGGGTGAATGTGCATGGACGCAGGAAGCTTAAGACTCACCGCCGCCGGACTGAGTACCTTCAGAACCTCAAAAGGTCCGACGAACCGGGGGTTAAGCTTCTTGGCCGAGGACCGAAGTGGAAGGTCCCTTGCGGAAAGCCACACCCTCTGCCCAGGGTGGTACATCGGCGCAGGAACCCGGCGCCGGTCAGCCCCACGACAGGCGCGCTCTGATGACCGGAGCAGCGCGGTCCTGGTGATCTCCCAGACCCGACGGCACCGGTCGAGGTAGTCCTGTACGGAGGGAACTGCCACCTCCGTCTCCTGTGCAGGGAAAAGAGGGGGTTGGTAGCCCAGGGATACCTTAAAGGGTGAGAGGCCGGTGGCGGAACTGACCATGGAGTTGATGGAGTACTCGACCCAGGGAAGGAATCGGCTCCAAGAAGCTGGTCTCTCGGCAGCCACACACCGAAGAGCAGACTCCACACTCTGGTTCATCCTCTCCGTTTGTCCGTTAGTCTGGGGATGATAACCAGAGGAAAGACTGACCGTTGCCCCCAATCCCTTGCAAAAAGCCCGCCATACCTGGGAAGTGAACTGGGGCCCCCGGTCCGAGACGACGTCCTGGGGAAAACCATGGAGGCGAAACACGTGGCGTGTCAGGAGGTCCGCCGTCTCGGCCGCCGAGGGAAGCTTGGGAAGGGCCACGAGGTGAACCCCCTTGCTGAACCGATCCACCACGGTCAGAAGGCACGTGTTCCCCTGGGAGGAGGGAAGACCCGTGACGAAGTCCAGCGCCACATGTGACCAAGGACGGCTCGGAATGGGAAGCGGCTGCAATAGCCCGGAGGGTGCCTGGTGGGAGGCCTTGCTGCGGGCGCAGACTGCGCAGGCCAGTACGAACTCCTTGACGTCGTTCCTCATGGTGGGCCACCAGAATCGACGAGCCAGGAAGGAGAACGTGCGATGAACGCCCGGGTGGCAGGCGAACCGGCTGGTATGGCCCCACTGGAGGACCCGGGACCGGACCGAGTCGGGGACGAAGAGATGATGAACCGGTACATTGCCTGGAGCGCGATGGATGATGGAAGCCTTACCACTCCCTCGATGCCCAAGGTGACTACTCCTACCACCCTGGCCTCTGGGAGGATGGGAGTCGGGTCCTCAGTGGTTGGAGCCCCCTTGGAGTGTAACCGGGACAGGGAGTCGGCCTTCGTGTTGCGGGAACCAGGGTGAAACGTCAACGAGAAGTCGAACCGACTGAGGAAGCTGGCCCATCTCGCCTGCCGGCCATTGAGGCGCTTGGAAGCACGGATGTACGTCTTCTTGTACGGCCCCCTCTAGCCAATGACGCCACTCCTCCAAGGCAGCCACAACCGCCAGCAGCTCCCGATGTCATAGTTCCTCTCGGCAGGGAGGAACCGACGCGAGTAGAAGGCGCACGGATGTACCTTCTGGTCTGTTGCCGACCGCTGGGACAAGATAGCTCCCAGTCCAGTATCCGAGGCGTCCACCTCTACGATGAACTGTCTCTTGGGGTCTGGATGGAGCAAGATCGGGGCGGAAGTGAACCTCTTCTTGAGGGAGCGGAACGCAGCACACGCCGCTGGGGACCAGTCGAACGGCAGGGCGGGAGAGGTCAGTCTGGTAAGCGGTTTCTGCCACTTGACTGTAGTTCCGGATGAACCTTCGGTAGAAGTTGGCGAACCCGAGGAAGCTCTGTAACTCCTTCCGAGAGGTGGGTTCCGGCCACTCCTCCACGGCCCGGATCTTGCGAGGATCAGCTCGGGTCAGGCCGCTCTCCACGATGAAGCCCAGGTAATCAACGGAGTCGGAGTGGAATCGGCACTTCTCCGCCTTGACGAAGAGCCGATTGTGGAGGAGGCGCTCCAGCACACGGCGGACATGCTGGATGTGTTCCTCGAGGGTCTTGGAGAAGATGAGGATGTCGTCTAGGTATACTACCACAAACTCCTCCAGCATGTCACGAAGGACGTCGTTCATGAGCGCCTGGAATACCGCCGGAGCGTTGGTGAGGCCAAACGGCATCACCAGGTACTCGTAGTGGCCCCTGGGAGTCTTGAAGGCGGTCTTCCATTCATCGCCCTCTCGGATACGGACTAGATGGTAGGCACTCCGGAGGTCCAGCTTGGTAAAGACGGTAGCCTGGGTGAGAGGCTCGAAGGTGGAGTTCATGAGAGGTAGAGGATACTTGTTCTTAATGGTGATCTCGTTGAGCTGGCGATAGTCGATGCAGGGTCGAAGGTCTCCGTCCTTCTTCCCAACAAAGAAGAAACCGGCCGCCACAGGAGAGGAGGAAGGCCGAATGAGTCCTGCTTCCAAGGACTCAGAGATGTACTGATCCATCGCTGCCTTCTCCGGGACGGTCAGACTGTAGAGGCGGCTGCCGGGAAGGGGAGCCCCTGAGCGGAGGTCGATGGCACAGTCGTAAGGCCGGTGAGGCGGAAGGGCCTGAGCCCTGGACTTACTGAAAACCTCCATGAGGTCGTGGTACTCGGGGGGTATGGTCGAGAGGTCCGGAGGCGGCTCACAAACGGATCTCCGGGGCGAGGGACAGGACGCCGCCTGAAGACACTGGGCATGACAGGAGGAGCTCCACCCCTTGATGGTACTGGAGGACCAGGCGATGTGGGGCTCGTGCAGCGCGAGCCAGGGCCGGCCCAGGACTACTGGGACAAGAGGGGATCTGGTGATAAAAAACTGGAGTCTCTCAACGTGGTTACCAGCAATGGTGAGCAGGACAGGGCAGGTGCGTTGAGTGATGTCAGCCAGGCGGTGTTGGTCCAATGCGAATACCTCCAATGGCCTCACTAGGTCCTCAAGTGGAATGTTGGCCCAGGTAGCAAACTCGAAGTCTAGGAAACTCTCGTCAGCCCCCGAGTCAATGAGTGCCTCCACCGTGGCGCGTTGGTCCGCCCAGGCCAGGGTGACGCTCATCAGACGGCTAGGTGGTGCACGGTTCTGGGAACGAGAAAAACGGCTCACCAGGATCTCCCGGGGCTCACCAGGATCTCCCGAGGATCTGAACCTCGCCTCCCGTTCAGCCTGGCTAAGATGAGAACGTCCCAGCTGCATGGGTTCCTCCCCGGGCACCGAACGGGAGGGGAAAGAGCCACCAGTCGTGTTGGGAGCAGGGCGAACCGCAGTACCGTCACGAGTACGGGGGGTCCGGAGTACCTCTGGAGGTCCCTGTCGGGTTCTCTCACGTCTTCTCTCCTGGAGGCGTCCGTCGATGCGAATGGCGAGGCTGAACAGGTCCTCGAGGGACTCAGGTTCCTCACGGGTCGCAACACAACACACGGATAGACATATTGTGTAAAACCAAACAGAATATACCCATTTTGCAAAAAAGATTTAACATCAACACAACCAAATTAAATCAACATAAATAAACCCATTTTGTCTATCAGTCAAACTACATATTTAGGTTCATTCATTTACACACACACACACACACACACACACACACACACACACACACACACACACACACACACACACACACACACACACACACACACACACACACACACTTATATAATGTATTATACTTCTATATACTATCTAATTTCTATTTTATTATAATATAACTAAATCATACTATTTATTCTACACCATATTGGTACAGTATTATACAATATTTTAATATATTATTATTCTATGTTACGCTGTTATATACTATATTACTATACTCATACTGGCCTACACTACAACTCTATGCTACGTCATCCTGACACGCTAAACTGCAATATTATACTAAACTGTGCTATACTGTCTATGTATCTTTTCTTTGCACAACCTTTTGAAGTGAAATATATTATTGGAACTCTTTTCATCGTTCTGCAAAGAACGATACAGGAATACAAGAATGATACATGAATGCGTATGATGGCTATGTATGAAACAACACATTCATACATATTACAATACAATATTTACAAATATGTATGGAACAAAAAAACAGTACATTGGGGGTATCAGGTTGTTAGACCGTTCATTCATCAGTGTACTCGTTTTTTGTTTATACAGTAGACAACTTAGGATAGCTTTCACCTAAAGGAATGGAGCCAAAGGTTTGTTTCACCCGTGAGATATGATCCAGAAAAAAAAGAGAACGAAAAAAGCTTCACGCTGTTAAATTCTGCCTAGTTCTATACTGTACTCTGAACTACAGAATTGACGATTGAAGCATTGTCTCAAGTTGCTTACACTTTTATTATAACTTAACTGTTGACATTCTACATCCAGCTCTCCACATAGCTGTGTCACACTCAACTCCGTCCGTGCGGAAACAAACCTTAAGTTTAATACAATCCTATTGTAACATCCCTTTTCTTTTACTGAACTAACAGGGAGCTAAACGGTGAATGACATTAATATCGAACTAACAGGGAGCTAAACGGTAATGACATTAAAATCTTTCAAAACCATTATTTTTTCTCTTTTTTTCTCTTCTCTTGAACACACTGGCCTCACTAGGTCCTCAAGTGGAATGTTGGCCCGGGTAGCAAACTCGAAGTCTAGGAAACTCTCGTCAGCCCCCGAGTCAATGAGTGCCTCCACCGTGGCGCGTTGGTCCGCCCAGGCCAGGGTGACGCTCATCAGACGGCTAGGTGGTGCACGGTTCTGGGAACGAGAAAAACGGCTCACCAGGATCTCCCGGGGTCCCGGCGAGCCTGGTCTTTTGGCCGGGTGGGGCAGTTGACGATACGGTGTCCATCCCGACCGCAGTAGAGGCAAAGGCCGGACCTGAACCTCGCCTCCCGTTCAGCCTGGCTAAGATGAGAACGTCCCAGCTGCATGGGTTCCTCCCCGGGCACCGAACGGGAGGGGAAAGAGCCACCAGTCGTGTTGGGAGCAGGGCGAACCGCAGTACCGTCACGAGTACGGGGGGTCCGGAGTACCTCTGGAGATCCCTGTCGGGTTCTCTCACGTCTTCTCTCCTGGAGGCGTCCGTCGATGCGAATGGCGAGGCTGAACAGGTCCTCGAGGGACTCAGGTTCCTCACGGGTCGCGAGCTGGTCCCTGACTGCGTCGTTGAGCCCCCTCATGAAGGTGAGACGAAGTGCTTGATCGTTCCAACCGCTCTCCGTTGCCGCCAGTCTGAACTCCAGCACGTAGTCGGTGACCCCGCCACTGCCCTGCCGGAAGGTACCCAACCGGGCTCCAGGGTCCTGGCCACGGGCTGGGTGGTGGAAAACCCTGCGGAGCTCAGCCACGAAGTCTGGGTAGGAAAAACAGAAATCTGCCCCCATTGCCCAGGAGGCAGTGACCCACTGGGCTGCCCGGCCTGAGAGCAAGTTAGTCATGTAAGCCACTTGGGCTCCCCTTGAAGTGAATCGACTGGGTTGATGACGAAAAACCAACTCACATTGCATGATGAATGTGGCACAATCCTCGAAGTTACCATCGAACAACCGTGGTTCGGAGAGACGGGGCTCCCGAGGTGCGGGATCGGGAGGCGCGGGGCCTGCCAGGGCTGCGGGTGATGCTCCGGCCGAGGCTCCTGAAGGAAGTGGGGTTACAAGCAAGGTGTTAACGGTTTCACTCAGCGCTTGTAAGTGGAGGAGAATATTAGACTGCTGGCTAGCCAGAGAGCCAAGGGACCCCTGAATAGGCAGGACCTGCTCTCGGAGCTCCTGTACAGCAGCCGCAGCCGCATCTAGCTGTAGGCTGTGGTCGTTGGTTAACTCTATCTGGACTGCCAACGCTGTTCTGACCCTCTCTGTGTCGGCTGAGGTCATCATGGTTGGATCGTAATGTTAGGGTTTGTAACCGACCTCAAACGCAACGGCACAGAGAGAGTTGTTCAGAGTTAGCCAAAGCAAGGGCGTATTTATTTTCAGAGTTACAAGATGGAATGAAGTTGAGCAACCGAACAAACGGGGAATCTGGCATGTGAAGACTGTTGCGGCTCTGCAGATACTCCCAGTAGGTGGTGGTGAGGAATTGGCTTGTGACGTCTGAAGCGGCTCTGCAGATCCTCCCAGCTTTCACTCCCGGTGGAAACGGAGAGAGAGAGAAATCAGAGTTAGCCCAGCGCACAACAGAAGCAGAGAGGTGACTGATCCAGTATATATCCAAGTGACTTGATCTTCGGTGTACCACACACAAGTTAGCAGAGTCCAGAGAAAAAACAATACGGTAATCCAAAGTGTAAATCCAACACAAAAATAGGTGAGAACAGTACAAACAAAAACGGGATCTCTTCGGTGTTTCACAAACACACAAAAAACTGATGATCCAAAAAGAACTGTTTCCAAAAACTCACCAGAGCGCAACGCGTAAAGCGGGCAGATAACGAGGCGCAGCTCCGAACGGGGAACCAGGTTCTCCACAGGGATTCTCCACGAAAGTCCTGGAGAGCAAAAGACAGGAAACAGCGACGGGGAAGGCAGGCAAATGCAGGAGTAATTCAGAACGATCCAACATCGATAGTAGGGGGATCAGAGTATATAAAGCCACAGGGCGCTGATTACAAGCTGTGACAGCTGCGGGATGAAATTGATACTTGCTCCAGAAGCGTGTGGCGGGGAAAGCACCAATCAACACGGCACCTTACAGGAACGGAGCGTGTGGCAGGGAATGCAATTAATCAACAAAGTACCTTAAAGGAACGGAGCGTGTGGCGGGGAGCGGACCAAACCTCACAGTTTTTAGATGCGCTTGTGAGTAGATTAGTCTTTTGTTTTGTTATTGTTTATTTTCCGTGTTTTTGTCGTGTTCAGTAAAGTCTGTTTACACGTATCCTGCCGTCTCTGCCTCCTCCATTCCGTTCCCTTGCTGCAAACTGTGTTCTACCTACCCCCTCGTAACACTTATTATTATCCAAAAATGGAGTAGGGACCGCACTCGAGGAAAATCGTTGTTTTTATTTTTATATGCACAAGTTGTATAATGCACAAAACGTTTTCAGCCATCCGGCCTTCATCAGTGTGCAATGATAATTGTGACAAACAAACCTTAACTAGGCTGTACTTGACAACATACAGGTGGGAACAATCGGCAATCAGCAAACAGGCTAGGTTGACGTCATGATCAGTAGCAGGGCTAGATTGACATGTAGATATCATCACAGTATCACATCATCATCATTTATTTATTCGTACATGGAATTACCACAGTCCAACAGTACATATTCATATAATTCACCAAAAATACCATGGCCGAAAGGAACAGGAAGAAGAAAAAATCTTATATATACCTGCCCCTACACACACACACACAACACACGGATAGACATATTGTGTAAAACCAAACAGAATATACCCATTTTGCAAAAGAAATTTAACATCAACACAACCAAATTAAATCAACATAAATAAACCCATTTTGTCTATCAGTCAAACTACATATTTAGGTTCATTCATTTACACACACACACACACACACACACACACTTATATAATGTATTATACTTATATATACTATCTAATTTCTATTTTATTATAATATAACTAAATCATACTATTTATTCTACACCATATTGGTACAGTATTATACAATATTTTAATATATTATTATTCTATGTTACGCTGCTATATACTATATTACTATACTCATACTGGCCTACACTACAACTCTATGCTACGTCATCCTGACACGCTAAACTGCAATATTATACTAAACTGTGCTATACTGTCTATGTATCTTTTCTTTGCACAACCTTTTGAAGTGAAATATATTATTGGAACTCTTTTCATCGTTCTGCAAAGAACGATACATGAATACAAGAATGATACATGAATGCGTATGATGGCTATGTATGAAACAACACATTCATACATATTACAATACAATATTTACAAATATGTATGGAACAAAAAAACAGTACATTGGGGGTATCAGGTTGTTAGACCGTTCATTCATCAGTGTACTCGTTTTTTGTTTATACAGTAGACAACTTAGGATAGCTTTCACCTAAAGGAATGGAGCCAAAGGTTTGTTTCACCCGTGAGATATGATCCAGAAAAAAAGAGAACGAAAAAAGCTTCACGCTGTTAAATTCTGCCTAGTTCTATACTGTACTCTGAACTACAGAATTGACGATTGAAGCATTGTCTCAAGTTGCTTACACTTTTATTATAACTTAACTGTTGACATTCTACATCCAGCTCTCCACATAGCTGTGTCACACTCAACTCCGTCCGTGCGGAAACAAACCTTAAGTTTAATACAATCCTATTGTAACATCCCTTTTCTTTTACTGAACTAACAGGGAGCTAAACGGTGAATGACATTAATATCGAACTAACAGGGAGCTAAACGGTAATGACATTAAAATCTTTCAAAACCATTATTTTTTCTTTTTTTTCTCTTCTCTTGAACACACTGTGCCCTACACACTCAGCTCGCATAGTCCATGAGATATCCTGGTCTAGCAACTGCTCGACCCGATCTTGTGGTTACAGTCTGTGTGTCCCCTATGTCCCTGCCCGGAGTAGCGGTAGACTCTGGTGCGCTGTGGGTCTCAACAGATACAGTCAGGTCCGGCCCACTGGGCTCTGTGCCCCTGTCCCGTCTCAGGTGTCGTCGATTTCGTCGAAGAACAGTTCCGGTGTCCAGCTCTACTCTGTAGGATCTGTGGTCAACAGGCTGCACCACTGTCGCTTTTCTCCAGCTTGTGTGTGGTTCGAAGGGTTGAATTCTGACATGCTCTCCTGCTTTTAGCATCTCCAAATCTCTCGCTGTTCTGTCGTAGTAGTTTGCTTGTCTCATTTGTCCTTGTCTCATCTGCTCTGGCGTTGTGCGTTTCACCTCCTGTTGCAGAATAATATCCCTCGTTGGTAGCAGGGTTCTGGTCCTCCTACACATCAGTCTCTGAGCTGGGCTTGTGTCTAGCCCTTGAGATGGAGTGTTGCGGTGATCCAACATCGCCAGGTATGGGTCCTCCCCTGCCGCCTTGGGTTTCGTCATGAGTCTCTTCGCCATTTTGACCGCAGACTCTGCTTTCCCATTGCTTTGAGGGTAGCCAGGGGATGACGTCTGGTGTTGAAATCCCCACAGCTGACTGAACCTCTCGAACTCATGCGGAGAGTACTGTGGCCCATTGTCCGAAACCACAACATCTGGGATCCCCTGACGAGCAAAGATGAGAACGTCCCAGCTGCATGGGTTCCTCCCCGGGCACCGAACGGGAGGGGAAAGAGCCACCAGTCGTGTTGGGAGCAGGGCGACCTGCAGTACCGTCACGAGTACGGGGGGTCCGGAGTACCTCTGGAGGTCCCTGTCGGGTTCTCTCACGTCTTCTCTCCTGGAGGCATCCGTCGATGCGAATGGCGAGGCTGAACAGGTCCTCGAGGGACTCAGGTTCCTCACGGGTCGCGAGCTGGTCCCTGACTGCGTCGTTGAGCGCCCTCATGAAGGTGAGACGAAGTGCTTGATCGTTCCAACCGCTCTCCGTTGCCGCCAGTCTGAACTCCAGCACGTAGTCGGTGACCCCGCCACTGCCCTGCCGGAAGGTACCCAACCGGGCTCCAGGGTCCTGGCCACGGGCTGGGTGGTGGAAAACCCTGCGGAGCTCAGCCACGAAGTCTGGGTAGGAAAAACAGAAATCTGCCCCCATTGCCCAGGAGGCAGTGACCCACTGGGCTGCCCGGCCTGAGAGCAAGTTAGTCATGTAAGCCACTTGGGCTCCCCTTGAAGTGAATCGACTGGGTTGATGACGAAAAACCAACTCACATTCCATGATGAATGTGGCACAATCCTCGAAGTTACCATCGAACAACCGTGGTTCGGAGAGACGGGGCTCCCGAGGTGCGGGATCGGGAGGCGCGGGGCCTGCCAGGGCTGCGGGTGATGCTCCGGCCGAGGCTCCTGAAGGAAGTGGGGTTACAAGCAAGGTGTTAACGGTTTCACTCAGCGCTTGTAAGTGGAGGAGAATATTAGACTGCTGGCTAGCCAGAGAGCCAAGGGACCCCTGAATAGGCAGGACCTGCTCTCGGAGCTCCTGTACAGCAGCCGCAGCCGCATCTAGCTGTAGGCTGTGGTCGTTGGTTAACTCTATCTGGACTGCCAACGCTGTTCTGACCCTCTCTGTGTCGGCTGAGGTCGTCATGGTTGGATCGTAATGTTAGGGTTTGTAACCGACCTCAAACGCAACGGCACAGAGAGAGTTGTTCAGAGTTAGCCAAAGCAAGGGCGTATTTATTTTCAGAGTTACAAGATGGAATGAAGTTGAGCAACCGAACAAACGGGGAATCTGGCATGTGAAGACTGTTGCGGCTCTGCAGATACTCCCAGTAGGTGGTGGTGAGGAATTGGCTTGTGACGTCTGAAGCGGCCCTGCAGATCCTCCCAGCTTTCACTCCCAGTGGAAACGGAGAGAGAGAGAAATCAGAGTTAGCCCAGCGCACAACAGAAGCAGAGAGGTGACTGATCCAGAATATATCCAAGTGACTTGATCTTCGGTGTACCACACACAAGTTAGCAGAGTCCAGAGAAAAAACAATACGGTAATCCAAAGTGTAAATCCAACACAAAAATAGGTGAGAACAGTACAAACAAAAACGGGATCTCTTCGGTGTTTCACAAACACACAAAAAACTGATGATCCAAAAAGAACTGTTTCCAAAAACTCACCAGAGCGCAACGCGTAAAGCGGGCAGATAACGAGGCGCAGCTCCGAACGGGGAACCAGGTTCTCCACAGGGATTCTCCACAAAAGTCCTGGAGAGCAAAAGACAGGAAACAGCGACGGGGAAGGCAGGCAAATGCAGGAGTAATTCAGAACGATCCAACATCGATAGTAGGGGGATCAGAGTATATAAAGCCACAGGGCGCTGATTACAAGCTGTGACAGCTGCGGGATGAAATTGATACTTGCTCCAGAAGCGTGTGGCGGGAAAAGCACCAATCAACACGGCACCTTACAGGAACGGAGCGTGTGGCGGGGAATGCAATTAATCAACAAAGTACCTTAAAGGAACGGAGCGTGTGGCGGGGAGCGGACCAAACCTCACAGTTTTTAGATGCGCTTGTGAGTAGATTAGTCTTTTGTTTTGTTATTGTTTATTTTCCGTGTTTTTGTCGTGTTCAGTAAAGTCTGTTTACACGTATCCTGCCGTCTCTGCCTCCTCCATTCCGTTCCCTTGCTGCAAACTGTGTTCTACCTACCCCCTCGTAACACTTATTGTAACTGAGGGGTACAATTCCCTGACTGTATTGATAAGTATGGTATCATTAAACCACTACCGCTTTATGTACTTTAATTACTGGCCATACAGTACACGATATATGAATATGATGAACACTTCCCACAATGAAATCGGTTCCAGTCAAAGGTATAATCAAGTATTTAATGGAGCAAAAGGTACATAGGATACTTTACATTATTCTTTGAATGCACTTGTAAGGCAAAGGAATATGCGTAGGCAAATCAATATTGAATGTCCATTCTCTGGTTACGCAGGAGGTAATTATACAACCTGAATCTTAGGGAATTATATCTATGGTACACTAGTAATATAGCGGTAGATACTGGAAGGGGTTCCCCCTGGTGGTAAGCCAGCAGGGGTAGAAGATCTGTCGGTAGTAGGACGTCTGGTCAACGATGACTAGGGAGACTTCAGGTACAGAAGCCGGTGCAGTAGCCTCTTGATCCACAGACGAATACAGCTTGGTTCTCTGGTAGACTGTAGCTCCACAGTGAAGAAAGCTAGTCGGCCTCAGGCTCTCTGAAGCGCCGACTCGACTTGACTCCTCGCGGGGTAAATCCAACACGTGCAGGCGTCGGCGATTATCCGCTCCATAAATCACAGGACCAAAGCAAATATATTCCAGCCGCAAAGGGCTATGTAGTCGTCGGGTAGATTAATCCAGTGTACATGTCCATACGGTTCTCGTCTAGGTCTCCTCGGGTGAAAGCGCCATGTGGTCAGCCCAGCCTGGATAAGAACTCTAGCTAATACGAGGAAGCGTTGAAGATGCTGGTCACTGTAGAACTTTAACCGCACGATACACTATACACAAATAGACTATTATTGACTTAATAGAAATATGTCGCACTCGACGGTATAGCGCCAAACTCTGACAATTCAGTTATTAATTCGCACGCGGTCTCAATGCTCTATTCTGGGCCAAATAGGCCATACTTCACCGCACGTTGTATCGTGGGTGAGGCTTCAACTTATCGGTAACATGCTAAGGAAGGTAAGGGGCTTCTATATTCACCTGCGCCGTATTTATACGCACGGTGAACAAACTAGTTCCAATCTCATTTCTGTCGCGTATCCCTGGGCAAGGCCGGGCATGTCCAGACACATCTTGACGGTGACTTTGAACCTGGCTCCGGAGGCCGGTCCCTGGCGCCGGTGGACCGCTGTCCAATAGGAGAATGGAATATTATGGTCTGGGCTAAAGGGATATTCCGTGTATATGTACAAGGAATATACAAGGGATATCAAACGATATACAAATACTATGCAATATATATCAATAAATAAATATATATATTCGGTTTAATCTGATCCTTTGTAACAGCCGCCCCCTAATTAGTCCCACCTAATTAGCTAAGTAGAGACAGATTAACCGCACTGTCCACTACTCAATGTCTGTTGTGAGGGGTCGGTCAGTTCACAAAGTCATGGGGTCATGGTCGTCATCGATAGTATCGGGGAGCCTTGGCAGTTCTATTAGCCTCGCCACGGGTCGGGTGTAGATCCGCCCTTGGACGAGCACTTCGGCTGCTCGGACCTTTCCGTCGGCACCGGTGATCACTTTGCTTACGCGGCCAGCCGGCCACATAGCTCGGGGTAGTGACTGGTCGATAATCATGACGACTGTTCCTTCTGTCAAATTGTCTCTCTCTTTCACCCATTTCTGGCGGGTCTGTAGAGACGGTAGGTAGTGGAGTAGGAAGCTGTTCCAAAACTTGTCAGCCAATACTTGACTGTACCTCCACATTCTTCGGCCGTTCGCTTCTTCAGGCCTGTACATTGTCTGTGGTAGCGCGGGGTCCAGCCGCCCCATCAAGAGTGTGTTGGGGGTGACTGGGTCGACATCTGCTACATCACTTGAGACGTAACCGAGGGGCTTTGAGTTCAATACTCCCTCGATCTCCGTGAGGACTGTCATTAGGACTTCTTTCGCCACGGTCTGGGCCCCAAGCACGGCGTACAGGGCTGTCTTTATTGAACGTACTTCTCGTTCCCAAGTTCCACCGAAGTGAGGTGCGTTCGGGGGATTAAACTGGAAGTCAATCTGGTATGGAGCGAGGTGGGTCTTAAGTTCTGGGCCCATAGCTTGGAAGCTCTCTCTCAGCTCTCTTTCTCCGCCTTTGAAGTTTGTCCTGTGATCAGACAACAATATAGACGGTTTACCTTTCTGCGATGTGAATCTTCGGAAGGCCATAAGGAATGAGTCTGTGCTCATGGTTGGAAGGAGTTCTATATGCATCGCTCGGGTGGTCATGCATTTGAATACAATACCCCACCGCTTCTCGGTACCTCTTCCTTTCTTTATATACAGCGGGCCGAAACAGTCCATACCGGTGGAGTGAAAAGGCTTGTCGCCGAGTCGGAGGCGACAGGGAGGTAGGTCAGCCATCCGGGGTATACTGGGCTGCGCTCGCCACTTACGACAGTCTAGACAGGTTCGCTGGAAGCGCCGCACTGCTTCTCTCCCTTGCAGTATCCAATAACGACGTCTGATCTCCGCGAAGACTCTCTCTGCCCCGGCGTGATGCACATCCTCGTCGTATTTCTTTATGATCAGCTCTGTGACCTTGTGTCGGCTGTTTAAGACTATCGGGTACTTGACGTCATCCGGTAAGTCTGGAGCTCTCCGCAGACGACCACCCACTCTGATGAGACCATGGGTGTCGCTCTCGGGGGCTAGGTGGAGCAGTCTGCTGTCTGATGGGACGGGCTTTGCTCCCTGTAGACAGTCTAGCTCATCGGGGAACGAGTCTCTCTGGGCTCGTTGTAGTAGAAGAAGTTCCGCTTCTTCGTAGTCAGCTGCAGTAATGTCAGTAGTGAGCTGAACCTCTGGGTGGTGCCACAGGAATGACTTTAGCTGCGCACTCTCTAGGGTGAGGCAATCGTCTATGTCGGGGTCTGTGGAGACGAGTGTGTTCAATCCACAGAACATAGATTTCTTGTTTTCTGCCTCCTCTTTACTCGCTGCCCGTGGGGTGGGTGTAGGCCACTCTTCTTCCGGAAGCTTGAGGAACTCTGGCCCGTCACTGTATAGGTTGTGACGGGTGAGGTCATCCAGGGACATTCCCCGGGTGATGACGTCAGCTGGGTTGTGTTTTGTGTCCACATACCTCCAGCTTGCTACTTCTGTTAAATCTTGAATCTCTGTGACTCTGACTCCCACGAAGACCTTGTATCTGCACGAATCAGACCGGATCCATGTGAGTACTGTCGTGGAGTCTGACCACAAGATTGTTCTTTGCACCGGAATGGTGAGTTCACGTTGGATTAACGTGGCGAGTTGCGCTCTTGCTAGGGCTGCGCAGAGCTCTAGACGCGGGATAGATTGTTGCTTTCGTGGGGCTATTCTTGAGCGGGCCAGGATGAAGGCAGTATGTATTTCTCCTCCCTCCTCTCGGGCACGCAAGTAGGCCACCGAGCCGTAGGCTACTTCGGAGGCGTCGCTGAAGACGTGCAGGTCCATCTGGCACGTCTCCGGCCTCACTGTGGGTGGGAAGTAGCTGCGGCGTATGTTAACACCTGGGAGTGAGCTGAGTTCCGTCTCCCACTCTCTCCATGTGGATGCAAGGTGTTTGGGTATGGGGTCGTCCCAGCCCTGGTCCTTGTCCCATAACGCTCTTACAATCATCTTTGCCCTGGTGGTGTAAGGTAGAATACATCCCAACGGGTCATATTGTCTGGCGAGTGTTCTGTATACACTCCGTCTGGTGGTCGGTAGTGCAGTCGACCTTCCCTGCTCCTTGGTCAGGGGTGTGTGTTTATAATGGAGCGAGTCTGTTTTGAAGCGCCAGACTAGTCCTAATGTCATTTCTTGGGCTTCTCCTGGGATGGTCGCCATCCAGGTCTCGCTGCTTGCTGCCTTGTCCTCGGGGGAGAGGCTGCGCAATACTTGCGGGTCGCTGCTGGCCCACTGCCTGAGATCAAAGCCGCCTTTGATCAGGGAGGCGCGGAGCTTGAGTAGAAGGGCCTCGGCTTCTTCTGGCGTCGAGACGCTTTGCAGACAGTTGTCCACGTAGAAACTATTTTCTACACTTTTTCGGACCTCTTCATCAGCTGCTGGGTCCTCTGCGACGTGTTTTTGCAGTGCAAACGTAGCACAGCATGGGCTGCATGTGGTTCCGAAAGGGAGGACTTCCCATTGATAGATGGCTGGTTGCTCATCCCCGATCCTCTCTCTCCATAGGAACCGCAGCAGGGGCTTGTCCTCCTCCACTAGTCTCACCTGCAGGAACATCCCTTTGATGTCGCCGCTGATGGCCACCTTGTCCTGGCGGAAACGTAGTAACACGCCTAGTAGGGAGGGGCCGAGTGTTGGGCCGGGCAAGAGCTCTTTATTCAGATTTTGTGATCCGATCTGGTAGCTGCAGTTGAACACAATACGATCCTTGCCGTTGTGGTGGACTTTGTGGTGCGGCACGTACCATGATTCGGTCGTCTGATCGGCCTCTTTAATGTCAATTTTCTTTATGTGTCCCGCTGTGATTAGCTTGTTAATCTCAGCGCGGTACACAGTCTCCTGAGCGGGGTCTCTGGCTAGGCGCCGCTCTGTGTTCAATAGATACCGCTCCGTCGCTTCTTTTGGGGCGTGGAAGGTGGGCATACCCTCTCGCCTCAGGAGTGGAGTTGCGTATCTCATCACTCCGTTGACTTTGACTCTCTTTGTCCCCTGCTCGAGGAGTGCTATAGCGTAAATGTCTTCCTTGGAACGAATGTCTTTCTTTTCGTTCTTAAAGGGCATTGTCTCTAGTGTCCATAGCCTCTCGACATGCTGTAGGAGGGTGGTGTCTTCTTCTGTCACTCTGGAGTGGAGGCAGTTAGTGGCTGCTGTTCGGTTAAGAGACTTAGCGAGGGGGCCTTGTAATGTCCATCCTAGGCGGGTCTCGACTGCTGCAGGACAGCCTCTGGGCCCTGTGTGGACCCGGTCTATCGGGACTATGAGGTCTGCATGGTCGGAGCCTATCAGCAGGGTCGGGGTGGCACCGTCTATGAGCGGGATAGGTAGTTGACGCAGGTGCACATATTTATCCATCAGCTTGGCGATGGGGTAGGTGTACTGCGACAGGCCTATTTCTTGGCTGGTGAAAGCATTAGTAATCCTATACCGTCTCTCTGGCTGCCCGCTTGCTGCGATAGTGAAGGAGACATTCTCGCCCTTTATCGTCTTTAGATCTCTTCTTATTGTCCGAATCGTCATCTGGTTTTCGCTCCCCCGCAGCCCCAGCTGGTCCGCAGCGGACGCGAGGAGAAGGGTCTTCTCTGACCCGTCGTCAAGGACGGCGTAAGTGTCCATGACCTTATCTTGGTAACTCAGTGTTACGCGGACCACCTTTAAGAGCACTCGGGCGCCCCCGCTGCTGGCGGGGTCAATGTACATAACACTTGCCTTTGTGCTGCTTGAGGGTGCAGGCTTTCTTCTGTTACTGTCGTGTAGGACATCTAGGTGGGCTCCGTCACACCGACTACACCTCTTCTTTAAGCGGCAGTCGGCTGCCATGTGACTGCGCGCACATCGGTAACAGCGTCGGTTGGACTTTATCCATTGACCCACCTCATCGGCGGTCATCTTCTTGAACGTGTCACATTGTGACAACCAGTGTTCCTTTTCGCAGTACGGGCACACCATCTTCCACTTCTCTTTCATCGAGGGGGTACTGTGGTTCTTGCTGCTCGGTACTGATTCTGATTGGTGCATGACGGTCACCAATCTTCGGCCATCGTTTGCTCTCCTAGGTCCCTCTCTGGAGCTTGGGGTGCTCCGCATGAACGTATCCAACCGTAGGCTGTTGACTTCTCTCGCCAGGAAGTCGGCTAGGTCTAGGAGGGATGGCTCGGGACCGTTAGGATCACGGTGGTCTCTTTGCCGCCTGAAGCGCTCTTGTCGGGCGGGCGGAAGCTTCTCTAAAATCCTCTCGACATTAGAGTTCGCGTACAGTTCGTGCATACCCTTTTCTCTTTGCGCCCCCAGCATCCCTACCAGGGATTGTACCTTGATAGACAGGTCATCTATTGAGCGATTGTCTGTGGCTGGGGGTAGGCGGTCAATATGCCTTATCTCTTGTATTACGTAATCCCATATACGTCCATATCTTTGGTCGAGTGCTGCTAGAGCCGCTGTGTATGGGGTAGTAGAGGTGGCATAGGCCAGCGCTATATTGTGCGCTCGGGGCACCTTGAGGTGCTTCAGTAGGATAGCATACTTGTACGGTTCGTCAGCTACATCGGACATCATTGTCTCTAAGCACATTCGTAGCTCGGTGTACTGTGCTCTGTTCTCGTGGGTGAAGTCCGGAAACGTCGGTGTGCCAATGTATGATGCCATGGATGGCTGGCACATCGGTGAGCGTTGGAAGAGAGGCCTCCTAGGCGAGTCTCCTCTTACGCCTCTTGGTGGGCTGGTACCTGCTGGGTACCATGGCCCGCGTATCCAGGTGCTATTCCTCGGGGCTGGTCGTGCGTCAAGCTCACCCGTGAATTGAGTCGGGGGTCTGTAGCGCAGGGCCGCGGGGGTAGAGCCTGGGCTGTACTGGACCTCCTGGTCCTGTGGAGTTCTGTGCTGCTGTCGGGCTTGACTCTCCTCCTCTCCCTCTTCTTCTTGCTCTGGCAGGTCCTCTAGATCCTGTAGTCGTCTATTTAGCCTCTCCGCGGTGTAGACCGTTTCTTCCTTGTAGCTGGTCCTCGCGTGGACCGGTCGGGGAATGAGTTCGGAGGGGGGTATAGGCTCTCTCTGGTGGTCGGGCTCAGGGTCGCTTGATCGGGTAGGGGAGGGTGCCCTTGACCCGTGTCTTGACGAGGCCCTGGAACCCCGTGCGGAGGGAGGGGGTGTCGCCCTGGCGATCAGCTGCTCCATTATCTGCGCTTGTAATCGGTCGCGCTCGGCTTCGCGCTTGGTGAGAGCGAGGTCGCGCTCCGCTTCTCTTTGGGCACCGGCAGCGGCGCGCTGGGCTTCGGCGGCGGCGCGCTCTGCTTCTCTTTGGGCACCGGCAGCGGCGCGCTGGGCTTCGGCGGCGGCGCGCTCTGCTTCGGCGGCGGCGCGCTCTGCTTCGGCCCGGTCTCTTACCATATTCTCTTCCGTCTGAAGGCGTCTAATCTCTAGACGTATACGATCTTCGTCGCTCCGTTGCTGCGCTTGAAGGCGTTCTCTTTCCATGGAAGAATGTTCGCGCTCGCTAAGCATCTGTGCTTGGAGTTGATCGCACTCTGTAGAGGCTGCTAGGCTGGCGAGGAATGCCTGTGCCAGCATCTTGTCCGCCCCGCTGGGGGAAGACGCTGGTTGAGGTGATCCGCTCCTGGCAGTACTCGTTGGAGATCTGTTCTCCTGTGGCGAGTCCTGGAGATCCATCTCCGGGGTCTCTTCGTCTTGTAGCGGGTAAAGTTCCATCCCTGGAGAGCTGTCTTTATCCTGGAGCTCTCCGGGGACTACTTCTTCGGTCTTGGCGGGGGGTAAAGTCGTGTCAGGTCCCTCCTGGTCCCTACCGTGAGCTTGGTCAGTTACATTAGAACCCACTAGGGCCTCTATTGGCGGGGTAACCTGGGCGATAGGGTCGGACATAATTTTACTATCTACTTTTTCCGCGTTTACCGTCTGTAGAAGGCTAGGTAGTATACTGGCAACGTAATCCTCTAAGTACTGAGGTGTCTGCCGTCTACGCTGCGGGCAATCTACTTTAGGAGAACCGTTTTGTGGAGTGTTCATCATAGGCCATGTCAATATTAATACCGCTATATTAATATTACACTAGTTACCCTCCGGCTCGAAGGACCAATTGTAACTGAGGGGTACAATTCCCTGACTGTATTGATAAGTATGGTATCATTAAACCACTACCGCTTTATGTACTTTAATTACTGGCCATACAGTACACGATATATGAATATGATGAACACTTCCCACAATGAAATCGGTTCCAGTCAAAGGTATAATCAAGTATTTAATTGAGCAAAAGGTACATAGGATACTTTACATTATTCTTTGAATGCACTTGTAAGGCAAAGGAATATGCGTAGGCAAATCAATATTGAATGTCCATTCTCTGGTTACGCAGGAGGTAATTATACAACCTGAATCTTAGGGAATTATATCTATGGTACACTAGTAATATAGCGGGAGATACTGGAAGGGGTTCCCCCTGGTTGTAAGCCAGCAGGGGTAGAAGATCTGTCGGTAGTAGGACGTCTGGTCAACGATGACTAGGGAGACTTCAGGTACAGAAGCCGGTGCAGTAGCCTCTTGATCCACAGACGAATACAGCTTGGTTCTCTGGTAGACTGTAGCTCCACAGTGCAGAAAGCTAGTCGGCCTCAGGCTCTCTGAAGCGCCGACTCGACTTGACTCCTCGCGGGGTAAATCCAACACGTGCAGGCGTCGGCGATTATCCGCTCCATAAATCACAGGACCAAAGCAAATAT
Organism: Notolepis coatsorum; assembly: GCF_963971535.1. Classification (NCBI taxonomy): domain Eukaryota; kingdom Metazoa; phylum Chordata; class Actinopteri; order Aulopiformes; family Paralepididae; genus Notolepis; species Notolepis coatsorum. The sequence goes on from NC_140177.1 coordinate 92,405,093, forward strand.
ATTCCAGCCGCAAAGGGCTATGTAGTCGTCGGGTAGATTAATCCAGTGTACATGTCCATACGGTTCTCGTCTAGGTCTCCTCGGGTGAAAGCGCCATGTGGTCAGCCCAGCCTGGATAAGAACTCTAGCTAATACGAGGAAGCGTTGAAGATGCTGGTCACTGTAGAACTTTAACCGCACGATACACTATACACAAATAGACTATTATTGACTTAATAGAAATATGTCGCACTCGACGGTATAGCGCCAAACTCTGACAATTCAGTTATTAATTCGCACGCGGTCTCAATGCTCTATTCTGGGCCAAATAGGCCATACTTCACCGCACGTTGTATCGTGGGTGAGGCTTCAACTTATCAGTAACATGCTAAGGAAGGTAAGGGGCTTCTATATTCACCTGCGCCGTATTTATACGCACGGTGAACAAACTAGTTCCAATCTAATTTCTGTCGCGTATCCCTGGGCAAGGCCGGGCATGTCCAGACACATCTTGACGGTGACTTTGAACCTGGCTCCGGAGGCCGGTCCCTGGCGCCGGTGGACCGCTGTCCAATAGGAGAATGGAATATTATGGTCTGGGCTAAAGGGATATTCCGTGTATATGTACAAGGAATATACAAGGGATATCAAACGATATACAAATACTATGCAATATATATCAATAAATAAATATATATATTCGGTTTAATCTGATCCTTTGTAACACTTATTATTATCCAAAAATGGAGTAGGGACCGCACTCGAGGAAAATCGTTGTTTTTATTTTTATATGCACAAGTTGTATAACGCACAAAACGTTTTCAGCCATCCGGCCTTCATCAGTGTGCAATGATAATTGTGACAAACAAACCTTAACTAGGCTGTACTTGACAACATACAGGTGGGAACAATCGGCAATCAGCAAACAGGCTAGGTTGACGTCATGATCAGTAGCAGGGCTAGATTGACATGTAGATATCATCACAGTATCACATCATCATCATTTATTTATTCGTACATGGAATTACCACAGTCCAACAGTACATATTCATATAATTCACCAAAAATACCATGGCCGAAAGGAACAGGAAGAAGAAAAAATCTTATATATACCTGCCCCTACACACACACACACAACACACGGATAGACATATTGTGTAAAACCAAACAGAATATACCCATTTTGCAAAAGAAATTTAACATCAACACAACCAAATTAAATCAACATAAATAAACCCATTTTGTCTATCAGTCAAACTACATATTTAGGTTCATTCATTTACACACACACACACACACACACACACACACACACTTATATAATGTATTATACTTATATATACTATCTAATTTCTATTTTATTATAATATAACTAAATCATACTATTTATTCTACACCATATTGGTACAGTATTATACAATATTTTAATATATTATTATTCTATGTTACGCTGCTATATACTATATTACTATACTCATACTGGCCTACACTACAACTCTATGCTACGTCATCCTGACACGCTAAACTGCAATATTATACTAAACTGTGCTATACTGTCTATGAATCTTTTCTTTGCACAACCTTTTGAAGTGAAATATATTATTGGAACTCTTTTCATCGTTCTGCAAAGAACGATACATGAATACAAGAATGATACATGAATGCGTATGATGGCTATGTATGAAACAACACATTCATACATATTACAATACAATATTTACAAATATGTATGGAACAAAAAAACAGTACATTGGGGGTATCAGGTTGTTAGACCGTTCATTCATCAGTGTACTCGTTTTTTGTTTATACAGTAGACAACTTAGGATAGCTTTCACCTAAAGGAATGGAGCCAAAGGTTTGTTTCACCCGTGAGATATGATCCAGAAAAAAAAGAGAACGAAAAAAGCTTCACGCTGTTAAATTCTGCCTAGTTCTATACTGTACTCTGAACTACAGAATTGACGATTGAAGCATTGTCTCAAGTTGCTTACACTTTTATTATAACTTAACTGTTGACATTCTACATCCAGCTCTCCACATAGCTGTGTCACACTCAACTCCGTCCGTGCGGAAACAAACCTTAAGTTTAATACAATCCTATTGTAACATCCCTTTTCTTTTACTGAACTAACAGGGAGCTAAACGGTGAATGACATTAATATCGAACTAACAGGGAGCTAAACGGTAATGACATTAAAATCTTTCAAAACCATTATTTTTTCTTTTTTTTTTCTCTTCTCTTGAACACACTGTGCCCTACACACTCAGCTCGCATAGTCCATGAGATATCCTGGTCTAGCAACTGCTCGACCCGATCTTGTGGTTACAGTCTGTGTGTCCCCTATGTCCCTGCCCGGAGTAGCGGTAGACTCTGGTGCGCTGTGGGTCTCAACAGATACAGTCAGGTCCGGCCCACTGGGCTCTGTGCCCCTGTCCCGTCTCAGGTGTCGTCGATTTCGTCGAAGAACAGTTCCGGTGTCCAGCTCTACTCTGTAGGATCTGTGGTCAACAGGCTGCACCACTGTCGCTTTTCTCCAGTTTGTGTGTGGTTCGAAGGGTTGAATTCTGACATGCTCTCCTGCTTTTAGCATCTCCAAATCTCTCGCTGTTCTGTCGTAGTAGTTTGCTTGTCTCATTTGTCCTTGTCTCATCTGCTCTGGCGTTGTGCGTTTCACCTCCTGTTGCAGAATAATATCCCTCGTTGGTAGCAGGGTTCTGGTCCTCCTACACATCAGTCTCTGAGCTGGGCTTGTGTCTAGCCCTTGAGATGGAGTGTTGCGGTGATCCAACATCGCCAGGTATGGGTCCTCCCCTGCCGCCTTGGGTTTCGTCATGAGTCTCTTCGCCGTTTTGACCGCAGACTCTGCTTTCCCATTGCTTTGAGGGTAGCCAGGGGATGACGTCTGGTGTTGAAATCCCCACAGCTGACTGAACCTCTCGAACTCATGCGGAGAGTACTGTGGCCCATTGTCCGAAACCACAACATCTGGGATCCCCTGACGAGCAAAGATGAGAACGTCCCAGCTGCATGGGTTCCGCCCCGGGCACCGAACGGGAGGGGAAAGAGCCACCAGTCGTGTTGGGAGCAGGGCGACCTGCAGTACCGTCACGAGTACGGGGGGTCCGGAGTACCTCTGGAGGTCCCTGTCGGGTTCTCTCACGTCTTCTCTCCTGGAGGCGTCCGTCGATGCGAATGGCGAGGCTGAACAGGTCCTCGAGGGACTCAGGTTCCTCACGGGTCGCGAGCTGGTCCCTGACTGCGTCGTTGAGCGCCCTCATGAAGGTGAGACGAAGTGCTTGATCGTTCCAACCGCTCTCCGTTGCCGCCAGTCTGAACTCCAGCACGTAGTCGGTGACCCCGCCACTGCCCTGCCGGAAGGTACCCAACCGGGCTCCAGGGTCCTGGCCACGGGCTGGGTGGTGGAAAACCCTGCGGAGCTCAGCCACGAAGTCTGGGTAGGAAAAACAGAAATCTGCCCCCATTGCCCAGGAGGCAGTGACCCACTGGGCTGCCCGGCCTGAGAGCAAGTTAGTCATGTAAGCCACTTGGGCTCCCCTTGAAGTGAATCGACTGGGTTGATGACGAAAAACCAACTCACATTCCATGATGAATGTGGCACAATCCTCGAAGTTACCATCGAACAACCGTGGTTCGGAGAGACGGGGCTCCCGAGGTGCGGGATCGGGAGGCGCGGGGCCTGCCAGGGCTGCGGGTGATGCTCCGGCCGAGGCTCCTGAAGGAAGTGGGGTTACAAGCAAGGTGTTAACGGTTTCACTCAGCGCTTGTAAGTGGAGGAGAATATTAGACTGCTGGCTAGCCAGAGAGCCAAGGGACCCCTGAATAGGCAGGACCTGCTCTCGGAGCTCCTGTACAGCAGCCGCAGCCGCATCTAGCTGTAGGCTGTGGTCGTTGGTTAACTCTATCTGGACTGCCAACGCTGTTCTGACCCTCTCTGTGTCGGCTGAGGTCGTCATGGTTGGATCGTAATGTTAGGGTTTGTAACCGACCTCAAACGCAACGGCACAGAGAGAGTTGTTCAGAGTTAGCCAAAGCAAGGGCGTATTTATTTTCAGAGTTACAAGATGGAATGAAGTTGAGCAACCGAACAAACGGGGAATCTGGCATGTGAAGACTGTTGCGGCTCTGCAGATACTCCCAGTAGGTGGTGGTGAGGAATTGGCTTGTGACGTCTGAAGCGGCTCTGCAGATCCTCCCAGCTTTCACTCCCGGTGGAAACGGAGAGAGAGAGAAATCAGAGTTAGCCCAGCGCACAACAGAAGCAGAGAGGTGACTGATCCAGAATATCTCCAAGTGACTTGATCTTCGGTGTACCACACACAAGTTAGCAGAGTCCAGAGAGAAAACAATACGGTAATCCAAAGTGTAAATCCAACACAAAAATAGGTGAGAACAGTACAAACAAAAACGGGATCTCTTCTGTGTTTCACAAACACACAAAAAACTGATGATCCAAAAAGAACTGTTTCCAAAAACTCACCAGAGCGCAACGCGTAAAGCGGGCAGATAACGAGGCGCAGCTCCGAACGGGGAACCAGGTTCTCCACAGGGATTCTCCACGAAAGTCCTGGAGAGCAAAAGACAGGAAACAGCGACGGGGAAGGCAGGCAAATGCAGGAGTAATTCAGAACGATCCAACATCGATAGTGGGGATCAGAGTATATAAAGCCACAGGGCGCTGATTACAAGCTGTGACAGCTGCGGGATGAAATTGATACTTGCTCCAGAAGCGTGTGGCGGGAAAAGCACCAATCAACACGGCACCTTACAGGAACGGAGCGTGTGGCGGGGAATGCAATTAATCAACAAAGTACCTTAAAGGAACGGAGCGTGTGGCGGGGAGCGGACCAAACCTCACAGTTTTTAGATGCGCTTGTGAGTAGATTAGTCTTTTGTTTTGTTATTGTTTATTTTCCGTGTTTTTGTCGTGTTCAGTAAAGTCTGTTTACACGTATCCTGCCGTCTCTGCCTCCTCCATTCCGTTCCCTTGCTGCAAACTGTGTTCTACCTACCCCCTCGTAACACTTATTATTATCCAAAAATGGAGTAGGGACCGCACTCGAGGAAAATCGTTGTTTTTATTTTTATATGCACAAGTTGTATAATGCACAAAACGTTTTCAGCCATCCGGCCTTCATCAGTGTGCAATGATAATTGTGACAAACAAACCTTAACTAGGCTGTACTTGACAACATACAGGTGGGAACAATCGGCAATCAGCAAACAGGCTAGGTTGACGTCATGATCAGTAGCAGGGCTAGATTGACATGTAGATATCATCACAGTATCACATCATCATCATTTATTTATTCGTACATGGAATTACCACAGTCCAACAGTACATATTCATATAATTCACCAAAAATACCATGGCCGAAAGGAACAGGAAGAAGAAAAAATCTTATATATACCTGCCCCTACACACACACACACAACACACGGATAGACATATTGTGTAAAACCAAACAGAATATACCCATTTTGCAAAAAAAATTTAACATCAACACAACCAAATTAAATCAACATAAATAAACCCATTTTGTCTATCAGTCAAACTACATATTTAGGTTCATTCATTTACACACACACACACACACACACACACTTATATAATGTATTATACTTCTATATACTATCTAATTTCTATTTTATTATAATATAACTAAATCATACTATTTATTCTACACCATATTGGTACAGTATTATACAATATTTTAATATATTATTATTCTATGTTACGCTGCTATATACTATATTACTATACTCATACTGGCCTACACTACAACTCTATGCTACGTCATCCTGACACGCTAAACTGCAATATTATACTAAACTGTGCTATACTGTCTATGTATCTTTTCTTTGCACAACCTTTTGAAGTGAAATATATTATTGGAACTCTTTTCATCGTTCTGCAAAGAACGATACATGAATACAAGAATGATACATGAATGCGTATGATGGCTATGTATGAAACAACACATTCATACATATTACAATACAATATTTACAAATATGTATGGAACAAAAAAACAGTACATTGGGGGTATCAGGTTGTTAGACCGTTCATTCATCAGTGTACTCGTTTTTTGTTTATACAGTAGACAACTTAGGATAGCTTTCACCTAAAGGAATGGAGCCAAAGGTTTGTTTCACCCGTGAGATATGATCCAGAAAAAAAAGAGAACGAAAAAAGCTTCATGCTGTTAAATTCTGCCTAGTTCTATACTGTACTCTGAACTACAGAATTGACGATTGAAGCATTGTCTCAAGTTGCTTACACTTTTATTATAACTTAACTGTTGACATTCTACATCCAGCTCTCCACATAGCTGTGTCACACTCAACTCCGTCCGTGCGGAAACAAACCTTAAGTTTAATACAATCCTATTGTAACATCCCTTTTCTTTTACTGAACTAACAGGGAGCTAAACGGTGAATGACATTAATATCGAACTAACAGGGAGCTAAACGGTAATGACATTAAAATCTTTCAAAACCATTATTTTTTCTCTTTTTTTTCTCTTCTCTTGAACACACTGTGCCCTACACACTCAGCTCGCATAGTCCATGAGATATCCTGGTCTAGCAACTGCTCGACCCGATCTTGTGGTTACAGTCTGTGTGTCCCCTATGTCCCTGCCCGGAGTAGCGGTAGACTCTGGTGCGCTGTGGGTCTCAACAGATACAGTCAGGTCCGGCCCACTGGGCTCTGTGCCCCTGTCCCGTCTCAGGTGTCGTCGATTTCGTCGAAGAACAGTTCCGGTGTCCAGCTCTACTCTGTAGGATCTGTGGTCAACAGGCTGTCGCTGTCGCTTTTCTCCAGCTTGTGTGTGGTTCAAAGGGTTGAATTCTGACATGCTCTCCTGCTTTTAGCATCTCCAAATCTCTCGCTGTTCTGTCGTAGTAGTTTGCTTGTCTCATTTGTCCTTGTCTCATCTGCTCTGGCGTTGTGCGTTTCACCTCCTGTTGCAGAATAATATCCCTCGTTGGTAGCAGGGTTCTGGTCCTCCTACACATCAGTCTCTGAGCTGGGCTTGTGTCTAGCCCTTGAGATGGAGTGTTGCGGTGATCCAACATCGCCAGGTATGGGTCCTCCCCTGCCGCCTTGGGTTTCGTCATGAGTCTCTTCGCCGTTTTGACCACAGACTCTGCTTTCCCATTGCTTTGAGGGTAGCCAGGGGATGACGTCTGGTGTTGAAATCCCCACAGCTGACTGAACCTCTCGAACTCATGCAGAGAGTACTGTGGCCCATTGTCCGAAACCACAACATCTGGGATCCCCTGACGAGCAAAGTGAGCCTTCAGCTTTCTCATCACCGTACTCGATTTTGTGTCCGGTAAATGGTCAACCTCCCAAAAGTTAGAATAGTAGTCAACTGTCAGTAGGTAATCAATGTTGTTATGGGTAAACAAGTCTGTCTCCACCTTGGCCCATGGCCTGCTCGGCACCTCGTGTGAGTGCAGTGTCTCTTTCTGCTGCTTTGTGTCCATTGTTCTGCAGACATCACACTTGGATATGGCTGTCCTGATCTACTCGTCATTCCTGGCCAGTAGACGTATTCTCTCGCCCGTCTGAGACAACCCTCTACTGACTCCCAGGTGAGTAGAGTGTATGCGGCGGGTGATGTCGCTTCGGAGTGTGTCTGGAATCACAACTCTCTCTCCTCTGAAGACGATTTTGTCCTGAACACTCAGCTCCTCTTGCACCGAGTGATAGTGTCTGGTATCTATCGGTGTGTCTCTCTTATTCTTCGGCCATCCCTTCCTTATGATATCACTTAACCTCTGTAGGGTGTCATCGTCTCGGGTCGCAGAGCGTATTGTGCTGAGTCTCGCCTCTGAGATTGGTATGTAGTCCACCATATCGACTGTCTATCTCAGCTTCCACTGACCCTGCGCCTGAGCTCTCAGGCAGGTACGCTCTGCTCAATGTATCCGCGAAACTCCGTCCGTGCGGAAACAAACCTTAAGTTTAATACAATCCTATTGTAACACATGCTACAAGTCAGATGATTGACAGGGGCTGGCATGAGCTGGGAAGTGTATTTTCTTTTATTATTCGAAAGCCCATCGAAAGCCCTGGGTCTCTTCTCTCAAAAGACTACACTCAAGTTAGGTTGCGCAAAGTCCTCGCGTCAATAAGCGCCTTTTTCCGACTTGATGCGCTGAGATTTCTATAAATTCATATTTCACTAATAACACTTAAAATCATTGGTAAACAAACATAGTGCTGAAAATATACACTTTGACTGCTGTTTTTACAGGGTTAGGGTCTTCTTTACTCTTGGCTACATTTGAAGAAAAAGAATGCAACATTAAATTAATTCATACATTCTGTAGAGATGGATTTATGGCGTGATATCAATCTTGTACCAGTACCGGACTGCTCGGGCTTAAGAGATTAAGTAAATTTGTTCTCGTGTGTGAGAGTGAGAATTCCACCAAACGATTGTCGCCATGAACAACAAACAATACACAATGCAGAGATGGCCAGGAGAGGCGATGAAGGCTGATAACCATCAACAACAAGCTAAAACGACCGTAAAAGGAAAGCAGCCGGGCCTGACCATCTTTCCCCTGCAGTACTTAGCTACTATGTATTCACCGTCCGACATCTATAACACATCTCTAAGCCAACGTTCAGTCCCACAGTGCTTAAAACAGTCCACCATCATTCCAGTCCCAAAATCCACCAAAATAACCTGCCTCAATGACTACAGACCCATAGCCCTCACTGCCTCACATCTATAGCAATGAAGTCGTTTGAGCACCTGGTCCTATACCTCAAATCCTCCATATCATCCCAACTAGACCCATATCAATTTGTTTACCGTTCGAACAGGTCAGTAGAGGATGCCATTAGCTTGGTACTCCATCACACACTCCTACACCTGGAAACCCCTAACACCTATGCACGCATCCTGTTTATCGACTTCAGATCAGCTTTTAATACCATCTCCCCCAATAAACTATTCTCCAAGCTACAGGACATGAACATCAACCCGGCCATAAACTACTGGATCCTTGACTTCCTCAGCAACAGAGCCCAAATAGTCAAGGTGAACAATCTCATATCCCGCAACGGTCACTCAGCACTGGTGCCCCTCAGGGATGTGTTCTCTTCCCTTGGCTATTCTCCATCTAAACAAATCAACTCATCTCCCTGGACAGCTCAGTCAAGATTTTTAAATATGCAGATGACACCACCATCCTCGGCCTGATCAAAGAAAAGTCCTCATACCGGCAAGAGGTGCTCCATCAACAACCTCCTGATCAACACCTCCAAAACTACAGAAATAGCCATTGATTGCAAAAAAAAATACCCAAACTCCCACTGTCAATCTCTGACCAATAACCCTGACGGACACACTCAAATTCCTTGCTACCCACATCAACAATAACTTAAAATGGGACACCAACACCACCCCCATCACAAAAAAGGCCCAGCAGCGTCTGTACTTCCTCAGGCAACTGGGTCAAACGCCACTTGCTGATCTGATTCTATACTGCCATCATCCAAAGCATAATCACCTCATCAATCACAGTTTGGTACGGTTCTGCACATAAACACTCAATTCACAAACTTCAGTGCATCATCAATAAGGCCTCCAAAATCCCTTCCCTCCCTGGACTCCATCTTCACCTCCCACACAACCATCCGTGCCAGTAAAATCGCAAAGGACCCCTCACACACAGCACAACCCCTGTTTCAGCTCCTGCCCTCAGGTAGGCGCTTTAAGTCTATCCATGCTAAAACCACCCGCTTCAAGGACAGCTTCTTTCCAATAGCCATTCGGACCCCTGTCTAGGCCCCCCTCTCCCCCTCCCCCCTTGTGTGTGTGTGTGTGTGTGTGTGTGTGTGTGTGTGTGTGTGTGTGTGTGTGTGTGTGTGTGTGTGTGTGTGTGTGTGTGTGTGTGTATGTGTGTGTGTGTGTGTGTGTGTGTGTGTGTGTGTGTGTGTGTGTGTGTGTGTGTGTGTGTGTGTGTGTGTGTGTGTGTGTGTGTGTGTGTGTGTGTGTTTGGATGAGAGGGTGGGCGGTGGGGGGGCTTATGGGTCCTGAACCTCTGTATCTGGTATTTTATCACCCACAATGCACCTTTAATGTGTGGACAAACTGTGGCAATGTTTGCTCCTTAGTTGTGATTAATAATTCACACCACCACGCCTTACCATAAAAGAAAAACTATGATAAATAAATAATCCAATTTAAAATGATCATAAAAGCACACACAAATCCAATCTCTTAATTATATTACCATAGACACCACATCAATCAACAGTTATCCTAGACACGGGGTTAGCCCTAACGTGTGCAGCCTGGATGCTGGGCCCCCAGTGACCAACATCTATAATTAGACACATCAGTGGTTAAACAAGAGGGTTAACTGTGAAATTAATTAGCAACAGCTGTCGCTGTCTTTTCCTTGGGGAAATGAAGGCTCCACACACAACAGTCTGCTATGAGAGCACACAGAAGGCTCCACACACAACAGTCTGCTATGAGAGCACACAGAAGGCTCCACACACAACAGTCTGCTATGAGAGCACACAGAAGGCTCCACACACAACAGTCTGCTATGAGAGCACACAGAAGGCTCCACACACAACAGTCTGCTATGAGAGCACACAGAAGGCTCCACACACAACAGTCTGCTATGAGAGCACACAGAAGGCTCCACACACAACAGTCTGCTATGAGAGCACACAGAAGGCTCCACACACAACAGTCTGCTATGAGAGCACACAGAAGGCTCCACACACAACAGTCTGCTATGAGAGCACACAGAAGGCTCCACACACAACAGTCTGCTATGAGAGCACACAGAAGGCTCCACACACAACAGTCTGCTATGAGAGCACACAGAAGGCTCCACACACAACAGTCTGCTATGAGAGCACACAGAAGGCTCCACACACAACAGTCTGCTATGAGAGCACACAGAAGGCTCCACACACAACAGTCTGCTATGAGAGCACACAGAAGGCTCCACACACAACAGTCTGCTATGAGAGCACACAGAAGGCTCCACACACAACAGTCTGCTATGAGAGCACACAGAAGGCTCCACACACAACAGTCTGCTATGAGAGCACACAGAAGGCTCCACACACAACAGTCTGCTATGAGAGCACACAGAAGGCTCCACACACAACAGTCTGCTATGAGAGCACACAGAAGGCTCCACACACAACAGTCTGCTATGAGAGCACACAGAAGGCTCCACACACAACAGTCTGCTATGAGAGCACACAGAAGGCTCCACACACAACAGTCTGCTATGAGAGCACACAGAAGGCTCCACACACAACAGTCTGCTATGAGAGCACACAGAAGGCTCCACACACAACAGTCTGCTATGAGAGCACACAGAAGGCTCCACACACAACAGTCTGCTATGAGAGCACACAGAAGGCTCCACACACAACAGTCTGCTATGAGAGCACACAGAAGGCTCCACACACAACAGTCTGCTATGAGAGCACACAGAAGGCTCCACACACAACAGTCTGCTATGAGAGCACACAGAAGGCTCCACACACAACAGTCTGCTATGAGAGCACACAGGCTTTCTGAGCCACAGGCTGTGGTCAGTAATAGCAGAAGCAACAGGACATACAGTGGTTCAGTTGGTGATGAGACTCTTTCTTAGTCAGTTGAATCACCATGTATTTATACGGTCATAGTTTGCTACGCTCCCATGAAAGTGACCAGCATGTGATGGATTGCATCTATAAAACGCTTTTATCCAAAACACTTAACAACTTATGCCTCACATTCACTCATTCACTCACACATTCACACACCGATGGCGGAAGCAACCATGCAAGGTGCCAACTTGCTCATCGGGAGCAGTTAGGGGTTAAGTGTCTTGCTCAAGGACACTTCGACACACTGCTGGGAGGAGCCGGAATCAAACGAGGAACCTTACGATTACCAGACGACCGCTCTTCCTCCTCAGCCATTGTGGCCCCGTGCTGGATTGCATCACATGTTCTTCAGAACCAGTTGTATGCAGTGCCGTCTGGGAGAAATGCGAGGCCCAGTGCGAGATTTAAATGCGAGCCCCCCCCCCCCCCCCTCCCCCCCTAAAGGTAAAAAATAAAATAAAATAAAAATGTAATTAATTAAAAACAAATTAAAAAAAAATTATTAATACAAAATTTAAATAATTGTACATACAGTCAACGTATTCTTAAATAATAGCGCTGTCCGAGGCTGGGCATACAGTCAACGTATTCTTAAATAATAGCGCTGCCCGAGGCTGGGCATATAATACAGTCAACGTATTCTTAAATAATAGCGCTGCCCGAGGCTTAGTGGCAATGCACCTGTACAGTCGTACACCTGGCAGTAACAGGGAAAATGCATAAAACACCCCTGGAACCTGATAAACAAGCTTAACGCCAGGTTAATTTTTCAAGCACGACATGCAGATTTGCAGTTTTGCCTTATTTGAATCGAACTCTATAAGCTTAGTACACACGTCACAAACTGCACGAGCACAGTGTGAAATGTTCCCAGAGAGCAACTTGTAAAGCTGGAGTGATCATGTTGAGCAGTAATGTCCAGGCAGCAGAACAGTGCATAGCATTACTGCACATTCAATATTGATACCGGAGCAGACCCTCTTGCATGATGCAACACACTGAGTGAGAGAGAGAGAGACAGAGAGAGCGCGTGAGAGAGAGAGAGAGAGAGAGAAAGCAAGAGAGTGCACGAGAGAGCGAGAGAGAGAGCGAGAGAGAGATCCACGGCGGGAACAGAATAGATTGCATTAAAAACTCACCCTAATGCAGAATCAGGTCCAAGAGGAAGGAGACGACCGTAGAGATGACAAAGTTCACAGGTCCCATGATATTGTCCCCCCGTTGGGATGAACTTGGGAGTCTGTTCCTAGTTTATCTGCCACACGTTAGCACTCGATAACTTAGCTAACGCTAGTTAGCTGTCCCTGCCTTTAGCTAAGTTACTAGCCGACATGGCTAGCCTGACTGAACGTTCTAACACGCAACAACTTTCATCTTCAGTCCATATGCTGAACGTCCTCTTCGTCTTGGCATAACCTAATCACTATACTTGGTATTGATAAGCTTACGGCACACAGCGTTATTTCTTCTGCTCCGATGCTGCACATTTGGTTTTCAAAAGTAGGATGCTCTTGGCCAAGACATCCACTCACTCCCGTGGATAGTGCCGAATAGACCCCGTACCTGTACCCCCTCCCCTCGTGGATAATACCGGTCTTCTTCACATCTCTCTACCGACTACCAGACCGACGCCAACCAGCTCCCCCTAGTGTTAGTTCCCCCACAATGCTTTGCACAAAAGTAAACAGGTCATTGAATGAAACCAATAGTATATCTGCAGAGCCGCAGAGCCCGGAACAAGTCAGACACATTCACGTGTCTACACTATTCTACAAACGTGTCTAATGTGAAATATATAAGCATGTAAGCAAAACTAGATTTTAGGTCTGTGATGGAAAGTGATTGTTAACATTCTATTTATTTGTATTTTTATAAAATAAAAATTAAAAATTCTTCTCGCGAGGCCCAGTGCGACTGCACTGCTTGCACACCCCTAGCGGCGGCCCTGGTTGTATGTAGGCACTCGAAAGACCATGTGGTGGAAACCAAATCCAGAGGAATGTGCTCTTATCTGTCATGTTCTCAGTATTCCTCTCTCACATGTACCTGCCTTTGTCACTTTCCTGTAATAACAGTTGGCCTGAAGCTAACCAGTTCATGCGTCAATTGTAAACTTGCATCAGGTTTGTATTTCCCCAAGGGGATTAATAAAGGAACACTTGACTTGAAGACATTACAGAGAATCAGACAAATGTAGAATAGAACAGAAGATAAGTTTGTTGGGGAAATCAAAGTCTGTAGATCAGATATGTTGTACTTTGTAGACTTATCGACCATCTAATCTATCACATACTACCGGTCAGAGCAGGTGGTTGTGTGGGAGCAGGAGCAGGACGCTACTAATTACTCTGTTTTAAGAAACAACACGAGATTGGAGGCTATTTATATAATATGCTGTGCGTGTGTGTGTGTGTGTGTGTGTGTGTGTGTGTGTGTGTGTGTGTGTGTGTGTGTGTGTGTGTGTGTGTGTGTGTGTGTGTGTGTGTGTGTGTGTGTGTGTGTGTGTGTGTGTGTGTGTGTGTGTGTGTGTGTGTGTGTGTGTGTGTGTGTGTGTGTGTGTGTGTGTGTGAGAGAGTTTGTGTAAGTGGCCTTAGCTATGTTTCACCTGTTTCAATCAATTGAAAAATAAATCTCCCAGGTCTAGTTGAGCTGTGCCGTGGTGAGTTTGGCACATGTGAAAATGTGCCTAAAACATAATATTTTCCTTGGCTCCCTATTGTGATTCTGAGTGAGGTAGAATATAACACATCATATCTCCAGGAATTTCATAATTAGCTGTTTCATTTGGTACAGTATATGACATGTCACTGTAGCGTTATGCATTACGATTTGATAGCTGAAATGTAAGCAGAACATGTCTCACATGTGCATGGGCTCCCCCCATTTGCTTGCACGCCACACTTTGAGAATCACTGGTTTAGCCGTGTGAGTGTGTGTGTGCGTGTGTGTGTGTGTGTGTTTGAAAAAGAAAGCGAATTTGCGTCAGAGAGGCATGTTTCAGTTTATGTCCAAGGCCCACTTTACATGGGGGGGGGGGGGGGGGGGGGTAAGATAAGGGCCCCATACTGTATATGATCTTGAAACGGGCCCCCTGAACATTAAGACCGCCTATACTGTGTGTGTGTGTGTGTGTGTGTGTGTGTGTGTGTGTGTGTGTGTGTGTGTGTGTGTGTGTGTGTGTGTGTGTGTGTGTGTGTGTGTGTGTGTGTGTGTGTGTGTGTGTGTGTGTGTGTGTGTGTGTGTGTGTATAGATGTCCGTTTGTATTTCTAAGCCCCAGGCCTTGTGTGTGTGTGTGTGTGTGTGTGTGTGTGGGCCCCATACTGTATATGATCTTGAAACGGGCCCCCTGAACATTAAGACCGCCTATACTGTGTGTGTGTGTGTGTGTGTGTGTGTGTGTGTGTGTGTGTGTGTGTGTGTGTGTGTGTGTGTGTGTGTGTGTGTGTGTGTGTGTGTGTGTGTGTGTGTGTGTGTGTGTGTGTGTGTGTGTGTGTGTGTGTGTATAGATGTCCGTTTGTATTTCTAAGCCCCAGGCCTTGTGTGTGTGTGTGTGTGTGTGTGTGCAGATAATTAGCCAGTGTACAGCTCAGTATTCCCATGACAGAGCAGTGATTATGTGGATGACCTCTATCTGACCTTACTGTTACTGTTTGTACTGTATCTCTGACAGGGTACAAAACACAGGCAGGTCATACTGTCTGGGAATCATGGCATCCCCAGTGGCTCAGTGGGTAATGGCACATACTGTGTATACTTGCAACTTTGGGTTCAAACCTGTTTCAACTTTGGGTTCAAACCCGTTTCACCTTTTGGTTCAAACTAATTTCATAACTTCTCTTTAAACTTGTTTCATTAATGATCGTAACTTTTCTTTAATTTCAATAATGTTCATACCTTTTCTTTTAAAGGGCCACATCATCGATTTTGAACCTTAATCGTATTGTTCTGTTGCGAGAGTTGTGATAATCCAACATGTTCTGTGCAGGGCCGGATTAACGACCGGCCCGTTTGGGCTGCGGCCCGTGGGCCTCTAGTGACAAGGGGCCTCAAAAAAATTTAAAACTTAAAATTGTATTACTTTTTTTATTTTTTTTATTATTATTTTGGAGATCGATGTCATACTGTAACACTGAAATGAAAAAATATTTCATCAACTAAAATATTTAGTCAACAAAAATATTTCATCAACTAAAATATACGTATGAATGTGTATGCATGTGAATGAATGTTGGTGGTGGTCGGAGGGGCCGTAGGCGTTGATTATTCGCCACGCTTCCGTGAGTCTGCCTCAGGGCAGCTCTGGCTGCAATTGTAGCTTACCACCACCGGTATGACTGTGTATGAACGAATAATGGACTCTGTGAAGCGCTCTGGGTGCCATGAAGAGCGCTATATAAATCCAAGTCATTATTATTATTATTATTATTATTAAAATATACAGTACGTCACACCCCGTGCGTCTCCCTGCCGTCTGCAAGTGGCTAATCTTGAGTTTCCGACCCCCCAGTAAGCTAACCATGGATAAATCCAAAAAAGGAAAGTCTGAGGAAAATAGAGGGTTTAATTCAGCGTGGACAGATTAATTTGCTTTCACGACTATATAACAATGCAGGCTTACCTGTAGCCTATGCCTGATATGTGGTGCGAAATTTGCGAACAACGATTACTGTCATTTTGATTACTGTAGTTTGCCTGGTATGTAGCCTTGGTTAGTGGCTGCCCCACCAATGTTTTACATATAAAAAAACGCCACTGTGCGTGCGTGCACGTGTATGTGTGTGTGGGGGCCTCCACAAGAGTCTGGCCCAGAGGCCTCTGAATTCTTAATCTGGCCATGGTTCTGTGTCTGGAGGCGTGTATGCCTCCTACGACGGAACTGCGTTTCCGCGTTCGAGTTTTGCGCTCTGATTGGCCAGGTCATGTGACATGTGCGCCAATCGTGGGACAGCAAGTTCTGCGCCTATTTCCGGGTCTAACAGCCTGCAAACTACCTGGCGTTCTATCGCCATGCTCTAAGACAAACTCTAACCTTAACCAACTTCGAAAGAGTGCCTAAGCTTAACCGTCGAAATCAGGGCAGGCGTTCTATCGCCATGCTCTAAGACAAACTCTAACCTTAACCAACTTCGAACGAGCGCCTCAGCTTAACCAGTGTAGAAACTTGCGGTCCCACATGTCACATGACCAGAAATGACCTGGCCAATCAGAAACGCGGAAACGCAGTTCTGTTGTAGACGGCATTCAGGCTGTCTGGAGAGCTGCAGACACTATTTCCTTGGCTATTTCTAACTGTAGAGCCCAAGTCGAAGATCTGAAGAAACAGTTGAGGAAAGGGTGTCTGCAGTTCCCTCGTTCTACTCTAGGCCGTGGTGACACTTACTCCGGGGGAGTATCCATGGGGTCCGATGCAGACACAGAACATGTTGATATGTATCACAACAGAATGATGTTTCAGGTAAAAAAAAAGAAAGTCTACAATATTGCCCCTTTAAATCAAATCAAATCAAATAAAATGTATTTGTAAGGCCCGACAACACACGTTAATGTCCCCATGGGCCGTACGCGTGTAGCTTATTGCCAGCGGAAGAGTGCAAGAATGCTTCCGCATTCGTCACCGCACGCCAGTACGGTAATGCGCCTTTCCTTTCGCCCCGCTCAGACAAATGCATGTAGTACATTGCAACACAACGCAGCATTTCCGCGTACATTGCAACGAATCACTTGGAGTTTGAAAGTGATATCAGAAGAAACTACTCAACCTCGGCTGTCTTTAACTATGAGTGAACACAACGCATTGTAACGTTAACGCAGCTGTCAACTGTACTTTACTATGGAATATACATGTATATTATCGCGACGCGTCGTCACAGACTAAACAGTGTTCTGGATTTTCCTACAATGGATTATTGATTGTAAATTGAACCCTTGCACTGAAGAACCATTATGAATCTGTGTTAGAAAATGTTTTGGATCTAAATCACTTGGAGTTTGAAAGTGATATCAGAAGAAACTACTCAACCTCGGCTGTCTTTAACTATGAGTGAACACAACACTCTAACTTACCATGTTTAGATAATTAAGTACTCAACCTCTACTGTATTTAACTATGAGTGAACACAACACTCTAACTTACCATGTTTAGATAATGAAGTACTCAACCTCTACTGTATTTAACTATGAGTGAACACAGCACTCTAACTTACCATGTTTAGATAATAAAGTACTCAACCTCTACTGTATTTAACTATGAGTGAACACAGCACTCTAACTTACCATGTTTAGATAAGTACAGTTGACAGCTGCGTTAACGTTACAATGTGTTGTGTTCACTCATAGTTAAAGACAGCCGAGGTTGAGTAGTTTCTTCTGATATCACTTTCAAACTCCAAGTGATTTAGATCCAAAACATTTTCTAACACAGATTAATAATGGTTCTTCAGTGCAAGGGTTCAATTTACAATCAATAATCCATTGTAGGAAAATCCACAACACTGTTTAGTCTGTGACGACGCGTCGCGATAATATACATGTATTCCATAGTAAAGTACAGTTGACAGCTGCGTTAACGTTACAATGCGTTGTGTTCACTCATAGTTAAAGACAGCCGAGGTTGAGTAGTTTCTTCTGATATCACTTTCAAACTCCAAGTGATTCGTTGCAATGTACGCGGAAATGCTGCGTTGTGTTGCAATGTACTACATGCATTTGTCTGAGCGGGGCGAAAGGAAAGGCGCGCGGTGACGAATGCGGAAGCATTCTTGCACTCTTCCGCTGTCAATAAGCTACACGCGGGCCGTACACGTCTTCTTTAACACTATCAGTGCCTACCTTGTTTACCTTTTTACCCCATTGAATGCCATCATCCACTTGTTAGCGTTAAAACAGCCAAACAGCCACATCACAAATTTTTTCCCATCTGAGCTCCTGGAGGAGCTGCTGTACTAACGGCGTGTTGCTTATTAACAGCGGAACAGTGCAAAAATGCTTCCGCATTCGTCACCGCACGCCACTACGGTAATGCGCCTTCCCTTTTCCTTCGCCCAGGTGCGTGCACCGGCGTGCTCGCCCAGGTGCGTGCACCGGCGTGCTCGCGAGGCATGCGCATGAGATCCCCGCTTGGTTCGACACATATTAACACGCTTTGGTTCAATTTAATCACGCTTTGGTTAATCACCATACACGTGATGGACGCAGCAGGCGATCACTCCTACTGTTATTCAGCTGCGCCGAGGTACATGATTGATTGATTGATTGATTGATTGATTAGTCTCATAGTCTCCCAGTCCCTCCACTCTGCAGTAAACAGACATCACTGATATAGAGTGTCTGGTCAGTAACATGGGTCTAGAACCCACCTCACCCCTGCCCACTTTGACAACCTAGGATGGCTTAGAGTAGACGACAGAGGCGTAGTACATTTTCCTTTTTGAAAATCATCTGACATGAAGATGGAACACATTTTTGTTGTTAATATTATTTATATTACTGGTAGTTCATACAAGACATTATCCTCTAAGCCAAGCTGCACTTTAACATAGGCCTTTCTTTGTAAAATGTGTCATAATGACTGTAGCATTTGTGTGTGTAACGTACACTGTAAAAAATAAATGTTTTTTCACAGGAAATTCACTATTATTTTACAGATTACTTTTGTTTTTCTACTTTAAGTGTAAATGCCATACAAATATAGTAAATGACCTTTTATCAAAATATTAACCATTAAATAAAGGTTGTAATTCCTTCATAGTTAAAGACAGTAGAGGTTATACTTTATTATCTAAAGATGGTAAGTTAGAGTGCTGTGTTCACTCATAGTTAAATACAGTAGAGGTTGCATACTTCATTATCTAAAGATGGTAAGTTAGAGTGTTGTGTTCACTCATAGTTAAAGACAGTAGAGGTTGAGTACTTTATTATCTAAAGATGGTAAGTTAGAGTGCTGTGTTCACTCATAGTTAAATACAGTAGAGGTTGCGTACTTCATTATCTAAAGATGGTAAGTTAGAGTGTTGTGTTCACTCATAGTTAAATACAGTAGAGGTTGAGTACTTCATTATCTAAACATGGTAAGTTAGAGTGTTGTGTTCACTCATAGTTAAATACAGTAGAGGTTGAGTACTTCATTATCTAAACATGGTAAGTTAGTTAGAGTGTTGTGTTCAGTCAGACAGTAGACAAGTAGAGGTTGAGTACTTTATTATCTAAACATGGTGAGTTAGAGTGTTGTGTTCATTCATAGTTAAAGACAGCCGAGGTTGAGTAGTTTCTTCTGATATTCCATAGTAAAGTACACGTTAACGTTACAATGTGTTGTGTTCACAACACTGTTTAGTCTGACGACGCGTCGCGAAGTACACGTTAACGTTACAATGTGTTGTGTTCACAACACTGTTTAGTCTGACGACGCGTCGCGATAATATACTATATCCCATAGTAAAGTACACGTTAACGTTACAATGTGTTGTGTTCACAACACTGTTTAGTCTGACGACGCGTCGCGAAGTACACGTTAACGTTACAATTAGGGCTGTCAGTTTATCGCGTTAATTAGATTAATTAATTACACAGCAAATTATCGCGTTATGAAAATTGACGCAAAATTAATTACAGCCGACCTATATTTACTTTAGACAAGTGGCAAATCGGTGCGCTTTTATTTTGAAATCCACGCTTGAGTTGGGCGTATTAAACTTGGCCCATTGAATGACCCGTAGCCTACTTGATCGTCACTTCACACATGCGTCGTCTATCAAACAAAACAAACACACAAAGGAATTAGCTCAGCTGGAACAAGATGTCAGCATCACCCGAGGCGATACTCCTGGGACCTATGAACGGCAAGTTCAATTTCAAAAAGAATATAGATGGGACAGTAAACAAGACCATTGTAATATGTAGCTTATGTCAAAAAGAATTTGCGTATCACCGAAGCTGCTCTAGTCTAACGTATCACATGAACGCTAAACATGTCCAGGCAAGTTGTTCGAGCAGCTCCAGTGTAGCTAACGTTAGCTCCAGAGCAACTCGCACGCTTCGTCAAACCACTCTTGGAGAATTACCGTTAGGCAAACGGTTGAGTAAATCCACCACAGACAAACTAACCAACAGCGTCGCGAAGTGGATAGCAAAATATTGTAGGCCAATAGCTATAGTGGAAGATAAGGGTTTAGCGGAGTCATTTCGAATAGCGTCGTCTGACCCAAATTACAAGCTACCCTCGAGAGCTACAGTGATGAAAAGGATCCACAACATGTATGACACAGAGAGGGAGGCGAGGGAAGAAGTGTTGGCACGGGCTGGCCCAATGGCCCTAACGGGTGATCACTGGACGTCGGTGGGCAATCATAATTATTTGGGTGTCACAGTGCACTTGATCGATACTGAGTGGAAACTGCAATCATTTGCATTAACGGTGACCAAAACTGTGGGCCGCCATTTCGCCGATGCGTGTGCTGAACAGTTCAACACCGTAATAGAGGAGTGGAATATAAAAGATAAAGTCACATCTATTGGGACTGATTCCGCCCGTAATATGATAGCAGCAGCGCGCTATATGCCGTTCCAGCACATGCCATGTGCTGCACACGTGCTGCAAAGAACCATCACAGTCTCCCTTGAGGACAGAAGCCTTGACACCACCCTGGCAAAGTGCCGCAAGATTGTAGGCCACTTCAAGCACAGCCCTGCCAGTACAGAAGAACTGCAGCAGCAGCAGACTGCCCTCGGACAAGCAAAAGAGCCCATGATACAAGATGTATCCACAAGGTGAGACTGTTTAACTACCTGTTGTATGCTTAGGGTAAATTTAGTGTGTGTGTGTGTTTATTTCTTTGTATTCTGTACAATTGCATCATGCTGCATTAACAACCCCCAGTGGGACTAATAGTTATTTTATTGAATTGGAAGGTGGAATTCGACACTGGCCATGATCTCACGGTACCTGAGGAACCAGGAGGCTGTGACTGCCACTTTGGCCCAACAGAACCACAAGCTGTCCATGCTGACCCCCACAGAGTGTGACAAACTGAAGAAGCTGGAGCTTGTACTTGAGCCCTGCAGGTAAGTGTCTCTCCCTCTCTCTCTCCCCCCATACACCCCCCTCCTCTCTCTCTCTCCCCCATACACACACCTCACACCCCACTCTCTCTCTCCCATACACACACCTCACCCCCCAATCTCCCCCATACACACACCTATCTCTCTCCCATACACACACCTCACCCCCCCTCTCTCCCCCATACACACACCTATCTCTCCCATACACACACCTCACCCCCCCTCTCTCCCCCATACACACACCTATCTCTCTCCCATACACACACCTCACCCCCCCCCTCTCTCCCCCATACACACACCTATCTCTCCCATACACACACCTCACCCCCCCCTCTCTCCCCCATACACACACATATCTCTCTCCCATACACACACCTCACCCCCCCTCTCTCCCCCATACACACACCTATCTCCCTCTCATACACACACCTTCACCTCTTTCTCTCTCGCTCTCTTGTTTCACTGCAGGTATGTGACTGAGCTCCTTGGAGGGGAAACCTACGTCTCATGCTCTGTGGTGCTCCCCGCACTCTGCCACCTAAACCGCATCATGGACCTCAACGAGGAGGATCCGGGCTACATGGTAAAGTTCAAGGCCAGCTTCACGAAGGACCTGGACGCACGCAAAGCGACCCTCAACAACAGATGGCTGAAGCTGGCTACAGCCCTCGACCCGCGATTCAAGGACTTGAAGAGCGTACCAAAGGACGAGAGGGATGAGGTGTGTGTGTGAATGAGAAGACCAGTGTTAAGTCCTTAGGCTGTCATGAAAAGTCCTATGCAACTAATTAATTGTCCCTCTTATTAGGTGTGGACCTGGCTTAAAGAGATGCTGCCAGGACCAGAAGCAGACAAAGCTGCTCCACAAGCCACAGAGGACGAGCCACCAGCGAAGAGGACCCTCCTCCTGCTGTCTTCAGACTCTGATTCAGATGAAGTCAGGGTACTGTCAGGACAATTAGACCTCTACAAAGCTGAGCCCAGCATCGGAATGAATGACTGTCCACTGGAGTGGTGGGCAGCTCACGCAAAAGCCTATGGACAGCTGTCTCCTCTTGCTCGCAAATATCTGGCTACTCCTGCTACCTCTGTGCCATGTGAGAGGCTATTTTCACTTGCAGGTCACATAGTCCAAAAGAAGAGGGCAGCCTTACTCTCAGACAATGTAAACAAGCTTGTTTGTCTTAGCAATTGGCTCAAGGAATAGATTTGTCATGCATACAGTAGACCCTGCACTAGACCCTGCACTAGACCCTGCAGTCATGCCCCAGACCCTGTAGTAGACCCTGTAGTCATGCCCCCAGAAACTGTAGTAGACCCTGTAGTCATGCCCCCAGACACTGTAGTAGACCCTGTAGTCATGCCCCCAGACACTGTAGTAGACCCTGTAGTCATGCCCCCAGACACTGTAGTAGACCATGCCCCCAGACACTGTACTAGACCCTGTAGTCATGCCCCCAGACACTGTACTAGACCCTGTAGTCATGCCCCCAGACCCTGTAGTCATGCCCCCAGACACTGTAGTAGACCATGCCCCCAGACACTGTACTAGACCCTGTAGTCATGCCCCCAGACACTGTAGTAGACCCTGTAGTCATGCCCCCAGACACTGTAGTAGACCATGCCCCCAGACACTGTACTAGACCCTGTAGTCATGCCCCCAGACCCTGTAGTCATGCCCCCAGACACTGTAGTAGACCATGCCCCCAGACACTGTACTAGACCCTGTAGTCATGCCCCCAGACACTGTAGTAGACACTGTAGTCATGCCCCCAGACACTGTAGTAGACACTGTAGTCATGCCCCCAGACACTGTAGTAGACACTGTAGTCATGCCCCCAGACACTGTAGTAGACCCTGTAGTCATGCCCCCAGACACTGTACTAGACCCTGTAGTCATGCCCCCAGACACTGTACTAGACCCTGTAGTCATGCCCCCAGACACTGTACTAGACCCTGTAGTCATGCCCCCAGACACTGTACTAGACCCTGTAGTCATGCCCCCAGACACTGTACTAGACCCTGTAGTCATGCCCCCAGACACTGTAGTAGACCCTGTAGTCATGCCCCCAGACACTGTACTAGACCCTGTAGTCATGCCCCCAGACACTGTAGTAGACACTGTACTAGACCCTGTAGTCATGCCCCCAGACACTGTAGTAGACACTGTACTAGACCCTGTAGTCATGCCCCCAGACACTGTAGTAGACACTGTACTAGACCCTGTAGTCATGCCCCCAGACACTGTAGTAGACACTGTACTAGACCCTGTAGTCATGCCCCTAGACCCTGTAGTCATGCCCCCAGACACTGTACTAGACCCTGTAGTCATGCCCCCAGACACTGTACTAGACCCTGTAGTCATGCCCCCAGACACTGTAGTAGACCCTGTAGTCATGCCCCCAGACACTGTAGTAGACACTGTACTAGACCCTGTAGTCAGTATATTAATATTTGAATAGTCATATTTGGCACTATATCGTCGAGTTGGACGTAGTCTATTAAGCTAATAATAGTCTGTTAATATATAGTGCTTCGTGCGGTGAGAATACTACCGTAGTCAGTACCCCATCGTTTCGGGCAGAGAACTGGCTGCTTATCCAGGGTGGTTGACCCCACGTGAAGCTGCACCCGAGGAGCCCCAGAGCCGACGAGCGAGTGGACCTGTATACCGGATTATTCTGCCGACGACAGCCCGCCTTCCCAGGCACGGATTATGCTTTGTATACTTTGATTATTCCATGGATAAAGACCCCCGACACTGTAGTAGACACTGTACTAGACCCTGTAGTCATGCCCCCAGACACTGTACTAGACACTGTACTAGACCCTGTAGTCATGCCCCCAGACACTAGCTTGCTGTGGGCTGTTTTGATTTTTGAGGATACTGTAGCTTAGTGTAAACTGTTATTGGCTGTATCAGCAACAAATGTTACCTTATTGAGAGGTATGTTTTCATTCATTTTATTTTATTCAATTTAATAAAATTGATTTCTAAAGCATTCTTCACTTGCAGGTCACATAGTCCAAAAGAAGAGGGCAGCCTTACACACAGACAATGTAAACAAGCTGAAGCTTGTTTGTCTTAGCAATTGGCTCAAGGAATAGATGTCATGCATACAGTAGACCCTGTAGTAAACCCTGCACTAGACCCTGATTTTTGAGGATACTGTAGCTTAGTGTAAACTGTTATTGGCTGTATCGGCAACAAATGTTACCTTATTGAGAGGTATGTTTTCATTCATTTTATTTATTTATTTATTCAATTTAATAGAATTGATTTCTAAAGCATTCTTCACTTGCAGGTCACATAGTCCAAAAGAAGAGGGCAGCCTTACACTCAGACAATGTAAACAAGCTGAGGAATAGATGTCATGCATACAGTAGACCCTGTAGTAGACCCTGCACTAGATCCTGCAGTAGACCCTGCAGTAGACCCTGATTTGAGGATACTGTAGCTTAGTGTAAACTGTTAGCTGTATCAGCAACAAATGTTACCTTATTGAGAGGTATGTTTTCATTTTATTTATTTTATTTATTTAATAAAATTGATTTCTAAAGCATTCTTCTTGGTGTATTTAATTGATCAGTCACCTGCTACAATAATGTAATGTCCTTGAATTTTAAATATTTATATGAATATGAAATATAAATATGCGATTAAAATGCGATTAATTAGATTAATTAATTACAAAACCTGTAATTAATTAGATTAAAAATTTTAATCGCCTGACAGCACTAGTTACAATGTGTTGTGTTCACAACACTGTTTAGTCTGACGACGCGTCGCGATAATATACTATATTCCATAGTAAAGTACACGTTAACGTTACAATGTTGCGTTGTGTTCACTCATAGTTAAAGACAGCCGAGGTTCGCTAACGTTACAATGTTGCGTTGTGTTCACTCATAGTTAAAGACAGCCGAGGTTCCAAGTGATTCGTTGCAATGTACGCGGAAATGCCATATGCATTTGTCTAAGCGGGCGTGAAAAGAAAGGCGCATTACCGTAGTGGCGTGCGGTGACGAAAGCGGAAGCATTTTTGCACTGTTCCACTGTTAATAAGCAACACGCGTACTAACGGGAGACTTGGTTGATGAAATATGAATTCAGATCGCTAATAAAAAAATAAAACGATAGTTGTCATCGTCGGCACTCAATGGGGGGGCTAATAAAACAAGGTATGACGTCTCTGACATTCAAAGTGTTAAACAAGTCAAGAAGAAACATAACAATAAGTCAAGAACAAAACAAAAACACCATAAGGTCCAACAAATTTAAAATAAATGCAAAATAAATGAATGAATGCAAGCACTCCCAGACATACCCCATGCGAAGGTAAGGAAAAACTCACTAAAACCTAACAATAGGAAAAAATGCACCACAGGCAGTGTGGAGGAGAGAAACCTTAGAAGGGCCATTCAAGGGGGGATCTCCCTTCTTAGATGTCGGATGTTGCAGACGGACAGTTGGTAAGCATGCACTCATGTGTGTAGTGAAACATAGATGAGTGCATGCAATAGCAACTGAACATTTTGATAAATTTAAGATAGAGCTGATAGCGATAGCAACTGAACATTTTGAAAGATTAAAGATAGAGCTGATAGCGGATCTATTTGAGGCACAGGGGCGGCGCAAAGAGGGTCACGTCCTCCCCGTCTTAATCACGGGACGTTCAACACTCCGGTCATCGCTCCGAGACAGCCGGAGACAGGGAGATAGGGGGCGGCGCAGAGAGGGTTGCAACCTCCCCGTCATCATCGCGGGACATCCAGCACTCCGGTCATCACTATGAGACAGCCGGAGACAGGAGGGCACGCAGAGAGGGTCGCATCCTCCCGGCCTTCATCATGGGACGTCCGACACTCCGGTCATCACTCCGGGACAGCAACTCACAGGGAGACAGAGAGACGGGACAGGCGTTAGACAGCTCGCGTGATTGTAATGGGCGGACATAGCAATAGATACAAGTGGTAAGCATATATGTGAATAGAATAGATATATGAAGTAAGCATATTATGTGAATAGAATAGAAGTACTTAAGCCAGCAATGAAACCACGTTGACAGACCACAAACCATGTTGACAGACAATGTTGTTCAATTTCAACAAATCTGATCTGGGGGCAAACATATATTCCAAAAATGGTTACTTGGGAACCACTGTTGTAGATGACAACTATTTTATTGCACTGCACTATTGCACAATCTTTTTACTATAATTGCACTATTATACTCAATCTATGTCTGCACTTTATGCATTGCTTTTATTTTGCATGGTTCCCAATACAAGTGGGGCCTCAGACCCTGGAGGTGGGTGGGACCTGTGCAGGAACCCCTCTTGGGGTTGTACATTTTAACACAGAAATCGATCACAATCGTTTTTATACATATTAAGGACAGAAACCCATTACAATATCTTCTTTTATTATTTTTCTTATTTTTTTCTCATTTCAGATATTGATTGAAGAAGTGTGTTTTTAGTCAATGGCGAAAGATTGCTTTGAGTTTCGGCTGTCTTAACTGTGGTGGGAAGTTCGTTCCACCATTGTGGAGCAAGGACCGAGAATAGGCGGCTTCTCTTTAACCTCTTAGGTTAATAAAGGGCAGATGATTTACAGGGGGTTTTGTAGATACAGTACTGAATTTTGCCATCCGGGCACATGCAATTTGAAATATGAATATAGAATATAGAATATCAGGCGCATAAATTACCTTATTATGGTCAAGTCATACATCTATGGATCGGGCCAAATCTCCTCTTTCCAATGGCCAATTTAAATCTGGATGTAGTACCACCAGGCGCCCGTTACAGGGCAGCAAAGACTG
This sequence comes from Notolepis coatsorum, assembly GCF_963971535.1. Lineage (NCBI taxonomy): Eukaryota > Metazoa > Chordata > Actinopteri > Aulopiformes > Paralepididae > Notolepis > Notolepis coatsorum. Next base: position 92,432,629 of record NC_140177.1, read on the forward strand.
TGAATGAAATCTACTGTAAGTACAGTTACTTTTGTATAATGTCCATAGGTCCTGCATTTTTCACCGGATTGCGATGCATTTCTTTCTAGACATTCACAGAAAGGTAAAGAAACAATATAAGTTGTATTTTATGGCAATAACGTTCAGGTTTGTTTGACCAATGAGATATAATCACGAAAATAACATGAATTCGTTTTTTTCACGTCAGCCGACTTTAGCTTTGACAGCGGCTGGTGTGAGCTGGGTAGTGTAGTTTTATGAAATTTCGACGTCCATCGAAAGCACTGGGTCTTTTCTTTCTTAGGACTACAACGACTTCATGACGGCATCATTTCCTTGCGTCTAAATCATCCGGTTTCCGATGCAATGCACAGAGGTTTTTATAAACTCATATTTCGCTAATAACACTTAAAATCATTGGTAAACAAACTAGTGCTGTAGTTAGAGACCATTGACCGGAGGTAGGCGGGGGCCGTTCCCTTTGCGATATGCCAGGTTGAGGACCTTGAAGTGGATTGTGCGGCAATGGTGAGCCAGTACAGGTCCCTAAGAAGTGGGGTAACATGGGCATACACGTTGGTAGGTTGGAGATCAGGCAGGCGGCTGGGAGTTGAAATGGCTTGGTGGCGGTGGTTGGTAGACCAGCAAGCAGTGCATTGCAGTAGTCAAGGCGAGAGATGACTGTTGACGAGGAGTTGGGTGGCTTCTTTTGTCAGGAAGGGGCTGATCCTTCTGACATTGCCCAGGAGGAATCTGCAGGTTCTGGTTGTTGCGGCAATGTGAACGGAGAAGTTCAGCCGGTCGTCAAGGACAACACCACATGTAACTGAGGGGTACAATTCCCTGACTGTATTGTTAGATATGATATTTAATACCACTACCTCTTGTACTTTAACTTCTGGCCATCCAGTACATGATATAAGTATGATGAACACTTTCCCACCTGATGAAACGAATCCACACAAATGTACAAATCGAAGGTTTAATATAGCAAAAGGTATATACAACGTTCACTTGTTTACACTTATGATTTGAAATATGCACTTTTATGGCAAATGAGTATTCGTAGGTAAATCAACATTGAATGTCCAATCTCTGGTTACGCAGGGAGTAAGTATACAACTTGGAATATTTAGGAAACGATAGCGATGGTACTTAAATGATTATAGCTGGATACACTAAAGGGGGGGGGGGTCCCGCTGGTTGTAAGACAGTAGGAGGGGGGGGGGTTAGAGAAGCCGCTGGCGGTATCCCATCTGGCCGACGGTTTCTTGGGAGAATTCAAAGTCTTGAACACGGTGCCCACAGAACCTCGGTCCGCAGACGAATACAGCTGGACCCTCTGTGGACGGTAGCTGCCGGTCCACAACGGAGAGACGTGAGGCGACCTCACTGGTGTAGAGCGCCGTCTCACCTGGAGTCCTCTCCGGGGGGTAGTTCCAACACTCCGCAGTGTTGGCCTTTATCCATGGAATAATCAAAGCACCCAAAGCATAATCCAAGCCGTGGAAGGCTCGCCGTCGTCCGGGTAGAGTAATCCAATATACAGGTCCAGTCGCCCTGGCCCGGAGCTCCTCGGATGCAAGCACCACTAGGGGTCTGCCCAGCCTGGTTAAGCGTCCAGATAACGTCAGGAACGATGGGGGTACTGATAACTTTAGAACTCTAACCGAACGATGCACCATACATAAATAGACTATTATTAGCTTAATAGAATACGTCCAACTCGACGGTATAGTGCCAAACTATGACTATTCAACTATTAATCTACACGATATCTCAATGCCTATTCTGGGGCCAAGTAGGCCTTACTACACCACACGTGCGTCGTGGGGAGGCTTCGCGTCTGTCACTCTGTTGGAGGGTAAAGAACTGGACTAAAAGAAAGTTCTACTTTACTTGCGCCATATATATATGCGCTATGAACAAATAGTACCATTCGTATTTCGCCCGACATATTCCTGCGCGGAACCGGGGCTTGCCACGACATGTTGGGCGGCACGATTGAACTTGGACCTAGGGGTATGGCAACCTGGCGCCAGGTTCTCGTCCAATGGTAGAATGAAACTATTATGGGCTGTTTAGTAGACTAAAGGGATATTCAGTGCATATTGTACAAGGATATCAAACGATATACAAATACAATTAAATATATATATATAAATAAATATATATATTCGGTTTAATCTGATCCTTCACAACAGCCGCCCCCTAATTAGTCCCACCTAATTAGCTAAGCAGAGACAGATTAACCGCACTGTCTACCACTCAAGGTCCGCTGTAAGGGTCAGTCAACTCACAAAGTCATGGGGTCATGGTCATCATCGATAGTATCTGGGAGTCGGGGCAGTTCTATGAGCCTCGCCACGGGACGTGTGTAAGTGCGCCCTTGGACGAGTACTTCAGCTGCTCGGACCTTGCCATCGGCACCGGTGATCACTTTGCTTACGCGGCCAGCCGGCCACATAGCTCTGGGTAGTGACTGGTCAATAATCATGACGACTGTTCCTTCTGTCAAATTGTCTCTCTCTTTTACCCACTTCTGGCGGGTCTGTAGAGACGGTAGGTAGTGAAGTAGGAAGCTGCTCCAAAACTTGTCAGCTAGTACTTGGCTGTACCTCCACATTCTTCGGCCGTTCGCTTCTTCAGGCCTGTACATTGTCTGGGGTAGCGCGGGGTCCAGCCGCCCCATTAGGAGTGTGTTGGGGGTGACTGGGTCGACATCTGCTACATCACTGGAGACGTAACCGAGGGGCTTTGAGTTCAATACTCCCTCGATCTCCGTGAGGACTGTCATTAGGACTTCCTCCGCCACAGTCTGGGCCCCAAGTACGGCGTACAGGGCTGTCTTTATAGAACGTACTTCTCGTTCCCAGGTTCCACCGAAGTGGGGTGCGTTTGGGGGATTAAACTGGAAGTCAATCTGGGATGGAGCGAGGTGGGTCTTAAGTTCTGGGCCCATAGCTTGGAAGCTCTCTCTCAGCTCTCTTTCTCCGCCTTTGAAGTTGGTCCCGTGATCAGACAACAATGTAGACGGTTTTCCTTTCCGTGATGTGAATCTTCGGAAGGCCATAAGGAATGAGTCTGTGCTCATGGTCGGAAGGAGCTCGATATGTATCGCTCTGGTGGTCATGCATTTGAATACAATACCCCACCGCTTCTCGGTGCCTCTTCCTCTCTTTATATACAACGGGCCAAAGCAGTCCATGCCTGTGGAGTGGAATGGCTTGTCGCCGATTCGGAGGCGACAGGGGGGTAAGTCAGCCATCCGTGGTATGCTGGGCTGCGCGCGCCACTTACGGCAGTCTAGACAGGTTCGCTGGAAGCGCCGTACTGCTTCTCTGCCTTGCAGTATCCAATAACGACGTCTGATCTCCGCGAAGACTCTCTCTGCTCCTGCGTGGTGTACATCCTCGTCGTATTTCTTTATGATCAGCTCTGTGACCTTGTGTCGGCTGTTCAAGACGATCGGGTACTTAATGTCATCTGGTAGATCGGGGGCTCTCCGCAGGCGACCACCCACTCTGATGAGATTATGGGCGTCACTCTCTGGTGCCAGGTGAATCAGTCTGCTGTCTGATGGGACGGGGTTTCCTCCCTGTAGACAGTCTAGCTCATCGGGGAACAAGTCTCTCTGGGCTCGTTGTAGTAGAAGAAGTTCTGCTTCTTCGTAGTCAGCTGCTGACATGTCAGTGGTGGACTGAATCTCTGGGTGGTGCCGCAGGAATGTTCTTTGCTGCGCACTCTCTAGGGTAATGCAGTCATCTATGTTGGGGTCTGTGGAGGCGACAGTGCTCAGTCCACAGAACATAGGTTTCTTGTTCTCAGCCTCCTCGTTACTTGCTTCCCGCGGGATGGGCGTAGGCCACTCTCCTTCCGGGAGCTTGAGGAATTCTGGTCCGTCACTGTAGATGTTGCGACGGGTTAGGTCATCCAGAGACATTCCCCGGGTGATGACGTCAGCTGGGTTGTGTTTGGTGTCCACATACCGCCAGCTCGCTGCTTCTGTTAACTCTTGAATCTCGGTGACTCTGACTCCCACGAAGACTTTGTATCTGCACGAATCAGACTTGATCCATGTGAGTACTGTCGTGGAGTCTGACCACAAGATTGTTCTGTGCACCGGAATGGTGAGTTCACGTTGGATTAACGTGGCTAGATGCGCTCCTGCGAGGGCTGCGCAGAGCTCTAGACGCGGGATAGATTGTTGCTTTCGGGGGGCTATTCTTGAGCGAGCCAGGATGAAAGCAGTGTGTATCTTTCCTCCCTTCTCTTGGGCACGCAAGTAAGCCACCGATCCGTAGGCTACTTCGGAGGCGTCGCTGAAGACGTGTAGATCAATCTCGCATGTCTCTGGCCTCACTGTGGATGGGAAGTAGCTGCGGCGTATATTGACGCCTGGGAGTGAGCGGAGTTCCGTCTCCCACTCTCTCCATGTTGAGGCAAGGTGTGCGGGTATTGGGTCATCCCAGCCCTGGTCCTTGTCCCATAGTGCTCGTACAATCCTCTTTGCCCTGGTGGTGTAAGGTAGAATACATCCCAACGGGTCATATTGTCTGGCGAGTGTTCTGTACACACTCCGTCTGGTGCTCGGCATCGCAATGTATGACGCCGTGGATGGCTGATACATCGGCGAGCGTTGGGGGAGAGGCCTCCTAGGCGAGTCTCCTCTTGCGCCTCTCTGTGGGCTGGTACCGGCAGGGTACCATGGCCCGCTGGTCCAGGTGCTATTCCTCGGGGCTGGTCGTGCGTCATGCTCACCCGTGAATAGAGTCGGGGGTCTGTAGCGCAGCGCCGCGGGGGTATAGCCTGGGCTGTACTGGACCTCCTGGTCCGGTGGAGTACTGTGCTGTCGTCGGGCTTGGTTCTCCTCCTCTCCCTCTTCTTCCTCTATCAGATCTTCCAGATCCTGTAATCGTTTATCTTGCTTCTCCGCAGTGTATGCCGCTCCTTCCTTGTAGCTGGGTCTCGCTTGGACCGGTCGGGGAAGGGGGTTTATATCAGGCCTCCCTCCTTCTGATGGTCTTACTACCATTTTGGTGGTGGTGGACCGCTTTTCGAAAGCGGCTCATTTCATCCCTCTCCCCAAACTCCCCACGGCTCGGGAAATGGCTGACCTAGTGGTGCAGCATGTTTTTCGGGTTCACAGGCTTCCTCAGGATATTGTGTCTGACCGGGGCCCTCAGTTCGCCTCCAGGTTCTGGAAAGCGTTTGCTTCCAGTCTCTGCGCCTCCGCCAGCCTGTCATCTGGATTTCATCCCCAGTCCAACGGGCAGACGGAGCGTGTCAACCAGGATCTGGAGGGCGTTCTGAGGTGCTACGTCTCCAGTAACCCGGCAATGTGGAGTCTGAGGCTGGCGTGGGCAGAATATGCTCATAACACCCTTCTCTGTGCTTCTACAGGGTTGTCTCCCTTCCAATGACTTCAACCTCCCCTTTTTCCTGAGCAGGAACAGGAGGCAGAGGTGCCCTCCATCCAGGCTCATGTGGCTCGCTGTCGCAGGACCTGGAGTCGGGTTCGGGCGGCGCTGCGGCAAGCCTCTGTTAGGTCTCAGCGTCAGGCCAACCGCAAGCGCCGTCCGGCCCCGGTTTTCCGTCCGGGACAGAGGGTTTGGCTTTCGACTCGGGATCTTCCCCTCCGTGTCGAGTCCAGAAAGCTGGCTCCACGTTTTGTGGGTCCCTTTAAGGTGGTTCGTCGGGTTAACCCAGTGGCCTACAGGCTGTTACTCCTAACTTCCATGCAGATTCATCCGACGTTTCACGTTTCTCTTTTGAAACCCTTCCTCACTTCGCCCTTGTCCCCGCCGCTCCCCGCTGTTCCTCCGCCCCGCATCCTTGATGGACAGACGGTCTACACTGTGCGGAGGATCCTGGGTTGCCGTCAGAGGGGTAGGGGGTTTCAGTTTTTGGTGGATTGGGAGGGGTATGGGGTAGAAGAGCGATCCTGGGTGCCTCAGAGGGATATCCTAGATCACAGAACCGGGGCCGGACGGCGCTTGCGGTTGGCCTGACGCTGAGACCTAACAGAGGCTTGCCGCAGCGCCGCCCGAACCCGACTCCAGGTCCTGCGACAGCGAGCCACATGAGCCTGGATGGAGGGCACCTCTGCCTCCTGTTCCTGCTCAGGAAAAAGGGGAGGTTGAAGTCATTGGAAGGGAGACAACCCTGTAGAAGCACAGAGAAGGGTGTTATGAGCATATTCTGCCCACGCCAGCCTCAGACTCCACATTGCCGGGTTACTGGAGACGTAGCACCTCAGAACGCCCTCCAGATCCTGGTTGACACGCTCCGTCTGCCCGTTGGACTGGGGATGAAATCCAGATGACAGGCTGGCGGAGGCGCAGAGACTGGAAGCAAACGCTTTCCAGAACCTGGAGGCGAACTGAGGGCCCCGGTCAGACACAATATCCTGAGGAAGCCTGTGAACCCGAAAAACATGCTGCACCACTAGGTCAGCCATTTCCCGAGCCGTGGGGAGTTTGGGGAGAGGGATGAAATGAGCCGCTTTCGAAAGCGGTCCACCACCACCAAAATGGTAGTAAGACCATCAGAAGGAGGGAGGCCTGATATAAAGTCTAACGATATATGTGACCATGGCCGTTTGGGAATGGGAAGGGGATGGGGGAGCCCCGCCGGGGAGCGGCGAGAGGTCTTGCTGCGTGCACACACTGGGCATGCTGCCACAAAGGAACACGTATCCCCCTCCGCCGTGGGCCACCAGAACCTCCTGCGGATGAAATCCAGGGTCCTGGCGGCCCCAGGGTGACCGGTAAGGGATGAGGTATGCGCCCACTGCAACAGCCGTGAACGCGCAGCCTTGGGCACATACAGCCGCCCGAGGGGCCCCCCCCAGGATCAGGCTCCCGTGCCAGTGCCGACCTTACCACCCTGTCTATGCCCCATGACACAGGAGCAAGAATAAGGGCCTGGGGAACAATGGGATGGGGTTTCTCCTCTCGGTCCGTAGGATCGAACTGGCGGGAGAGCGAATCAGGTTTGACGTTCTTAGAACCGGGCCAGAAGGAGATGGAGAAGCGGAAGCGTGTAAAGAATAACACCCACCTGGCTTGGCGAGCGCTAAAGTGGAGATGAAGCATAGCGATAAACACATAGTCATAGCATCAAATTAGTATTTAGATAAACCACAGAAAAAATCACGTTATAAAAATAAGGCGTTTCTAAGAAAAAACTATTTGTAATGTCCATTTATGTAGCATTTATGAACATGTGCGCCGCAATTTTGTTGCTGACGTCACAGTGTTGGTTTGGTGTATACACTGCTGGGTAGCTGCATAGTAAACATGGACTGTCGGGTCAGTCAAATGTTGCCTACCAAACAACGGGACCACAGTGGTTCTTTTTGTATTGCTCCTGGCTATTCAAACTAATTTTACCGTGTGAAAGAGAGAGGAAAGTTGGTTCATTTCCACAAACTACTAGTGAAAAAAACAGTGTTGTTTGCACGTTGGCTGGCTGCACTCAGGCGGCGCGATCAGCCTGTTGGACAGGGAATGAAGATCTCCAGCGAACACTTCATTGCCTCGGATTATGTTGTTGGGGTGGGAGGTTTGTCCAGAAGACCACTAATCAGCTGAAGCCCGATGCGGTTCCCTCGGTCTTCGACAGACAGATGCAGGCAGTTCAGCTAGCAGAGACGCTTTCGTGAGGGCCGTTAACACTTTGATTGCCCAAGCTTAATTCCTTTTTACCGTTACGTTAATATTGCCTAATCTATGTTTAAAATTATGGCTATGTGTCTAATCTGCCCATCGCTTATCAAAGACTCATTTTCCAGTCAACATAGTCGTAGCAGATTGTTTTTTTATCGCTTCATTTCCGTTTTCTAGCATTTTGAAAATCACTAGTTTTCACGGAAAAAATAAGACATTGCATGATAATCGCCTTTTACTGGAATATTCTAGAACGTTGTCATTGTTCGGCCTATTTATGAATAGTTTTCAAATAAACGCTAGATTATCGATAGTATATGTGTGCGCATGCACGCTCGTGCCGCGAGTTGAAAATCGATTCTCCTAGTTACTGACCGCTCGCACAGCCAAACAGCAATATCACATAATCACATAAAAGCTTATATCTCTGTGAAAATGAGTCTGATTATCCTAATACTGGTAACATAGATTCCTTACCTGAGATCAGATGGTATCCAAATGGATTATTCCAATTCCTGATCGCCATTCGAAAAAATCAATCTTTTTATTGATCCACCGAGTATAGTGAGTGTAGAAACACATAATCCCAGCTGCTCAGAGTGAAACTGGTTGACAGCGGCTGCATGAGTGAGAAGTAAAACGTGGATTCCGGGTTTTTTTTTCTCATTCATTTTCATTGAGGTCAATCCAAAAGGGTGAATTACCATCTTGGAGACGATAGGGGGCGCTTTTTTCACATCTGAGCGCCTGGAGTGGGTGATTTTCCAACGGTAGACTTGGTTGATGAAATATGATTTCAGATCGCTAATAAAAAAAGAAAAAGAGAAAATATGAGAATTCTCGTGAGTGGGCATTCAACCCGCGGGGGGTAAACCCGAGAAAACTCGGGTTGGGCAATCAAAGTGTTAAGGGCGCAGCTACGGCACAAAAGTTTTGAATAAAGCGCATGTAGAAATTAGCAAACCCTAAAAAACGTTGCAGCTGTTTGAGCGAGGAAGGAGGAGGCCAATCTAAGACAGCACTCACCTTGGCCGGATCCATACGCAGATCGCCCCTGGTTAGTACAAACCCCAGAAAGGACACCGTATCTGTATGAAACACTCATTTCTTGGCCTTAACAAACAGCTGATGCTGGAGGAGACGCTGTCGGACGTGCTGTTGATGCTGCGATATATCACAAGAGAAAATAAGAATGTCGTCTAGTTAAACGAAGACCGACACTCCTATTAGGTCCCGCAGCACGTCATTGACCAGCGCCTGGAAGACTGCAGGAGCGTTAGCCAAGCCAAAGGGCATGACTAGGTACTCGTAATGCTCATTGGGTGTGTTGAACGCAGTCTTCCATTCATCCCCCTCTCTAATCCTAATAAAATTATAGGCATTACGTAAGTCAAGTTTGGAGAAAACTTGCGCCCCCTGTAGTGAGAGAACAAAGACAGGTCCTGAGAGCAGCTGAAAGGAAGTATAGAAAGTCACGCCTCACAGCTGACATCGACACATATCACAACCTCTTGTTAACATTCTCCAAAACCATTACTAATGCCAAAGCTTCTTTCTTTCACCATAGGATCGAGGCCTCTGCCAAGAATCTACGCAAACTGCATGCTACCATGTCCTCCCTCCTCACTCCCCCCCCACCCCCCCTCCCTCATCTTTGCGATCTTCTTTGAGGAAAAAGTGGAGAACATCCGCAGCTCCTTCTCCCAACCCCCACCCATTCCAAATGCTGAATCGAGAACCTCATCCTTCACTCTGTCATCTTTCTCTCCCATTACAGAAGCCGAGACCCTGACACTGGTAACGTCGAACCGTCCGACTACATGCCAGCTGGACCGGCTACCCTCCCCACTCCTCCAGACCATAGCACCAGACATCCTCCCATTCCTAACTGCAACCATCAACTCCTCACTCAACTCGGGGGTGGTCCCCACCTCCCTAAAACAAGCCAGAGTCACGCCCCTCATCCCTGAACCCTACCGTCATAGGCAACTACCGTCCTGTCTCTCTTCTCTCCTTCCTTTATAAAACACTTGAACGTGCTGTATCCAACCAACTTACTGCTTATCTCTTACAGAATGACCTCCTAGACCCTAATCAGTCAGGCTTCAGGACTGGTCACTCCACAGAGACTTCACTTAGCAAAAGCGAAAGGCCTCTCCTCTGTCCTGATTCTCCTAGATCTATCTGCAGCCTTCGACACAGTCAACCACCAGATCCTCCTCGCGGCCCTCGCAGGAATGGGAGTGGCTGGCTCTGCGCTGACATGGCTGTCATCATACCTCAATGACCGCTCCTACCAAGTGTCATGGAGAGGGACCCTGTCGGCCACCCGCCCCCTGCGGACGGGTGTCCCCCAGGGCTCAGTTTTAGGACCCCTTCTCTTCTCCCTCTACACTAAATCACTGGGTAACATTATCACATCTCATGGCTTCTCCTACCATTGTTATACCGACGATACTCAACTCTTCCTCTCCTTCCCTCCCTCAGATATCCACATCTCTGAGCGGATCTCGGCCTGTCTGTCCGACATCTCCGCCTGGATGACGACCAACCACCTCAAACTGAACCTAAGCAAAACAGAATTGCTCAACCTGCCGGCCAAATCCTCCGCCCTGACCGACCTTTCCATCACAGTCGAGAATGCAGCTGTGACCGCGTCCCCGACCGCCAAGAACCTTGGTGTTGTTTTCGACGACCAGTTGAACTTCTCTGCTCACATCGCAGCGACAACCAGAACCTGCCGATTCCTCCTGAGCAACGTCAGAAGAATCCGCACCTTCCTGACAAAAGAAGCCACCCAATTTCTCATCCAATCAACAGTCATCTCCCGCCTCGACTACAGCAACGCACTGCTCGCTGGCCTCCCGGCCACTGCCACTAAGCCTCTTCAACTCATTCAGAACGCAGCGGCCCGCCTGATCTCAAACCTACCGAAGTCGGCCCATGTCACCCCACTTCTTAGGGACCTGCACTGGCTCCCCATTGCTGCACGAATCCGCTTCAAGGCCCTCGACCTAGCATACCGTGCGGCAAAGGGAACCGCTCTCGCCTACCTCCGGTCAATGGTCTCTAACTACACACCCTCAAGACCCCTACGCTCTGCATCTTCTGGCCGTCTCAGACCTACTCCTATCCAAGCTCCGGGAGGGTCATCAAAGAGAAGTCGCCTATTCTCAGTCCTTGCCCCACAATGGTGGAATGAACTACCCACCCCAGTTAGGACAGCCGAAACACGTCCAATCTTTCGCCGTCGACTAAAGACGCACTTCTTCAACCATTATCTGAAAAAAAAAAAAAAAAAGATCTAACCCTAACTAACCGTACTGTCATGCACTTGTCCTAATAAACTAACCTACACTGTAGCACTCAACACTTTGATGAACATTGTTGCTCAGCTGATAGAGTTGTGCCCTTCCTGATGGCTTGTCGTACAGAACATGTAAGTCGCTTTGGATAAAAGCGTCAGCTAAATGACTAAATGTAAATGTAAATGTAAATGTAGTGACTCGAAGGCGGTGTCCATGAGGGGCAGGGGGTAACGGTTCTTTATAGAAACGTTGTTTAAACCCCGATTGTTCTGCCTCCCAGGCAGTGTATATGGGTTTGATTTGCTTTAGCACCACCTGTTGGTCGAACTTGGTATATACAGGAAGTGGGACCTCATGGTAAAACAGGAAGTGGTAGCTCACAGATAAACAGGGAGTGGGACCTGCAGCTTCACCAGGGAGAGAGTTCTCATTATGAACAACATGCTGTTCTTATCTATAGTAATCCTTTGATTTGCCCCATCGTAAGCATTGTCTGTAAGTAATCCTTTATTGTTTGCAAGGTTATCTTTCAGTTTTGAAGTATATTGTCGTAGATGGGTCGCTGTTATGTTCGTATTCTATTACCTATGATACATGCTAATGGCAGATACAGTAGATGTGCATAATACTTGGAATGTTTAGTCCAACATGTCTACATATAATCATTTAGTACACTTACTGTATATCTATACTTTTTATGTGCACTAGTAGTAACACTATGCACTTCATTCTGTTTCAGTTTTACTCATATCCTAGCAACAAGAACTGCATTAAACAAGAAACGAGGAAGTTACGTTGACTCGTGTTGCTTATTGGAGAAGAGTTTGGCTGGCCGTCTACCTTTGATTGGGAACATCATCAGGAGGACAGCACAGTAAAAAGACAAGCGACCAGCTGGTGCAACGTCGATCCTTTCGACAGATCAGAATAGCATTATGGAACCCGCCAAAGAGAACGACACAACCTCTCAAGCCAGCGCAAGCAGCGACCGCTTATCTACAGCTTCAGCCAGCACAGCAACAAGGGCCCGTGTAAGGGCAGAGGCAGCGCGCGTACGTGCATCATTTGCAGGGAGAGATGCCCAACTGGCTCTGGAGAAGGCTAGACTGGACGCTGAATTGGGAGCTTTGACTCTCCAAAGAGAGGCAGCCGTCGCCATAGCACAGGCAGAGGTATTGGAGGCAGCCGAACAGCAGGTTAGAACACCGCCCAGCAGAGGCAGGAGGATGCTCTCAGGGAGAGACATTGCCGACCGGACAAGTGCCTATGTAAACCAACAGAACGAGTTACATAAAACTTCGCGTCGCGATGTCCCCGCCCCCTTGTCTCTTCGATTCGATGGCAGTCTAATCCAATGGGGAACCGCATACGAGGATTCGCGACCTAACTCCCCTACCCAGGAGCCTGTCATGCTGCCCGGAGAGCACGTCACACCGTTCCACACGACCCCCTCCAAAACACGTCGTCATGCCGACGAGACCTATCAGGACGAATTTAAGCCACGTATCCAAAATATGAACCCTTCAGCTCGACCCTATACTCCTCATTACCACACCCCACCAGCTAACCCCGCCAAAACCCCTGAGATAACAGACTTTGTTAAATACTTAGCACGTCGGGAGCTAGTGACAACAGGACTCAACCAGTTCGACGACCAACCCGAGAGTTTTCGGGCATGGCAGTCGTCATTCCTCAACACCATCAGAGGTCTCAACCTTTCAGCCAGTGAAGAATTGGACCTCTTGACCAAGTGGCTAGGCAAGGAATCATCCCACCACGTCAGGAGAATGCGTCAGATACACGTCAACGATCCCGAAGCAGCACTGAGGAAGGCATGGGATAGACTAAGCAGTTGTTACGCTTTTCAAGAAACTGGATGCGTTTCCTAGGATCTCCAGTAAAGACTATATCAAACTCATGGAGATTGGAGACCTCCTTATGGAGTTCCAGTCTGCAAAGGAGGATGGATACCTACCCGGGTTGGCCTTCCTGGACACCGCTCGCGGCATCAACCCTATAGTAGATAAACTCCCATACGCCCTACAGGAGAAATGGATATCCCAAGGCTCCAGGTTCAAAGACGAAAACGACGGCCTCTTTCCCCCATTCTCCTACTTCACTAGATTTATTTGCTATGAAGCACGCATCAGGAACAACCCAAGCTTTGCTCTCCCCAGCAACAGTCCTCTTGTGAGAGATAGGCCAGCCTATCAGACAGGGAGAACCCCAGTGTCAGTCCACAAGACAGACGTCTCCCCAGACACCGAACAGGACACAAACATATTTCCAAGGCAAATCGAGAATCCAGGAAAGAACTGCCCTATCCATCGCGCACCACACCCATTAAGTAGGTGCTATGGTTTTAGAGCAAAACCACTCGACGAGAGAAGGGCCTTCCTCCGCGAAAATTGGATGTGTTACAGGTGTTGCGCATCATACTCCCATTTAGCCAGGGACTGTAAACTTTCCGTGAAATGCGATGAGTGTGAGAGTGACCGGCATATCGCAGCTATGCATCCTGGCCCAACATCGCAAGCAGTTCCAACGCCGGCACCAGAGGATAACGAGGAGGAGGAAGAAGATCTTATCGTCACCTCACACTGCACTGAGGTTTGCAGCGAAAGGCAGCCAGCAACGTCCTGCTCTAAAATATGTCTGGTTCAAGTCTTTCCCCAGGGGCAGCGTCACAGGGCGGTCAAGATGTACGCCGTACTCGATGAGCAGAGTAACCGCTCATTAGCAAGGCCAGAATTCTTCGAGCTATTTAATGTCAAGAGCTACTCCTCCCCCTACTCATTAAGAACATGTGCTGGGGTCGTCAACACGTCTGGAAGAAAGGCGGAAGGCTTCCAAATCGAGCCGGTGGATGGAGGAACTACCCTCACGTTACCACCACTGATCGAGTGCAAGCAAATCCTTACCAACAGGTCAGAAATACCGACTCCAAAGGCAGCTCGCTTCCATTCCCATCTGAAGTCTGTCGCAGGTCACCTCCCGGAGCTCGACCCAAACGCTCAAATCCTCCTTTTGCTAGGAAGAGACATCATACGAGTACATAAGGTGAGACAGCAGGTCAACGGCCCTCACGACGCCCCCTTTGCTCAGAGATTGGATTTGGGATGGGTCGTGGTTGGGGAAGTGTGCCTTGGGAACACACACAAGCCTAGCGTGAGCACCTTCAGGACCCATGTGCTAGAGAATGGACGCCCTTCCTACTTGACACCCTGCAACAACTTCATGGACCTGAAAGAGAGAACGTGGCATGGCGGGGAGCAACAGAATGGCCTCATCAACACACACAGATCCAACTCGGAGAGAGTTACAGCGGATAACTCAGGACGAACCCCTGCCATATCAGGACACGTCCCCGCCGTCTCAGGACACGCCCCTGTCGTCTCAGGACACGCCCTTGTCATCTCAGGACACGCCCCTGCTGTCTCAGGACACGTCCCCGCTGTCTCAGGTCACTTCCCTGCTGTCTCAGGACACGCCCCTGCTGTCTCAGGACATGCCCCCGTCGTCTCAGGACACGCCCCTGCGGTCTCCGGACACGCCCCTGCTGTCTCCGGACGGGCCCCAGCTGTCTCCGGACACGCCCCCGCTGTCTCCGGACACTCCCCTGCTGTCTCCGGACACGCCCCTACTGTCCCCGGACACTCCCCTGCTGTCTCCGGACACGCCCCTGCTGTCTCCGGACACTCCCCTGCTGTCTCTGGACACGCCCCTGCCATCCCCGGACACTCCCCTGCTGTCTCCGGACACGCCCCTGCTGTCTCCGGACACCCCCCTGCTGTCCCCGGACACTCCCCTGCTGTCTCCGGACACGCCCCTGCCGTCTCCGGACACTCCCTTGCTGTCTCCGGACACTCTCCTGCTGTCTCCGGACATGCCCCTGTCGTCTCCGGACACTCCCCTGCCTCCTCCGGACACGCCCCTGCTGTCTCAGGACACTCCCCCTCCCCTGCTTCAGGACACCCTTCCAACTTCACAGACCTGAAAGAGAGAACGCGGCACTGCGGGGAGCAACAGAGCGGCCTGATCAGTGCACACAAATCCAGCTCGGAGAGAGTTACAGGGGACAACCTGGGTCGCAGTGTGTGCCAAACAACAGGCTTGCCTTATCCATAGAAGATACCGTCATTTTAAATATTATGGTTATTATTATATTATCAGAGACGTACAGGGATGAGAGGAACAGCTGGGTTCCCCCACTACCCTTCAAGATGCCACGAAGACGACTCCCAAACAACCGCAAGCAGGCACTCAATCGCCCTACTTCACTGTGTCGAACCTTCGACAGGAAACCTGGAGATTTCTCAGACAAGGACCTCCACCGAAGCTAATGGAGACAGGTGCAAGCCCTTGCCAGCACATTCTGGACCCGCTGGAGACATGAGTACCTCCCGACACTGCAGAGTCGTCGCAAGTGGGTCGAAGATCACCGCAACTTACGGCGACGTTGTGCCGTTGAAAGACAGCCAAGCTGCAAGGAACGAGTGGCCTATGGCACTGGTAACTTCCACCTTCCCAAGCCAGGACGGAAAGGTGCGTAAGGTCGAAGTAAAGACCACAGCTCAAGGAAGTCCAAAGACATTCCTGAGACCCGTTTCAGAAATCGTGCTTCTTTTGCCTAAAGAGGACTAAAGTTATGTGTTAAGTTAATGTGTACTATAGCGTACACATTTAATGTGGGGAGTGTTCTGCCTCCCAGGCAGTGTATATGGGTTTGATTTGCTTTAGCACCACCTGTTGGTCGAACTTGGTATATACAGGAAGTGGGACCTCATGGTAAAACAGGAAGTGGTAGCTCACAGATAAACAGGAAGTGGGACCTGCAGTTTCACCAGGGAGAGAGTTCTCATTATGAACAACATGCTGTTCTTATCTATAGTAATCCTTTGATTTGCCCCATCGTAAGCATTGTCTGTAAGTAATCCTTTATTGTTTGCAAGGTTATCTTTCAGTTTTGAAGTATATTGTCGTAGATGGGTCGCTGTTATGTTCGTATTCTATTACCTATGATACATGCTAATGGCAGATACAGTAGATGTGCATAATACTTGGAATGTTTAGTACAACATGTCTACATATAATCATTTAGTACACTTACTGTATATCTATACTTTTTACGTGCACTAGTAGTAACACTATGCACTTCATTCTGTTTCAGTTTTACTCATATCCTAGCAACAAGAACTGCATTAAACAAGAAACGAGGAAATTACGTTGACTCGTGTTGCTTATTGGAGAAGAGTTTGGCTGGCCGTCTACCTTTGATTGGGAACATCATCGGGAGGACAGCACACCGATAATCTATGCAGGGACGCTGGCCTCCATCCTTCTTAGCCACAAAGAAGAAGCCCTGTTAAATCAGGATTGGGGGAGGACGTAGGGTCTGCAGCGCCTACGGCCACCCTGGAGGGAGACAGAGAAGAAAACAAAGTGGATGAACCTTCGATGGAGACCGGCCAAGCGCCTCTCTCCAGCGAAAGCTCACCCGTCGACCAGTTAATACATGGGTTATTTGTTACCAACCAAGGATGACCCAAAACAATAGGAGAATTAGGTGAAACAATGATATAGAAGTGCAAGGATTCCCACTGACCCCCTGCAACCTGGAGACGCACTAGCGCCGTGCACTGAGTAATAAGGCCATTACCCAGAGGTCGGCCGTCAAGAGCCTGGACAGGGATAGGTTCCTCTAAACCCTCTAAGGCAGTGGTCCCCAAACTACAGCCCCCCTCCACATTTGGCCCGGCCCCCTAGAGCCCCGAAGCTTTTTTTTTTTTTTTTAAGATGGCAGCTTCCCCATTGTCTGTGCTGAATGTTTGTTAGTGTTTAATATTTCTTTTTGGTTTTTAGTACTTTTAAACATCCATTTTTAGTAAGTAGTAGTTATAGATCGTATAGCTTTACGCTCTGCTCTATTGGAACTATCCCCTTTAATCCATTCTAATACTGAAAAACGTGTACACACCCCTATTCACCTCCGCCTGGCCACACCCACATCCGCTCTTATATAAGCAGGGTCGTGGCCACACCATCAGCTCCTCTACTTTCACCACCGAAAGTGTCTGTATACACCACTTTAAGCTTAGTGCCAAAGTAGTTTGTGAGGGATGCGCGAGAAGAGGAGCTGCGTTGACATTGTATCTTTGTTTTCTCTCTCACTATTTTTCGAGAAAATAAAGCGATAATGTCTTCACCACCGGAGAGTCTAGAAGATGATGATCATTCTGACCTCCACCGGCGCTTCGCATTAGGGCGCGCGTCGCTGAGCAATCCCCGCCGGCGTTGTCTCCGGCTCTGCAGCTGGATACTATGCCTCGGGGGGCGGTCGGCTGTGTGAGAGCTGGCGGTCTCCCTGGGCGAGTGATGTTTTTGCAACGCGAGCCTCGGGTGTGTCAGTTGTGAGGGGACAACTGTGTGCAGATTGCGAAGGTCGGCTCCAAGCTAGAATGACTTCTTTGCCCCTTATAGCGGCGTGGAGGGGGTTCTAGTTTGATGCCCCACGATAACATAGACTCCTCCTCAATGAAGTCGTAGCTTTGTTTTCCTGGGTCCGTGATTCCGAGTCTGCGGTTCGATTCCCCGGGTCTCTGGAAAACAGGTACCCTCTGCCGCCGTGCTGGCCCCATTTTTCAAGACGAAAACACCCGGCACGAGGGATGCGAGTTTGGTGTTTCATTATGGGAATATCTCCGAGCTCGAGTCGGCTGCAGCCCGCGTACAACGAGGGGCTTACTGCCGATGCCGCTGTGTCTGGTAAACACCGTTCTGTGAGGGGGACGTGTGTTGCCTTTTTCCCTTTTTTCTTCGGATAAGAAGAGGAAAAGACAGCGGCTGTCAGAAGTGTTGGCCTGTATCGCTATTTCTCACGTTATACAGCTTCAGAGTAGCTGAAGAGAGCTTGCTACTGCGTTAGCTAGTGGCTATCAATAGCCGGTAGAAGCTAACTGTTAGCCAGTTAGCTCCTAGGCTAAGCCGTTAGCTGGCGGCTACGCTCGGCTGGAAACGTTAGCTTGATGCTATCAGTTAGCCTGGAGTTAGTTGTTAGCTTATGCTACAACCATTGGCGCTAGCCGTGAGGAGGTAGCGGGCCCTGGCACTCTGACTACGGCGTCATCTCTGGCAGAAGATGTCGTCGGGCCTGCGCCATGACCTGCCGCAGGAGGGGGGTGTCGCGCCGCCGCCACTTCTCGCCCTGCCAGCGAGAGGCCTTGTCAACGTGGTAGACCAACCTGTGTTTGCGGCCATTTCGTCCTGCGTACGAGGTGCAGGTAAGATGTCCGTTGGACATTACCCCACTCTTCCTTCCTCCCCCTCCCGAATGTTTTGGTTAATATTAACGATGTCTCTGTTTAACAAAACATATGTTACTTCACTGCATTTGGAGATACGACGTGTGCTGTGTGAAAATGTTCTTGGTCGCTGTCTTGTATAGTTTAGGTTTTAGCATTGGCCAAGGCTTATGTCTTTCTCTCTACCTAAAAACTGCGTTATTTATTTATTTTTTAAACTTTGGCCATTCCCCTGGCTCTTTTTAGCGTTTATCGCATTTACTCTGGTCAAGAATGACCGACAGAAACAGGCTGAAGGGGTACAGATGGGGGGGAAGACACTCTGGGAAAGGCACGGCTGCAGTCCGGGATTCGAACTCGCTAAACCCCAGATCCGTGACGAGCACGGTTGTCCCCGGCGCCGAAATAGCGCTCGAGGTACGTGGTGAGCTACTGGAGCTCCCCAACTGCGTTATTTTTTACGTGAGTAAAAATGAACTGGGTTTTTTTGTTGTATGATGAGAAGTTGTGTGTGTGTTCATGTAACGTTTAAACAACGTGGCTGAGTCCACAACTGGCTGGGTGTTAACCTGCAGAGCTGTACATAGTGGCATGTGATCGAGGGCCTGAGCCCTCTCTTAGCTTGTTATTTTCTTTACTTAAGGGTAATGGTAAAAATAATGAGTGGCAAGTTTTCACACATAAGCAGAGCCGTGTCCCACCAATGGTGGGATGCAGGAGAGGTCCCAGACCTCAGAACCGCCTGGGAAACAGAACCCCCAGTCACGTCCACGAGGTAAAACCTAACGAAGGGACCCGGGGAGGACCAGAAGGCGGCAGCACAGATGTCCTCCACCAAGGCCCCCCCTAACAGGGCAGCCGCCCGAGGGGGGACGTGTCCAGCCAATGTGCAGCAAAGGGCAACGCCCCCGCACAACCAATGTGACAGGTGCTGCTTGGACAGCGCCTCACCCGCGCAAGGGCCACCGTAACAAACAAACAGTTGAACGGAAGCCCTGAGAGCCCGAGTCCTGAGGTAAACCCCCAGTGCACGGACAGGACACGACAGGCGTGAGGAGGCGGATGAACGCCTGAACCACAATATCCCTGTAGCGAAAAGAGCTCCGGATATTCTTTGGCACGAAGACTGGATCAGGCCTCAGAGTCGCACCGCTATCGGCCGAATAGACAGGCACTCACCGAGAGAGCACACAGCTCACCCACGCGCTTAGCGGAGGTGATGGCCAAAAAGAATGCGGTCTTAAAGACAGCTGATCCAATGGCGCCTGCTCAAGAGGCTCAGACAACCGGCCAAGGACCAGTTGGAGGTCCCACTCGGAGATAGATAACGTGCCACAGGCTTGAGACGCCGAGCGCCAAGCAGGAATGTTCCACGAGAGGGTGGCTGAACAATGTTCTGCCCCCACACTCGACCATACGCCACTCCCCAGCGTAAGCCGCGGTAGAGGACGGAACGCGCGCGTACCGGATAGCGTTAACCACAGAATAGTCAAGACGCATCCCCACCAGATTCACACTGTCAGCAGCCAAGCCTAGAGGCTGCCCTAGGACAGGAGGCAGAACAGAGTTCCGCGTGCCTGAGAGAGGGCCCGCGGTGACCACGGAACAGGCCACGGCGGGGCCACCAAGAGCTGAATCAGGGCCGGGGACCACACAGCTGAGCCCCGGCCTGGCGCGACCAGGATCAAGTCCCGCGCTCGCGACGTACCCGCCCCAACAGCTGAGCTATCAGGTGTAAGGGGGGGAAAGCGTACAGAATCCCGGACGGCCACGGAATCGGTCCCAGACCTGTCCGACTATGTCTGGACGTAGTCCCCACTCTTCAGGGTGAGGACCGCCTGCGACATCACATCTGCACCCACCTTCTCCCTGCCGGGGATGTGGAGAGCCCTCAGGCAGCGCAGATGGAGAACGCCCATAGCCAGAGCCTGACCGCCGCCCGGTGCAGACGGGGGGAGCGCACTCCTCCCTGTCGGTCAATATACGATGCTGACGTTGTGTTGTCCGTCCTGACCAAAACATGCTTGCCCACCACAAGGTGGCCGAGCCGTTTGAGGACCAGAAGGACTGCCTTCAATTCCAACACATTGAATGTAGCGCAGACCGGGCAGCATGGTCTTGCCAGCTGCCCCCTACTGCGTTGGCCCGACACGTCCCCCCGCCATCCCATGAGGGAGGTGTCAGTGAAGACCGTGACGTGTGACAGCCTGCTGCCCACGGGAACCCCGCTGGTGAGGGCACCAGGCCATCCGCAGATGACGAGGTCCCCCAGTACTGACATGGGAACCTTCAGCCGCTTCCACATGTCTCTCACCGGGTCCATTTCCATACTGGAAAAAACCACCTCTGTATCCTCCTCATTAAGAGGAGGCCAAGAGGGACCACAGCAGCAGGCGCATCATGGACAGCGCCGTAACCGTCCTAGGACGGAACCTCCCGAGCGTGCCGAGAACCATCCACTCGCCGCCGCTCTGAGAGGGATGCCCATATAGACCTTGAGCTTAGAAAAATCCCAAGTACTCCACCCGTTGACTGGGAAGAGGAGTACTCTACTTGCAGTCTACAGCAAAACCCAGGCTGGTGAGGCACCACCTGCCTGGTATGAGACCTGGCGATCTACCCTGACCGGCCAAGGACCAGAATGTCGTCCAGGGTAGAATAAAATTTGTAACCCCCGACGATGCAGAGGCCCCACGACGCAGATCTCCACGCACTTGGTGAAGATGCGGGAAGCCAGAGAGTAGCCGTACGCTAAGCCCTGCAAAGGAAGCGTAGGTAAGCCCTAGGATGGAAGATCGGGATGCGAATACGCATACTACAGGTCTATGGAGGTGAACCAGACCCCCACCTGACAGTGCCTAACAGGCGGGAGACGGTCAACATTCTGAACCTTCCATGGGACAGGTCCAGTATGGGTCTGAACCCCCCCCCGATTTCTCACCAGAGAATACCGGGAGGAAACGCCACGCATCGCATCCTCCTTTGGGACCACGATGATGGCTTGCCTCGCTAACAGAAATTGTATCTCGTCGGCCAGAGCTGTCACTGCTGCTGACCCTGACAATAGGGTCTGTACCAAACCTGAAAACGGAGGGTGGGGTTGTGCAAACTGCAACACAAGTCCCCGCCTCAGCGTTCTCTCCATCCACCTCGACATATGGCACTGTTGTAGCCATATGTGATGATAATCCCAAAGCGCACCCACCTCCACTTGGCGCTGGTCCACCAGGAACCGTAGATAGGCAGCCCGGTCCCACCCGCTGTGCGTTGCCAACCCTGGACTCGCCAACCGCGCAAGCAGGGCGTCTCGCGGAGCCGGGATATCGCACCCTGACACTCCCAGCGAGGCAATCGCACCCAAGGGGGGACCCCGACAGAAAGGGCCAGTTTGATATGGGGGAAGCTGACATCACACTGGGTGACATAAGCTCCCCCACTGAACATCTCACCGGCATGGACTGCTGAGGATCTGTTCTACAGCTGGACATGCAAGGCGTGTGGTCCCCACACTGCCCGATAGGGTGGGTTCTACTTCCTACACACCATAGCCCTGCAGTGATATTACTACCACCCAAACCACGCGTGCCTGACTGACCACCGCTGGTCTTCCGGCCGTGGGAGGCACTAACGTGATACCCGGCCTGGCGAGGGCGGGGCTGGGGGAACTCACGCTGCGACCTCCTGGGCCTCAAGTTCCCCCGCTGACAACCTTCGTTGTTGACAGACACAACACTAGGCTCACCAAACACAGATGCAGAACGTGTGGCGTGGGAGCCGCTTGACAGCACAGCATTCTCACGGACAGACCCAGGCCTAGCCAGCAACTGGGTGTCAGCCCCTGTCCCCTCCCCATGAGAAGCGAAACGTGGGGCCGCTTGTGCTTCACTGAAGGCACGCGGCCCGCAGCCAAAGGGAACAAATCAGAGCCTGTATCCCCCTGGTGTTGGGGAGGGGAGTGACCGGAGAGCGTGCTAGACACAGCTAGATGGCGACGGTTTTTTAGGGCGTGCTCATCTAATGTAGCCGATCCCTCGGCCGCCAAGGCTGTCGGCCTTGTGATCACCTGTTGTCTTTGTGCCCAGGGTACCTCAGGCGGGGGGAAACATGGCCGCTGGTCGGGGGCCTCGCCACAGCCGCTGGCGAGGCCGCGCCCTCACCTCTGGCTGCGCGGTGTGAGGCGGTGTGGGGCCTAGGTCAAATACCGCCCGCACTCCTGCTGAAAGACCAAAAGTCCCTCTGCGGAGAGGGGAGCCCCGAGGAGGGAAAACCTTCTCTCCTCCTCAAGGGGAGACTTTTCCAACCAAAGATGTCTGTGAACAAGCGTTGACAGCATCCTAGCCCTCCCTGCAGTTATAGCTTGCGGCTATGTCAAAAGCTGAGTAACCTCAAAACCTTGCACAATGTTTTGACGTCGGCTGGCCCTAAGGCCCCACCAACGCCATTTTTAACAGAAAAAACAGCAATTTGAACAATGTTGCCAATCACTGCTAATTCTATACCGCGGCGGTATAGGCTTTATCAGCCCACCAGCCACCTGCCGGGCCGACTCGCCTCATGGCGTACGCCGGGCGGGACACCGTTCCACCATGTCAGAGGCAAAGGACTGATGCCACCTGCTTCACTAAGCACGGAACACCAGTGGTGGCTGCAGACCAAAGTCTACTACTAGTGAAGCACTGCCTCACTAGTAGGCATGCAGCAACCTCCACTGTGGTGTGTACCTATGAAGGGGTAAATGAATAAATGAATGAAAACTCAATTAACATATTGCAGAATGGGCTAGCCCATACACACAATTGTTAAGGGGATGCGGACCAGAGAAAAACACCAAGGACCCCCATTTTCAATTCATAGATTCACAAAAAGCACACCGGCCCTGAGCCTCAGCCCATCCACCCATGTAAATGGTAAACAAACAAAGGAACGGCGTCCCAGCATTGTAGCATTAGCATTAGCCGCGCGCCCTAGGATAGTTGGGAAAACACCCAAAACAGAGTCATGACGACCATGTTTTCCCAAATATCCTGCCCCTTGCGCCAATACATCACTCTGCTGTCTCACGGGACAACAAGCAGTATTACTCATGCTAGTATCAATGCCTGACAACGCAGGCCTTACCTGTGCATGACTTAGCTCGACTGCTAACCATCGCGCAACGTCCCTCAGTCCGCTGTCACGAGACGAGGAAAACCCAGGACAGGCCTGTTGCGCTGTTTAGGATGTGCCGAGAAGATTCCAGGGGCTGGTGAACTTCTGGCGAATACCCAACATTGTGTAAATTCTCCCTGCGTTTCATAACAGCTAGTTCACGGAGTGCACTGCTGCTCCTGTGTTGGAAACAAAAAGAGGAAGGTGGAGTGTGACCATGTCCGGCGTCATATAGTGGGACGCAGGGGCGTGGCCTGGTCACGTGCATGTGAGTGCATTTGTTGTTTCGTGAGCACATTATGTGCTAGGAGATAAGAGATATCTCATAATGGCGAAGAGCGAGACGCGATTAGCCAGTATGATAATATAACAGTCTGTCTCAGCTGATCTCCTGAGCTGAGGTCCGAGCTTGTGCAACAAGATGACTCAACTACATACTCGTCCATCCTTTTCTGCTTCCTCCTTTGGCTGGTAGTATGTTCCTCAATCCCAAGGCCATTACATATGGCCTTTGTCCTGTCATGTCCACTGCCATCTCTGAGGTGCGATAACCTTAGGTTATGACTATAACCAAGTTCTGTTAACACTTAGTGAACGCTCAGCGTTTCATGCATAATCTCGCTTCAGCGTATGCACACTGAATACATTTCAAATGTACCTTTAAATGCCAGCATTCATCTGGCCACACCCCCATCCGCTTACCTACATAAGCAGGGATGGGCCACACACTCATCTCCTTCCCAACAAATTTCATCACAATGAAAAATCAAGGGCCTGCAGCAGCGTCTAGACGCTGAGCGTTCACTAAGTGTTAACAGAACTTGGTTATAGTCATAACCTAACGTTCTGTTCCACACTAGCTCACGCTCAGCGTTTCATGCATAATAGGAGCTGAGCGGGAGCTAGAAGCTCGACAAATGTACCCTGCTGAGGCCCCCCACAACCATCAGACCAGGGAGGGCCGAGCCCCCCCGACCCACCCTAATGGAGGGCACCCCCCCTATTGGTGGCTTCACGGGAGGGCGACGGACCCGACCGTGCGAAGAGGCACTCAAGCAACCTAACGCACAGGGTGAGCAGAGCGTGGCTTGACCCCACGACTACACACACGCACAACCCGCATGCCACCCGGGAACGAACGGAGGAAACAACCTCGTTACTGCCCCCAGAATCACGGGGTCAAGGGCAAACCCAACCCCGTGGCAAGGCCGTAGCAGCGGAGCGCGAAGGAAGACCCAGACCCACCAAAAGGACTGGACGCCCTGGAACGGGGGCCCGGAGAAGTCCATGATGCCAGCATCAAGACCCCACCAGGTGGGCACTTAGTGACCCCGCCCCCCACATCGCCAGCGTATTCGGACAAAGGCCCCTCAGCCGAGCGGGCCCTGTCCCCCCAATAGTACACCGCCTGGTACACTGACCCTGCAGAACAGGCAGTCAGCATGGCCGTAACCACACAAAAAGGTTAACCAACGGAAGCAGGCAGCGCACCGGGGAAAAACCAGGCAACAGGCTGTTAACCCTAGCCTGGAGACTGCGGACGAGACAGGCGCCAGAGGGGACAGCTGAACACAGCCGCCCCGGCGGAAGGGGCATATGCTGGCGTTGTTGCATGACCAAGCCTCCATTCAAAAACCCCCACCCAGAGGGGTTGAGGCAGAGAAGGCTGACATGAGTGGCAGACGTCATGAACGTGCAGGGGCACCCTCAAACGGTGAACCCGGGAGTTGACACTGCTCCAACACACCAGGGAATCAACCACCTTGGTGTTACCCAATGCGGTGGTTGTTCCATAACCCCTCAAGAAAAAACTCCAAAACACACCTGCGGGTATACACCAGCTATACCGCAGTACAAGTGTTTCAGTTTTCAAAAAAGGGTCAACCCAGGCCTACGGGTCGACGAAACATTACCTCGGACCGGGCCTGGCGATACGGGAAGCACAGGGTCACCAGAGGAGGTCAAAGACCACCCCAACAGGCCCCTCTTCGCCATGCGTGAGAGAGGAGCGAAAAAGAATGGAGAACCAGCCCCTAAGGACACCGTACTTGGTATTCCCAGGCGGTCTCCCAACCAAGTACTAACCAGGACCAACCCGTGTAGCGGCCGAGATCCGACGAGATCGAGCGTGTACAGGTTAGCATGGCCGTAAGCCATTACGACAGTGCCGAGTAAAAACGTACCCAACCAGGGTCTCCATAGCGCTTAACCCTGTGACACCCGGACCGACCTGGCATTTTTTCCCCTGAAAAAAGCCCAAGTCCCTCAGGGTACCAGAACAGCAGATCTGCATCCCCGGCGGACAACGGGTTCAACTGATCCGGACCAGCGTGACCAGAACCAGTCCCGTGCCCTAACCCACGCCGACATGCCTACTCCAGGAGAAAGGGCAGATATGCGTGTCGATCTTAACATGAAAAGAAGGTGCCACCCAGACGTTCGGGCGAACCGTGCCTGGTGGCCCACCCCAAGGGCGTGAGACCCCTCTACATATGTTCAGATCCATTCCGTCATCATCCCCCAGACATGAACGAGAATCCGTCGATAACCAACCCAGGTCGTGGGATGTGGTCGTCGGAAGAGGAAAAACCCCCATCTCAGTCGCTTTATAAAAACGCTGTTTTAACCACAAGCAACCAAGGCGTGCCAGTCAGTCGCCTGTTTACAGCGAGCTAGCACTATACGTGCGTCGGGACACACCCCCATCAATGAACAGGCTATTTAGACCTGTCATTGAATCCCCAAGGCGCCCAGGGGAACGACAAGAGGGGTGTGACACTTCCTAACTCCAACACTTTTTGAATAGAAAAGAAGGAAGCATCAACAGTATGTATCCCAGTCTACACAGCCGGGGGTAAAAATTGTTCACATTTTTACATCCCACCATCCTCCCATAGGAAGGAGACGGGGATCCCCAGAGAGACTTCCCACGCGAGCTGTACAGATTGAAAACAATATATTGCACCTTGAGCCATGTAAAAAATTGGTTTTAGGGCTCTCCGGGGAAGAGGCACTGAACCCATACACACTCAATAATCGAATTGAATCGAATACATATACAATAGAATAGGACACCTTCTAGAGGGTCCACTCACTTTGACAATCTGAGGAGGAAGGCTCTGTACTCTGATGGAGGCTCCCTCACATGGAAGAAGGAGTCCGAACTCACAGAAGGCCCGAATAGGCGCTTGGTGAGGAGGAGCCCTGACCACCCCCCTGAAACAGATCCATCACATGGACCCGAACAGCACACGGAAGTCCTACCAACAGAGACGCGCACGGTGACGTACTCTATGGCGGGGGGATTTCTGCGGTGCACACGCCCAATATACCAGGCCGTGGGACCCGGAAACTCCCTCCCCCCCCCCCCCCCCCCCCCTGTAACGTGCCGAACCGCAACGTGACGGGAACCTTGAAGGACAGGGGGTGTACCCCTGACCGACAGAAACAAGGAGGAGAGGAAAGGTTACCAGTTCACCCCTTTACGACCCCACACCCATGATACGATGTAATGACAAAAAGAGAATATGACACAGTCATAGTCAGCTCTATGAAGCGTTTGACAGCTCCACACAGCGCATGAGCTAACCTGCTATCTGATTTTTACTAAGGAAAAAACACAGAAGAGAGAGGGCTCTAAGAGCCCCGGTCCAACATACACATGTGCTTCTGTGGCCAGTCCAACCCAGTTGTAGGTCACATGACACACACAACCCATCATCACCTACAAAAAATGGCAAAAACACTCTACAGAGGAACGCCGTTTTTCATAATGAGAGAATACATAATTCTCGATTAGTATCGGCCACAGGCCTTGCTAAGCACACACGACAGCGACCAAACAATCTTTTCTTTTAGGAAAATAAAGTTTCTCCAGCAGTTTTAGCACAACCTCAGCAATCAAGCTAAGGGTTACATCGCATCCCTACCACACAAAAGACACAACGTAGTGCAACATGTCTGATAGGAGGATGAAAAAGTCCCCAGGGAACCGGGGGGAAACACAATCCTCTTATTTTACCCTTAATACGGCCAGTTAAAACAGGAAAACCTGTTAATATGTGAACACTGTTCATTGTCATCACAGGCTGAGAAAAGAACATTCTCTTACTCACTTGTCACTAAGCATAGCTTCATAGGTTAGTTACCTTAGTTGTGAGTACACGGTACATATAAACACACATGATGTTCCTCACACAACAACCAGATCATTTTCACATCTGTAACAAACCGATTTGCACGGAGAAGCTAACTGCCAGTGACAAAGACAGTTCACACATAACTCGCGTCGTATCCTAAATGCATTGCAGCAACACACGTTTTGGGAAAACATCGTTATTCACAAAACATTTAGAAAAGTAAAACCAGAAGACGTGTTATAAGGTCTGGTCAAACCTTGTCCTACCCGGAACGTAGATCAGCGAAGTGCAGACTCAAGACCCCGTAGACAACACAGCCGATCCTGTGTTGCTCGAACTGGGCAGCGTCGTCGCTCCAACCAGTCGCTACAGTCCTCTTTGTTGCCGCAATCCCCGTCCAGGCTCAGGGCAGGGTCGACGAACATCCCCTGTCAAGGATGACGTCGTAGTCAAGAGTGTAAAACATGTTATAATCAAAGCACGTTCAACAGAGTAGCATTAAGCTAACGGCCGCTCCAACCGTTCAGGCGCTACTGCCCCTGCTCGCGAGACGCCGAGCTAACGGCGCACGCGACCAGAAGCGAGCTTGCGGCGGCGCGCGAAGAGCTGAAGCTACCCCGCGCCAGGCCTTGGCCTATAGCAGCAAGCTAACGTTACCTAGTGATCACGACATGCTAGCGCCGCAGCTAACAGCTGACTGGCTAACAGTAGGCCCAACCTAAGTAGGCCATGCAGCGATCCCAGCAGGCTAACGCAGCAGCTAACAGCTGACTGGCTAACCGTAAGCTAAGCAGCTATCACCTGAACATGTATACAATGACATAACACTCACCCAGACAGGCCGCCGTTCTGAACCTCTCCTCACTTTTTAAGAGAAAAGAGAAACAAGATGTCAACACTGCTTTACAACGGTGATTTTACCAACACCCGACGGAATCAGCACAATACCAAACTGGCCTGTGTAGCTGACTTGAACATGGATCTGCCGCTATCGCACATCCATGCACATATCTCCTCGTGAAGGAATACTCTCATTTGGATATGAAAGAAGGGGCTTAACACGGGACAGAGAGATATCCACTCGTCCAGAAAACACAGGGATCACCAGTGTTAATGGTCGCGGCCCACTAGTTAAACTAAAATGGCTTCAGACCAAGGTCTTCCGTCGTCTAGGAGACTGAACAAAGGACCCTAGCCTGGGCCCGGTTTTCATAAACATTGTCAATTAGTCCCCATAGCACTAACAGACAAGTGGAGCCTGCCAGCAAAACACTACTCACCCAACCTGGAACGCACCGCTTCTCACAACAGCGGCGCGCCACTACAGTCCCTGCACCGCCGGAGGGTTTCACTCCGTCCAGCCGCATCAAAGAAGACTGTAGCTGGGAGGTATGTAGCGGCGTGAACCCCCAATACGAAACCGGTGGAGTTTGTGGAATGATCACCATCTTCCAGACACTCCAGTACAAAGACAATATCGCCGTATTTTCTTGTTTTAAAATAGTGAGAGAGAAAATAAAGATATGATGTCAACGTATTCTCCGTATTCTTCCTTTCCTTAGAGCAATATTTTTCTCCACGTCAAGTGGGCATATGAGCAACACGTTGCTTGTGATGAAATTTGCAAAGAAGATGAGTGTGTGGCCCATCCCTGCTTATGTAGGTAAGCGGATGGGGGTGTGGCCAGATGAATGCTGGCATTTAAAGGTACATTTGAAATGTATTCAGTGTGCATACGCTGAAGCGAGATTATGCATGAAACGCTGAGCATGAGCTAGTGTGCAACAGAACCTTTGAGTGTCTCCTGCACTGTGCTTTTAAATAGTACAGAACTAGAGCTAGGTGGTCTGTAGGTACTGTATTTTTATTTCATAAATAGTGTTATTTATTTCATTAATAGTGTTATTATTTATTTCCTGACTTTTTTTTCTGTGAAGATCCCGGAAAGGGTTATTAATATTTGGTTATGTGTGGCTTTCTGGAAAACAATAAATGTTTATGTTAAGGCACCCCTGCGATCGTCACACTTTTTCTGTTACAAACTGACCCCGGCCCCCACCAGAGAAGGGAAAAGTTATGTGGCCCTCACAGGAAAAAGTTTGGGGACCCCTGCTTTAAATAGTACTACATGAATACAATAATGTCAAGCATGATACCGACCGCGGTATCAGAGTTACCTTCCAAGTGGGAGCGATAACACATGCTTCAGGAAGGTACTCACGTATGGTTCAGTGAAGAACTGACAATGAAAGAATACAACAGGTGAGCATTATGAAGGAGAGTCAATTACACACAGCAGGCGTTAAGTAGCAATCAGGACAAATTAGAAGAGAGGAAAGGGTGAAATACTCCAGGGTGGCGCTAGGACTTTTACTCCTAAGTGAGAGCAAAAAGCCCAAACGTTACACCTAGTTTCAAGTTTCAAGTTTCTTTAATAGTTGTCATACAGAAGTACAGAATACTTTTATACAAAATGCTTCTTACTGTTGCGCTCCAGAGACTGTGCAAGACAAGATAAGTATGAAATAAAATAACATAGTAAAATTAGAAGTAAAAAAAATGAGGTCACAGTGTTCAGTTTAGACATATGTACAATGTTCGATGCAGAATAGACGTAGTTACCATACAATATACAATACTGTGCAGTGTACTAATATACAATACTATATAGTGCAAGGCAGAAATGGAGAAATGGGACGAGGTGCAATTTAGGTACAATTCACAGTAGGTGTACGAGTTGTAGTGCAAATCCTTTATCAATAAATATAAAGTGTAAGTGTGTTTGTGTGATCTAAAGTGTGGAGAGTGGGTGCTGCAGTGTGTTGTTTGTTTGAGTGAGTGTGTGCGTGTGGGTGTGTGTGCTGTGTGCATTTGATGGTTGTTGCATAGTGTTTATTGTTCGTTTAGCAGCCTGATGGCCTGGGGATAAAAGCTTCTTCTGAGTCTTTCTGTGCTCGCCTTAAGACTCCGGTATCGCTTGCCTGACCGCAGCAGTTCAAAGAGGCAGTTGTTCGGGTGGCTCGAGTCCTTAATAATTCTCTTAGCCTTCCCCTTGCACCGCTTGTTGTAAATGTTCTGGAGGGTGGGAAGCCCCCCTCCAATTGTGCGTTCGGCTGAACGTGTCACTCTTTGTAGTCTGCTACGGTCTTGTGCAGTGCTATTCCCAAACCAGGAGGTGATGTTGCCGGTCAGGATGCTCTCTATTGTACATGAGTAGAAGTTCCTAAGGATCTTCTGACTGACTTGGAACGTCCTTAGGCGCCTGAGGAAGTAGAGGCGTTGTCGTGCCTTTTTCACAACACTGTCAATGTGTGTGGTCCATGTCAAGTCCTCGGATATGTGGGCTCCGAGGTACTTGAAACTGTTCACTCTCTCAACCGGTGCCCCGTCGATGCTGAGGGGGCTGTAGTCCTTGACCCCCGACCTCCTGAAGTCCACAATCATCTCTTTTGTTTTGCTGACGTTCAGGGAGAGGCAGTTCTCCTGACACCACTGTGACAGGTTCTCTACCTCTTCCAGGTAGGCCCTTTCGTCGTTGGCAGAGATCAGGCCCACCACTACTGTGTCATCAGCAAATTTGATGATGGTGTTGTTCCGCTGTGCTACGCAGTCATGTGTGTACAGGGAGTAGAGGAGGGGGCTCAGAACACAGCCCTGGGGGGCCCCTATGTTGAGCGTGATGGATGAGGAGGTGCAGTTGCCGGCTCTTACCACCTGGGGTCTGCCCGTCAGGAAGTCCAAGACCCACTGGCAGAGGTCATAGTTCAAGCCCAGGTCCCTGAGCTTGGCTATGAGTTTGGAGGGGACTATGGTATTGAATGCTGAGCTGTAGTCGATGAACAGCATTCTCACATAGTTCCCCTGCCTCTTGTCCAGGTGTGATGCTGCTGTGTGCAGCACATGGGCTATGGCGTCCTCCGTGGACCTGTTGGGGCGATATGCAAATTGCAGAGGGTCCAGGTTGATGGGGAGGGAGGAACAGATGTAGCCCTTCACTAGCTTCTCAAAGCACTTCATGGCTATGGAGGTGAGGGGCGGCTAGGTGGTGTAGTGGTCTAAGGCACTCGCCACCAGTGTGGAGACGCTAGGATTCGCGTGTTCGAATCCAGCTCTCCACATTGTTTTTCAGTTTGGCTGGTCGTCCGCAGTAATACACATTGGCCGTATTACGGGGAGGGAAAAACTGAAGGGTGGGGATCGAACGTTGTGAACAAGCGACTCCTACAAGTCGGTTGGTGCGCCTGCGCAGTAGAATCAGGAAGTGTCGGGGGCAGCGTGAGCCTCCCACGCGTTACTCCTCGACACTGAGAGGTCGAGCTGCGCAGGTGAAAAGATGCGACTGCTGTTACCTCAAGTACCGGAGGGGACTTGTGCTATGTATGACTTAGTCCTCACTGCAGCCGGCTTGTGGGAGGCAAGAAACAGCGTTCGTGACAGGGGAGGGTTGAATTGGATGATACGAAATTGGGATGGGAGAAAATATAGAAAATGGGAGAAAAAGTGGATCAAAAAAAAAAATGGCTATGGAGGTGAGGGCTACAGGGCGGTAGTCGTTGAGGCAAGCGGGCGTAGATTTTTTGGGTACAGGGATGATGGTGGACTTCTTCAGACAGGTGGGGATGACAGCCTGTTCCAAGGACAGGTTGAAGATGTCAGTGAATACCGGGGCCAGTTGGTCGGCACAGACTTTTAGGACGCGGCCGGGGATGCCGTCCGGTCCTGCTGCCTTCCTGATATTCTATTTTGTATATACCTATGTCTATTTTGTGTCTACTGTACATCACTGCTGTGAAGTACTTTGAGCTAGAATTGTTGAAATGAAAGGTGTTATACAAATAAAGTTGATTATTATTATTATTATAATTATAATGCATAGGGGTCCGCCTATAGAGGGGAGTTCCATACTGCATAGAGATGGAGTCTGTGAGAGAGGGGAGTGCCATACTGCATAGAGATACAGTCTGTGAGGGGCCTTTCTCACTCACCTATTGCGATCGAATCAGTGCTCCCGGGAACGGGGGGGAGTGTTCTCATTCAGACGGACACACCCCTTTTGGGATCGAACCGGCGCTGATTCGTTGTACCCCCCGCTGAACCTGGGACAGTTGGATTAGGTGGTTTCGGATGCGGGCCAGTGGGAGCGGGGGGCGTGACACACACAACGTCGTTACTGTCATGCTTGCTTGAATTTTGGGCAGATAAAACCACACAGCAACAACTGGACAATACCCACAAAAACGATATTTATGGGCAATTTGAGAGTTCAGACCTCAACCAAAAACAAGCATGTGGAACCTCACAGCTCAGTGGATGAAAACATGAAGCCACGTTACAAAGCACAGCACTTCTGGCTCGCATTAGGCCTGGCTATTTTAGTTTGCCATGCTATTTCTATACATTAGTTTCTTGTTTGAATGCATTTATTTCTATTAGACCAGTGGTGCCCAACCAGTCGGCCGTGGTCGACCAGTAGATCAATGACATTCAATATAATCGATGCAGCAATGTTACTAGTAAAAGGCTAAGCTAACTAGCGTTAGCCGTTAGCTTAGCGTTATCGTTAACCCTGCAAAACGCTCAAAAGCGGACTCTACAACACCATCCATTCGTGATAAAATGGGGTGGGTTATATTGACAAGGCTTGACAACAGAGGTTCAAATATAACTTCATATTTATTGGTTATTTGTTCATTTTATATCAGTATCCAATCTCCGCCGTCGTGTTAAGACACTTCCTGTTTACATTTTCGAACGTGACATCATCGCCTACGGCAAGCGTAAACGCTCAAAAGGCAAACCGTAAACAGAACCCGGAGCGAACCAAGACTGCAGTGTGTACACAAACTAGAGGGGGGAGAGGGAGGGGGGAAGTTCGCATTAGATCTCGGAACGGGCTAGAACGGAATGGAATGGAAACGAATAGGTGAGTGAGAAAGGCCCCTGAGAGAGGGGAGTTCCATACTGCATAGAGATACAGTCTATGAAAGAGGGGAGTTCCATACTGCATAGGGGTACAGTCTATAGGAGATGAGGCATGGTCTTTGTTCAGGACATCAGGGTCTAGTCTGGTCCCTATCAGTGCCTGTTATAACTTATAACATATAAAGGAGGTTCCCGGTTCGATCCCTGCCCCTCCCGGGCAGCGCGTCGAAGTGTCCTTGAGCAAGACACTTAACCCCTAACATGGTTGCCTCTGCCGTCGGTGTGTGAATGTGTGAGTGAATGGGTAAAATGTGAGGAACAAATTGTATAGCGCTTTGGATAAAATAACTATATACGCAAATGCAGCCATTTGCCATTAAATGCCAGCAATGTCTAATGCAACATGTTATTCAAAATCCACCTAAAAGAGGGCAGGGGTGAGCCTGCCTAAGCCACTGGTGTGAGCTGTAACATATCAAGCCTCCATAGCATGAAACATGCTGAGAACCTGACTCTCAAAACTCCATACATTCTCCAATGCCCCTGTGGGAAGACCAAGGTCATACAGTAAAGAAAAAGAAAGAAAAAAACCTATTGAACAACATCCATCATTGTCAGACATTTATGATCCTATAGGGGCTAACATGGTTTCGATTGTCCTCTTATGTGTTATTTAAGTAAGCCAGATGTTTATTTGAAGGGTCTTCCATCAGTAATCTGGCCCTGGCCTCTAATAGCACCTATTTCACAGAGTTAGATAATAAGACCCCAGAGACATGTGTTGCAGGGGTCATAGCCGGGTGTAGGAATGTGTTATCACTTATCAGTAAGACTCGGTAAGACTCAGGCCATCGCTCTCCTCAACGACCCATCCCAGCTCCCATCTGGGATGGGAGACATGACATGCACACATGCACCTACCACTATAAGACTGTGCAATATGTAACTGTATGTTTATTCTCCACACTGAACTCTTAACTTTCAACAAAAAATTTTTTCTTTGTTTCACTGTATCACCAAGTCAAATGTATTTCAACATTTGACGAATAAAGCGATTCTGATTCTGATTGATATACAGTAGTTATAGCCTACAGCTATACAACAATGGTGTTCTGTTGCAGATATCTGTATGTAAAGCAGGGTTTTCCCGCAACTAGAGTTTGATTTTGCCTTTGAATTTGAATGTCTTTCTGCATTATGTACAGTGCATAATTCTTAGATAGCTCCCAGCAGGTGTGGACTGGCCATCGGGAAATTCAGGAATGTTCCCGGTGGGCCGGTCCATCTCCACTTGCGAGGGCCGGCCAACCTCTTGTGTTTTTTTTATTTCATATATATATATTTTTTTAAACAGACATATTATTTATAGATCCCAAATTGTCTGCAGTTGTGGATGCGACACATGCACCTTTCAATGTAATGGGACGCAACCATTTCCTGTCTCACACACCATGGGATAAATAAGGATGGAGAGAAAACAGAAACCCGGTGGTGCGGAGAAAGCCAGAGAGAAAAAGAGAAAATATTTGCTGGAAGATGCGAATTGTTCAGTATACAAAATAACGGACATGTTCAGTCCTAAATCAGTTTCTGTTGGTGACGATGGGGAGAGCAGTAGAGAGAAAGCAGGGACAAAGCAGAGTGGAGAGAGAGGTGCTGTGTCAGATAAAATGAACTTTACTATCTAGCTAGTTAGCTAAAATAAATAAACTAAAGCGAAAAATTATGTTTATGTTGGCCTTGCTCTCGTTTTGCTATATGCTAGAATCCAACCGCTGGTTTGGATTCAATTTATTAAGTTTAAGGTAATGTTGGCTAGGATAGCTGGCCGCTGGCGAGTGGTGGCTAGCTCTCAACTGGCCAGCTGATAACTAACGCTATGTTAGCTTTTCAGCTTTAGATAGCGCATTGGGTTTGAGAAACGCACGTTACAGTATAAAAAAAAGTTATTATTATTATTAAGCCTGATCGGTAACGGGGCGAGATTTATTTCACGTCACAAATAGATCAATACAGTCCGTATTAAACAAACAGGTGAACCTGAGTCTGAAAAAGAAAGGGAAAGGATGGAGAGGCCTTTGCAGGAACCAGCATCATAGAAGAAACTACAGGTGCAATATTGAGTGCCATTGTGTAAAGTGAATTAGAGCATAATAATGCATATGTTCAGGTTGGACTATTCATCATAAATGTGTGATTGCATTACAATAGTTAAAATTAATGCAAAATATGTTGCTCTATGATATTTGAATGCAAAAGAAGAAATAACAAATCAGACAATGAAATTATTTTGTCAAATCAGGTGAGATGATCATTTCATGAATCAGACGTTGAATGTCTGTATGGATTTCTGTATGCACAAATACTGTATGAAAGAAAATCTTTTTTAAATGAGACCCATTGTTTTGCATATTAACTTGACACAAAGGTAAATTAGCGGATTGTGTTTTGTTATTTGATGATTCGTTGATTGATTGATTGATTGTTTAGCTTGATGCATTTTCAATTGTATATGTTATTTTGGACAAATGGGGGCCGCTTGACCGCAAATTCCCGGGCTGCACTTTGTTGCCAGTCCGCCCCTGGCTCCCAGCGCAGAGATGTCAGAGGGCAGGGTCGCGTGTATATTTTCCCCAACAGAGTTTCACTTCCACATTCGGTTTGCGCAATCTGATTGGCCACTGATGTTTTTTTCAGCAGCAATTACGTTACTCCTAACAATCGCGCCAGCAGGCTGTTACCCTAACCCTAACCTTAACCAACTAACCCTAACCCTAACCCTAACCTTAACCCTAACCGTAACCAACTAACCCTAACCCTAACCCTAACCTTAACCAACTAACCCTAACCTTATGACCCTTATGACCTTGACCCTAATGACAATTACGATGAATTGAAAATGGGGACCCTGATGTAAACAAGATGAAAGTCTTTCTCTGGTCTGCATCCCCTTAACAATTGTATGTAATGAGCTGTACTGTACTGTACCCATTCTGCAATCTGTTAATAAAGTTTTCAATCAATCAATCAATCAATCAAACCAACTTCAAAAGAGAGCGACTTCGAAAGAGTCGCCAAGCTTAACCAGTTTGTTAGGAGTAACGCGATTGGCGCTGAGAGAAACGTCAGTGGCCAATCAGATCGCGCAACTCCGTTGGGGAAAATATACAGGCGGCAGGGTCACCTTGGCTGCTGCGCAGTGCCCCCTGGAGCAATTTGACTTACAGTGCCTTGCTCAGGGGCATGGAGCCGTGTGGCCCCGCAAATTGTGTCAGGATATCCCTGATGTTTCTATAATAATATTTCCCCTTGCCACTAGGTGGTAGCAGATATCTATCTTCAAATATTTGCCTGCATTACCCCACAGTGAAATGCCTGAGCAAAGAGATAGGTTTTAAGCTGTCTTTTAAAGATGTCTAGCGAGTTGGCTTCTCTGATGTTTTGGGGTAGTTTGTTCCACAGTTTTGGGGCATAGTTGATAAAGGCTGCATTACCGATCCTCTTTTGACTGTTTCTGGGAGCCTCTAGTAGTCCAGCAGCTGATGATCGCAGTGTTCTTGCTGGTGTGTAATTTATTAGAGTGTTGGCAATGTAGCTAGGTCCCTGTCCATTTAGAGCTTTGTATGTAAGGAGAAGGACCTTAAAGTCAATTCTAAATGTTACAGGAAGCCAGTGTAAAGCAGCTAAGACTGGACTAATGTGCTCTCTCCTTTTGGTTCTAGTTATCAGTCGGGCTGCAGAGTTTTGGATTAGCTGAAGCCTCTCTGTGGTTTTCTTAGGGAGACCTGTGAAAAGTGCATTACAGTAGTCTAACCGGCTAGATATGAATGCATGAATTAGCTTCTCAGCATCGTTCTGATTAATAAATGGTCGTACTTTTGCTATATTTCTGAGATGGAAGAACGATGTTTTCGTCACTTTGCTAATATGAGAATTGAAGTTCAGTTCTGAATCTATGATAACCCCGAGACTAGTGACCTCAGATTTGATCCAAGGGGTTAGTCCTCCCAGGTTCTTTATTAATGTTTCTTTTTTAGTTTTGGGGCCGATAATTAGAATTTCAATTTTGTTCTCGTTTAGTTTCAGGAAGTTCTTACTCATCCATTTATTTATTGCCAGTAAGCAGTCTGTAATGGAGCTAATGGCTGTATCATTTGGTTCAGCAGATATGTACAGTTGTGTATCATCCCCATAGCTATGGAAATCTACATTATGTTCTCTGATGATATCACCCAGCGGTAACATGTAAAGGGAGAAGATTAAAGGACCTAAGCAACTCCATTGTGCAACTCCATAGTTGTTGTCGTATATATCAGACATGTGATCTCCTAGTTTAACATAGAATTTCCTCCCTCTGATGTATGTTTTAAACCAGTCTAGCACATGTTCTGAGAAACCGACATGGTTTTCAAGACGATCGATTAGATTGTATCAAATGCTCTAACGATCTCAAACTGAGATCTAGCAGGATAAGGATGGAGATCTTATTCTCGTCAGAGTTTAGCCTGAGGTCACTAATTATTTTGGAGAGGGCAGTTTCAGTGCTATGATATTTTCTGAATCCTGACTGAAATTCTTCTAAGATGTTGTTTTCTTCAAGAAAAGAATTTATTTGAACTGAAACTATCT
Organism: Notolepis coatsorum; assembly: GCF_963971535.1. Taxonomy (NCBI): domain Eukaryota; kingdom Metazoa; phylum Chordata; class Actinopteri; order Aulopiformes; family Paralepididae; genus Notolepis; species Notolepis coatsorum. Next base: position 92,470,746 of record NC_140177.1, read on the forward strand.
TTTCAAGTTGTTAAAGTTAGAGGTTCTATGTAGGATTGCTAGTAACTGTCTAACTGCATATATAACTGTTTCCACTAGATGGCGCTCTAGGCGGAGCCACTCATGATACCACCAGGTGGCGAGTATTTAAAGAGATGTCTCCTCCCCCTCTGTCTCTTCTCCCCCACCTACCTCTCACGGAGAGGAGGAGTCATGTGCTGCTGTTTAACATGTGAATGAATAAACCACGCCAAAGGCTAAAGATAGAAACCATGCCTCTTGACCACATTATTGTCACCCCATAGCCAGATTCTGTCAACAGGTTATGGGCCCAGATCACGCGCAATAATAAGGGTAGCAAGTTTAGCTAAAGTATAGGCTAGGTTAGCACCGGGAGTACCGCTTGGCTAGACGCTAGGCCAACAGGAGCTAAAGCTATGCCCACCATCAAAGAGCAACATGGAATCCAACACGATGATCCTGCGCGTCAAGAGGAAGCGGAGCACCGACCCCACCAGCGGGCTGCTGGAGCGCAAGCGGACCCGCCCGGAGAGCAGTGCGAAGAGCCCCGGGGAGGCGGCACCGGGGGAGATGGAGCCTGCTGAGCCCAACGGAGGCGAGGGGGAGAACCCCGTCTTAGAACTCGTGGCGACCAAGGGAAGGAGCAAATGGCCCTCATTTAATGGAAAGGCAGAGGACTACGAGCTCTGGGAAGAGCGCATGTTATGCTGCATGCACGGTGTGGGACTGAAAACGACGATCTTGACGGCACCCACGGGAGACCTGACGGCGAAAGAACAAGCCCTGGACGACAGGCGTAACGCAGACGCATACTGTGAGTTAGCGCCGCTGCTCGACGACACAAGCTTGGGGCTGATATTCCGCGACACTAAAGACAAAGGCCGAGAAAGCCTGGGGGTGTTGAGAGAGCATTATATCGGGCAAGGAAGACCCCAAGTCGTGGCCCTCTACATAGCACTAACAGCCCTGAAGAAGGGACACACCGAGACTGTGACCGAATACGTCAACAGAGCGGAGCAGATCACGACGCCATTGAGCAGTGCAGGAGAAGCACCAAGCGATGGGCTAATGATGGCGATGGTGATGAGAGGACTACCGGAGCTGTACAAACCGTTCACACTCCTGGTAACACACGGTTCAGCGGACATGATGCTGGGAAACTTCAAGGCCAAGTTAAGAAACTTTGAGGCCTCAGAAGATACCCACCCAGCCGCCGCAGAGGCGGGAGAGAGGGTGCTGAAGGCCCGAGCGACGCCAACGGAGAAGACCAGGCCCACGACGGAGCAGGCGTGTTGGCAATGCAGAGAGAAAGGCCATCGGAGAGGTAACTGCACAAGGACTGTCTGGTGTGGCTTCTGCAGATCCACGAGGCACACAGACAGAGCGTGCATGAAGAAACGCGACCAGGGCGCGCGATTAGCGCATGGACAAGATGGCGGCAATGGTCGGCGTGAGATGAATCGAGGCGATGCCCGGAGAGTAGCGGGACGAGAGGGCTTCATCCCCAGGGCGCAGACAGCGTACGTCACCAGGCCAACGCAGCTGCAGCAGGCCCAAAGGAAGGGACTGATCGTGGACACAGGTGGGTCGTCCCACGTCATCAACGACAGGAGTCGGTTCAAGAACTTTGACAACACTTTCCGCCCGGAGAGACACAGCATGGAGCTGGCAGACGGGAAGCGCACCTACGGGTTGGCGAAAGAGAGAGGAGACGCACAGGTATGCCTCACGGACAGCGGGGGGCGCTGGCGTACAGTGACATTAAAGACCGCTCTGTACGTACCATTGTTTCCCCAAGGACTATTCTCTGTAATAGCTGCTACTGCAAACGGTGCCAGAGTGTTTCATTGAAGGTAAAATTGTTCTTGTAGAGCCCAACGGTATGCGATTTAACATAGAGGTGTACCAGAGAATGTATTACCTGCAAACAGAGTGTAATGACAACGACAAGTGTAATGATGACAATGATATGTGTAAAGCAACTGTCAGTCACAATATTCAGACATGGCATGAGATTATGGGTCATTGTAATTACAAGTATTTTCTGAAACTGCAAGCAGTGACAGAAGGCATGCACATTGAAGGTGAAAAGCGTAGACCTGAATGTGTAGTGTGCATAAAGGGGAAGTTTGCTCAATCGAGAAACAGAAATCCCACAGAAAAAGTAAAGGTACCACTTGCGCTAGTTAACACAGATCTTGCCGGTCCAGTAAGAAACGAGTCCATAGGAGGCTTTAAATATGTACAGTCTTTTACGGATGTGTGCACAGGGGCAGTGTTTGTTTACTTTCTCAAAGCAAAGAGTGACACACTCCAGGCCACGGAAAAATTCCTGGTAACGTAAGATGCTTGAGGTCCGACAACGGAACCGAGTTCACAAACAGAGAGTTCCAATCACTGTTGAGGAGGAACAAGATACAGTAAGACACAAGACACAAGGAGCATATGTGTGTAGGGTTTTAGAAAATAGGTATTCGGGGTATATTATATACTAACATTTATATAATTGTAACTTCGCTGGATATACACGGTATACGGTTAAAATGTTATTATTGACTATTTTTGTTTTATCCTGTTTCTGTACTTGCATATATTTTAACCACCTTTACTGAAAGTTTCATTATACATTGTGTGTTGAGTACTGACTTTTAATAAGTTTTGTTTTGCAATAATAAAAAAAATTTAAAAAAAAAAAAGACGTCATGTCCATATTCCCCACACCAGAACGGAGTGGCAGAGAGGGAATGGCGCACTCTATTTGAAATGGCTAGGTGTAAGCTAGTAGACAGTAACTTACCTAAGAGTCTATGGCACTATGCGGTGCAAGAAGCCGCTTACACCAGAAACAGGTGCTTTAATAAGCACACGGGCACCACCCCGTATACAGCACTGACAGGAAAGAAGTGTAATCTAGCTAGAATGCACAAATTTGGATCAGTGTGTTATGCATACCTGCAGGACAGAGGAAAGCTGGAGTCCAGATGTGAAAAGGGACTTTTTGTAGGGCACGACAAGGGAAGCCCCGCTTTCCTGGTTTATTATCCCAGTAAAGGGGGAGTGCAGAAACACAGACTGGTCAAGTTTGTCATAAAGACAACATGTGAGAGCAAGACACAGACAGAGGAGCCAGAGCTGGACTTCAGAGTAAGGTGTGAAGAAACAGAGACACTTCAGCCCAGTGTACTTAGCACGATCGTGCAGACATGCCATTGGCTGGTTATGATTACCGGTATGTTTTGAGAGATGGCATGGTAGTTGTACTATACTGTACTCACGATGGGTTGATTTGATTGGCAGACTGTCCATCTCCTCTAGTGCATGATGACGAGTTGATTTGATTAGCTCTTTCGGGGACATTAGCTCAGACGAAATGGCCTTGTGTGATATGGGGGGGGAGGGGAGGACGCCTTGTGCTGCTGCTGCACCTCGTGGCGAGATTGTGTCCTTCGTGATTATCTCTCGTGCTGGTATGAGTTTGAGATCCTTGGAGGCCATTAAGGCATGACGCATGTTTGCTGCCAGAAGCCTCGATCCTAAGCGATTTGGGAAGAAGCCATTTCTTTGAAAGCGTTCTGCGTTATTCCAGAAAACATTGAAGTTGTCAATGAATTTCAGGCCGTGTATAAGACAGGCAGACCCTAACCATGAATAAAAATTTAGGAGTCGACTAAAGGCTTCTTGTCCTCTGCGAAAGCATGCAATTGGTCCACTGATGGACACATCAGTGTCTATGTACACAGACTGATGTTTGTCTAGTGTGTTCATTAAACGTGTGAAATCCTCTTTCAATGTCTCTGTGCCCGTCTTCTTTCGCAGGATGTCAAACGATCCAGAGTGAATGACAATTTTTGTTATGCTCGGTCTGATGAGTGTTGGAAGTATTTCGGCCAGCTCTTTCACAGATGTGTTGTCTAGGCATATATTTTCTGTGTTTGCCATTTCCACATACCTTGTTGTGGAATCTCCAATCAGTATGCAGTCTGTTTTCTGTGTGAGGTTAGCATTTTTCTTTCCAACAGTTCTGGGGCCGTTTGTTTTTGGTATGGTAGTCTCTTCGCTGTTAGCCGTTAGCTCAGTCTGGGTCGTGTTTGGTCGTGTTAGGCTAAACTGAAGCTAAGCTAGGTACTTAGCTGGTGATGGTGGGTCTTGTTTTCTTTCAGCCGGGGTCTTTATGAAGTATTCTCGCCTTTCATAAATACCCTCACCTTCAGCAGTGCCCGACATAGTCCTTTGTGTGTAGCTGATAAGACAGAGACTTCTTAATCTCGCTGGTCCTCCCACGGAGAGATCTCGCTACTCGTCCTTTGATTGATTGATTGATTGAAAAGTTTATTAACAGATTGCAGAATGGGTACAGTACAGTACAGCTCAATACATACAATTGTTAAGGGGATGCAGACCAGAGAAAGACTTTCGTCTTGTTTACATCAGGGTCCCCCATTTTCAATTCATCATAACATATATGACATACATGACATACAGATAGACAGTACTGCTACATCTATACATTTATGACATATCAGATTTGCAAATACAGTACTGTTTGTGATACAAAAAGTGTCCAGAAAAAGAGTGTATATACATTTGACGTAGAAACTGTACATTGGAGGAGGTTGGGTGGGTGGGGTGGGGTTGGTGGTTGGGGGCTGTACATTGGAGGGGGGGGGGGGTTGGGGTAGGGGGGGGGGGGCACTGTACACTGTACATTGGAATACTGACAAAGCCATACTTGGTAATTTACTGTACAACTGGGTTAAAACATTTGTAGGGGCCAGTTTCGAATTGCAGTCTCCTGTAGGTGTTCTTTGAGAGTGTTTTTGAAAGTGGGTAGTGATTCACATTCCTTTACAGCTTTGGGTAGGGCGTTCCACATTGATGTGGCATAATTGCTAAACGTGTTTAGTCCCTTGTTTGAGCCGAATTTGGGTTTCACATGATTTGTGGAGCTCCCTCTGGTGTTGTGATCGTGGTATTCACTGACCTTTGGGAAGTATTTTGACATGTACATGGGTACCTTGGTCACGTAGTGTATCTTGTAGACCAGGCCCATTGCAAGTTACTGTACTCTGTCGTCTACTCTAAGCCATCCTAGGTTGTCAAAGTGGGCCGGGGTGAGGTGGGTTCTAGGAGTCAGGTCAAGCAGTAGTCTGACTAGCTTGTTTTGAGATGTTTGTAATTAGTTTTTTAGTGCCTTTGAGGTGCTTTGGTACCATGAGGTGCAAGCATAGTCGTAGTACCCTTGAATGAGTGCTCCTGCCAGAGTTTTCAGGGTATTCTTGTTTACCAGAGAGGAGATCCGGTACAAGAATCGAGTTCGTTGGTTGACTTTTTTTTTATTACATTGGATGCCATTTTGTCACAGGAAAGATTAGCCTCTAGGATGGAATCTAGGTAGGTAATTTCATCTTTCCTTGTGACAATATGGCATCCAATGTAATAAAAAAAGTCAACCAACGAACTCGATTCTTGTACCGGATCTCCTCTCTGGTAAACAAGAATACCCTGAAAACTCTGGCAGGAGCACTCATTCAAGGGTACTACGACTATGCTTGCACCTCATGGTACCAAAGCACCTCAAAGGCACTAAAAAACAAATTACAAACATCTCAAAACAAGCTAGTCCTCACGCGCACCAAACCCTGGCAGCACATCACCCCCACCCTGCAAAAACTCCACTGGCTCCCCATCAACTACCGAATCCCCTACAAGATCCTCCTCCTCACCTACAAATCCCTGCACGGGTTGGCCCTTTCCTACCTGACCAACCTACTCCACCCCTACACTCCAGCACGAGGCCTCCGATCCTCCAACTCCGACCTCCTCACCATCCCCCGCACCAGGCGTTCCACACTGGGAGACCGAGCTTTCGCTGCAGCTGCCCCCAGACTGTGGAACTCCCTCTCCCCCCTCATCCGAGGCTCTGACACCATCAACCTCTTCAAAACCAAGCTAAAAACCCACCTGTTCACACTTGCCTTCACGCAACACAGCCCCGCTCCCAAGTAGCCCACCCCTGACTTTTTTCTTAAGCCACAGATTCCGTTGTTTTGTTTTGTTGTTTGTTTGTTTGTTAATTTCAACCACTTCATCCAATTGGACAGAACTTGCCTCCTTTTTTTAATTTTTTTTATCTCTTTTATCTTATTTGTTTTTTCTTGTTGTTACTATACACAGATCTTTTATGTATTTTATTATATTTTTTCAATTTTATTTCTTATTTTTTCCATCCTTTCCTTGTACAGTGTCCTTGAGTCTGAGAAAGGCGCTTCTCTCTTCAAATCCAATCTATTATTATTATTATTATTATTATTATTAATATTGTCACCCACTGTAACCGAGAAGCCGTCGGTCTTGCTGAGTTTGTTATTTGAACCGAAGAGTATGGACTATGTTTTGCCCATGTGTAATGATAGTTTGTTGTCGGCGAGCTATATGCAGATTTTGCCTAGTTCCGAGCTGAGGGCTTTTTCAACCTGTAACTTGTTCTTGTCAGAGACCAGCAGGGCTGAGTCGTCCGCAAACAGGAACAAGTTGCAGTCACAAGCTGACGACATGTCATTTGCATAAATTAGGAATAGTAGCGGTCCTAGTATGCTTCCTTGTGGAACACCACAGCTCCTGTGAGGGGGGGGGATAGGGTACCGTTTACCTCCACCATCTGTTCTCTCCCCTCCAGGTAGGATTGTATCCAGCTCACTGATAAACTATCAAAACCTATTGCTTTTAGCTTGTCAATCAGAATGGTGTGATTGACAGTGTCGAAGGCCTTTTGTAGGTCCAGCATGACCATGCCGCAGTATTTGCCCGCGTCCACCTCTTGTTTGATGTGGTCGTTCAAATAGAGAAGGCATGTGTCAGTGGAGTGGGATGTTCTGAAGCCAGATTGGAATTCGTAGATTAGATTTCTTTCCGCGAGGTACTTTTCGATCTGTTCGTATACTATTTTTTCCATGACTTTCGAGATGGATGTAAGAATAGAAACAGGGCGGTAGTTGCCTGGGTCTAGTTTGCTGCCCTTTTTGTGCAGGGGTGTTACTCTCGCAATTTTGAAGTCCTTGGGGATGTGTCCCTGTTTTATGGAGAGGTTTATTATGTGTGTGATGACTGGGGTGATGGCGGCTGCTGAGTCTCTGAGGAATTTGGAGGGGATGTTGTCATGGCCAGTGGCCTTGTTCGGTTGGAGGGTTTTTTGAGTACCTCATCTGTAGTTACCATTTCCAGTTTGAAGTCGTCTTTGTGGACGCCTAGGTTCTTGTAGTATGCTACTATGTGTTCTACTTCTACCCCATACTGCCCTGAGTGGGAGGGTAGTTTGTTTACCAGTGTTGTTTCGGCGAAGTACTGCGGTCATAAATCTAAATAAATAAATTCACAGTTCTGGTGAAGTACCATAGGAACTGGGAGTTAACGTACAGAGTATTTAGAGTTGAAAGGGCTATAATAAATCATTAAAGGGGAACTATCTTATAAATGGCCTTTTTCAGTGTTTAGCATTGTTTCCTAGCTATGTGGACTTATATTAATATGATCTATGTCTCTAATTCTCATATTGGCGCATTCTTCCAATTCTCCTCTCACAATATTCACCCTCACTGAACTGAGTCATCTGAAAATGTGCTGATCTGTGATGTCAGAGAGACTCAGCTGCATGAGACTCACACACACTCGACACAGTTCCCACCGTGGTTGGAGCCCAGGCTCAAAACGGCTTAAGATCTTGAGGTAGAAAAATGCGGTTTTTGAGGACTTGATTAGAAATACAAAACAATGAATTGAAAAAAAAAAAAAATACAGAGGTGTTCCATAAACTCACAGGAATTGTGTAAAAGTGCCCAAATAGTGAAAGAAATAGTAAAATAGTTCCCCTTTAAGGTAGCAATAGGCAGAAAAACATGGAGCGACAGTAAAAAGCAGCTTGCATAGCAGAAGCAGGAAGTACAACTCAGCCAGTAGGCCTACTAGCCCAAACAGTAGTGAAGTGCAGCTAGCATCAGCCAGTAGGCCTAGTAGCCCAAACAGTAGTGAAGTACAGTCAGCATCAGCCAGTAGGCCTACTAGCCCAAACAGTAGTGAAGTACGATCAGCATCTGCCAGGGGAGCATGTCTATATTTCCCGGGTTCTATGTTCTCCGGGTTCTATGTTCCCCGCTCGTGTTAAAAAGGGTTCTATGTTCCCCGGGTTCTATGTTCTTCGCTCCCGCAAAAAAAAGGGTCCTATGTTCCCCGCTACTCCCGAAAAAGCGACAGAGTTGTGTGAGCGTGTAGATCAGGGGTGGGCAACTTTGTATATGGTGAGGGCCACAAAATGTCCACAATCAATCTGGGGGGCCGCATTGTTTATCGGCAGTCCCGCCAGTAGTACCCCATCACTCAAATAGCCCATAATAGTCACAGATGTGATAAATAAGGTATATAAACAATTATAATGTGTTGTAACTTTGTTTTTATTCCATTTCAAATGCATTTAGTAATGCAATTTCAACTTTATGAATTTATAAACAGCTGAATTTAAAAGTATTGCTGTAACCCCAAATATATACAAAAATGATCAATTATAATTAAGGCTTCTAATCAAATAAATGTATGAACTTAAAGCCCACTGCTCAACAAACACAAAGCAGCATTCCTGCTGCATTTCACTACAACAGTAAATCAAAAGTGCAATAATAAATGATTTTGTTAAATGTATAAACTTTTATCCTGCTACTAAACAAAACAGTATAACACTGAAATGCATGTTATGGATATGAAGCACTCAGGAATGTTTTGTTTAGTAGCAGGATACAAGTTTATACATTTAACAAAATCATTTATTATTGCACTTTTGATTTACTGTTGTAGTGAAATGCAGCAGGAATGCTGCTTTGTGTTTGTGTTATTAGTGTTATCTGAACACTACAAAAGTAAACAAGTAAAGTGCAAGTAAAGTAAAGTGCAATACTACATGCCTCCCATTGACCCTTTATCAAACTGGCATGACATTCACCCTCGCCCCACAGTGGGTCAATAATGGTTATAATAATAATAATAATGGTCCCCTCTCTACACCTCTCCATCATCTCCCCCCCCTCTCTACACCTCTTCATCATCTCTCCCCCCCCCCTCTCTACACCTCTTCATCATCTCCTTCCCCCCCTCTACACCTCTTCATCATCTCCTCCCCCCCCTGTCTTTAATGAGACACTTGTGGTCTCTCCATTTGGCGCACAATAGCAGGAATGTCAACTTCAATGTTTGTGCATGCAATCTGTATCAGATGAAATAATGTTTCATCCGACAGCCTGTTTCTCTCCTTTGACTTGATGTGCTTCATGTTTGAGAAATTGCTCTCACGTATGTATGTGCTCCCAAACATACTGGCCATAGAGAGGGCAAAGTCCCTGAGGAGTGGGAAGCGGGGCTCAGGTAGCAGTTTCCAAAACGAAATTCCCCTCTCATTTCTCTTTGCTTGAAAAAAAGGATCTGACTGTAGCTCGCACAGTTCAAGCTGCAACGGTGGGGGCTGCTCTGACACCGTAGCGGTGAGGGGGCCGGCAAACAGCGCTATCCGTGACTGCATGCCGTTGAAATCTTCAAACCGATCATTGAATTGCATTTGCAGTGTTTCAATGTCGCTCCTGTACTTTCCGACGGCTCAGCCATCGGATTTCTGTGTGTAGCTGCAAGTCGCCATAATCAGTGTCCATCTCTTCCAAAAAGGAGACAAACTTTCTATGGTTTAGTGACCTGTTGCCTCCACGAATTAGATTGGTAACCTTGGTAACCAAATCCATAACATGGCTGTATTCAAGCTTCTTGGCACAGAGAGCCTCCTATATCAGATTAAAAAAAAAGAAAAACTATTTAACGACTCTCGCATATAATTTGACTACACTCGACTCGCATTGGTCATTATAGTGACGCACAATAGATGGAAATTATGTTAGCGAACTTACCTGATGTATAATGCAGTGCAGTATTGGACACTCAACGCCACTCTGCCTTAGAAGCCCGGCGAATCCATCGGTAACAACAGCCGACAGTTTATCAAAACCCCCATATTGCTGCACGGCACTTTCAACAGCGTTGAATATGTGCACACTAGGGCTGACCCCTATTAGTCAAATAGTCGACTAATCGATCGAAAGGAGCCATAGTTGACTGTCAACTCTTCTTAGTCGAATACAATAAAAAAAAAAAAAAAAAAATTATATATATTTTTTTTTTTTTTTTTTTTTTTTTTTATTGGCCTGGGGCCGCATGGAACGTCGGTGAGGGGCCCGCGGGCCGCCAGTTGCCCCTCCCTGGTGTAGATGGTGCAACAGATTCGCATGTAGGCCAATGCGTGGTGAGGGGGGCCAGTGTTCTGCCGAATTCTGCTGCTTCCTCGAAAAATGCTGCCGTAGCGCAAATCGATAGCCGCTTCTGCCGAATTCTCTAATATATATACGGTTATGTGTTGCTGTTGTTATTATTATTATTATTGGCCTATTTATATTATTTTATTATTGTTATTATATAATAAAATTTTTACTGTTTGACTTCAAGTTTAATTACAGATGGGTTGGTTGCAATAAAAGCTTATTTTTGATTGATTATTGACATATCTACTGTATTTCTTTGATTTAGTTTGAGAAAAATACAGAATAATGTAGCCTATATATACAGTATATAAATACAGAATAATATATAAGCCTATATATATATATAGACAGAGTTTCTAAAAAAGAGAGTGTATACATTTGAGGGGGAAGAAACTGTACATTAGAGGAGGTTGGGTAGGTGGGGGAAAAAAGCATGTTGAATTAATGAGTTAATGGAATGTATTTTTCATGATTACGGTGGTGGCTCTTAAAAGAGCCTTTGGGTTATGAATGTAGAAAAATAAAGCCAAATTAAGTGCATTCTCCATGGATGCGGCGGGCCAGCTGGATGTCTTTGGGCATGATGGTCACCCTATTGGCGTGGATCACGCACAGGTTGGTGTCCTCAAACAGGCCGACCAGATAAGCCTCACTGGCCTCCTGAAGAGCCATGACAGCAGAGCTTTGGAAGCGCAGGTCGGTCTTGAAGTCCTGGGCGATTTCTCTGACCAGGCAAGGTGCGCCACGGTACCGGGCCTGTAACGATGTGGCTTTTTCACGCCGCCGGTAGCCGGTGCGCTCTTACGGGCAGCCTTGGTGGCGAGCTGCTTCCTTGGGTCTTTTTTTTTCCGGGAGCGGGGGAACATAAGACCCTTTTTTACCCTTTTTTTTCGGGAATGGGACCGCCGGGGAACATAGAACCCTTTTTTCGGGAGCGGGGAATATAGGATTTTTTAAGCAGGGAACATAGAACCCGGGGAACATAGAACCTGGGGAAAAATAGGGATGACCCCTCAGCCAGTAGGCCTAGTAGCCCAAACAGTAGTGAAGTACAGCTAGCATCAGCCAGTAGGCCTACTAGCCCAAACAGTAGTGAAGTACAGACAAAAATTCTCAACAATGAAATTGGCATTCGTGGCTGAGATTTTTTAATTGCAGATGTATCTCATGTAAATGTGTACTTTGGCCAATAAGGGAAAAGGGGAAATGGCTCAATCCTGCAGTGCATGGTCCTCTCTCCACATATCTACTATTTTCCCTAAGATTTAACAAATGCATGGGACAGCTTGTAAATAAGTGAACGTGAATAGCATAATGGCTGTAAAAACAGGATATTCCCTTGATGTGTGATTCTACACAATTTACAATGTTGATGATTGTCCAATTCAAGTGAGTACGTGTCAGCTCATCAGAAAGCAATCCCAGGTTTCACAACAACCTTTTGATGTTAACATCTCACAGAAATAAGTGGCAAGGACTGAGTCTGATGTAGTTTATCCACTAACACAGACAGGCAAGGACAGAGTCTGATGTCGTTTATCCACTAACACAGACAGGCAAGGACAGAGTCTGATGTCGTTTATCCACTAACACAGACAGGCAAGGACTGAGTCTGATGTAGTTTATCCACTAACACAGACAGGCAAGGACAGAGTCTGATGTAGTTTATCCACTAACACAGACAGGCAAGGACAGAGTCTGATGTCGTTTATCCACTAACACAGACAGGCAAGGACAGAGTCTGATGTCGTTTATCCACTAACACAGACAGGCAAGGACAGAGTCTGATGTCGTTTATCCACTAACACAGACAGGCAAGGACAGAGTCTGATGTCGTTTATCCACTAACACAGACAGGCAAGGACAGAGTCTGATGTCGTTTATCCACTAACACAGACAGGCAAGGACAGAGTCTGATGTCGTTTATCCACTAACACAGACAGGCAAGGACAGAGTCTGATGTCGTTTATCCACTAACACAGACAGGCAAGGACTGATCCTGTTTGTTACCATTTCTTCTGAGAAAAGTCAAAACGATCAACAGTACGTGCACCTTCCTCGCGGATAGCAAACCAGCCCTATCTCAGAGATGTTTGGATAAAGCCACAATCATTGTTTCATTGTGAAAATGTGAAAGGAACATTGAGGTTTTGAGAATGCCAGGAGCTGTGTCTGCCTGGTGCACAGTTAGCATTCAGTGCCAGTCGCAAGACATCCTGCTGGCAAACACGAGAGCCTGTCACGTACGCAGTCCGGTCTAAAACAGGCTCTGTCTCTATCACACTTGAACTATGAATAAATAATGCAGATTCATGACCATTGCTCAGGTTACATGTTACACCTCAGCTGTGATTTATGAGCCAATCTGGTCTCAGATCATAACATACAGTAGACACTTTTATCCAAAGCACCTTGCAGTACAATGAGTGCATACATATTTAGCATGGGTGGCCCCAGTGGGAATTGAACCCCTACCCCTGGTGTCATGCCCTTGAGCTAAAGGACCATTGAGCTACATGAGCAGATCAGCACTCCTACAGAACTTTAATATTAAATTACAATTATGGGGGAAATGTCCCTCTGGGATGATCCTTTGATTAAATTACATATTGGAAGTGTCTTTTTAGGGTTAAATGCCATATAAAGTGTCTTTTTAGGGTTAAATGCCATATAATAAGTGTCTTTTTAGGGTTAAATGCCATATAATAAGTGTCTTTTTAGGGTTAAATGACATATTGGAAGTGTCTTTTTAGAGTTAAATTACATTATTGGAAGTGTCTTTTTAGGGTTAAATGACATAATGGAAGGGTTTTAGGGTTAATTTTGGAAGTGACCTTTCTACCTATAGCCCAGGAAATAGAAGCCAACCATGACTAGTATAACGTTTTATTTTGAATTCTCAAAATGAAATGGGCAGTCAGGGACCTAAGACAAACAGAGCAGGGCGGGTGCCTCACCCCCCTGTGCACGCCACTTCCTGGACTGACAACACAGCTGGAGCATACATTACTTGAGGTCCTGAGAGTTATGTGTAAAGCACCATCGTAAAAAGAATACCTAGGTATTTGTAGAGTAATGTGTGATACGCTTCTGTAATCGTGTGACATTACAGTACGTAATAATCATATTCATATAATATTATATTATTATAATTATTACAGTACATAGCCCTGTCACTTTATGTACATAATGCAGTGTTGTCGTACTCGAATCCAGGACTGATTTTCAGGACTTGTGACTCAACTTGGACTTGAGCACTGATGACTCGGACTTGGATTAAACTTTTTTAATATGCCCTAATCATTTGGCATAAAATGGCTAGTGCATTTGTTTGGCTATTGTGTCACAAAGTAAATACATTCCCATTCAAATGGTGACCGCTGTGTCATTTATGTTTAATGTAGTGGGTAAAAATGTGAGGAACAAATTGTAAAGCGCTTTGGATAAAAGTGCTATATAAAAATGTAGCCATTTAGACCTTTTTTTATTTGTATGTCAGCTCTTTGACTGCCAGAGTGGAGTGGACTCAACCTTGATGACTTGGACTCGGACTTGGACTAGGGTAATGGGGACTCGACTCGGACTCGACTCAGGCTCTTCGTTGGTGACTCTGACTTGGACTCGGACTCGAACACTGGGGACTCGAGCCTCGACTTGGACTCGAGATTTAGTGACTCGACTACAACACTGACATGACGTGCCCCGGCCAGTCGCTTGTACTTTGTATACGTGTTGAAAAGCTAGCACCATTGTGCTGCTGGATTAAAGATTCCTACACAAGACCTCCCAATCGAGTCATTCTACAGTATCAATGGGCAGCCGCAGACTCAACAACTCTTGATATAAATAATTGATTAACTTGAGGTTTTGACAGGCAAGGCTGTTTTCCTCAGGGAATTGCATACGTAATGGTGTGTGGCTTGTATAAAAGGTGTCTATGCAAGGCTACTACGTGAGGTCTATCACTGAAATGTGAGAGATGCAACTATGGCGTATAACGATCTGTAGTATGTATTGAGTCGATTTGACCTTTTATTGTGAGATGCTGCTGGTGCCTTCATGCTTACAGGAAGTGTCTATCTTTAGTGGACTGAAAAGACTTGTGGACTAATAAGACTTTTTCCATTGTGAAACGTCAGTAATATCAGTGAAATTCTGTATGAGAAACAGAACAACCCTGCAAACATTTCATAGTCCATTAGCCGTCTATTGGACGTCTATAGTAGGGTGTCCAAAGGACCAGGGTCTTTAGACCAATGTTGTTTTAAACACTTTAATGAGATACGATGAGGATTTCAAATACACTAAGGATAGGCCTACAGCTGCTTAAAAATATTTACACTCCTAGATCTTCATAACTTAATTAATAAGTCTTCCCATATCAGAATTTACATTTGGGTTGAATACAAGGCGAAATCATGCAAAGTTGTAATATGACATCAGCTGGCCTGGACTCACTAAGATAACATTGCAGCTGTGGTCTTGTGTGCTGCTGTGGTATATTGTATACCAAAAGACTTGCACTGCACCTGCACATCATTCACTAACTCCTCCCCTCCCCTTCCTCCTCCACACACACACATTATGAATACTATGTAAACTAGCGCTAGGCTTGCTGCTTTGTGAGGAGGCCAGGCACAGTAGATTACCACAAAGGACACTCAGATAAGATGTAGTGCCAGCCACAAAGGCTACAGTATCTGCTTGGCAACACTGTCAATGTTCTGTATTTGACTGGCTCTCTCTCTCTGTGTGTGTGTGCGTGTGTGTGTGTGTGTGTGTGTGTGTGTGTGTGTGTGTGTGTGTGTGTGTGTGTGTGTGTGTGTGTGTGTGTGTGTGTGTGTGTGTGTGTGTGTGTGTGTGTGTGTGTGTGTGTGTGTGTGTGTGTGTGTGTGTGTGTGTGTGTGTGTGTGTGTGTGTGTGTGTGTGTGTGTGTGTGCGCGTGCGTGCGTGCGTGCGTGCGTGCGTGCGTGCGTGCGTGCGTGCGTGCATGTGTGTAGTCTATCCATGTATGAGGTTGTGAGTGTGTGCACATAGTTTACTGTGGCTTTGTGTCTGTGTGCTTGTGTCACTGGTTGACAGGACCCTGCTTATACAACTGCTATTTTTGTGCCCATGTCTTTGTGGATTACCCTGTTGACATACTGTATGGATTATTCTGTGGATTATCCTTTTTTCTACTTGAGGAAATATGCTGCCCCAGAGACTAGATACACCAGAGTGTAATGGTGCTTGTGAACAGCTGTCAGAGATATAACGGAGGAGGCCTGAGAAGCCTGCTTTCCTCTGAGGATTGGCTGGGCATGTGTCTGGGTCTGCCTCTATTCTTCTAAACCCTCCTATAGGAGTGTGATGTCATGGGCGAGCGCCTGGGTTTATAATGAGAGAGCAGCTGGAAAATGGCAGACTGGTCCAAGGAGGAAGTCTCATGACAGTGTGCTGTCTGTTTCACCTGCTATCTACAACGTCAGCCTCTTCACCACCTGTAGGCTGACATCCATTATCTTCAATCCAAGTTCTCTATGGCAGGACAAGTGAACGGCTTGGCTTGGGTCCATCTCCATGTCATCTTCCCCAATCTAAGTAACGTTACTATCCCCCCTCTATATATGCTTTTGGATGTTAAGCTGTAAACAAAGATGCCACTGATTCAGTTCTCCTTTGACAGGTGGACTGAATCTGCCCTACGACTGAGAAGAATGGCATGAACCAGCGTTTTTCTAACTGTATCCGGCACATATTTCATGCAGCATTATTGTCCACTGAAAAAAATTTATAAAAAAAAGATTGTAGGTTAAATTTTACTATAAGATTCTAGAACCCTGTTTTTAAACATCTTTTTAAACTTAAAAATACTCCTGCTGTTTTTTATTTCATCCGGTATATTGTTCCAGAGTTTCACTCCTTTAACTGACACAGACATACTTTTAAGTGTGGTTCGAGCTCTAGGCTGTATCAAATTGAGTGTTCTTCTTAAATTATACGTCACCTCTCGTTCTTTAAACAAAATTTGTAAGTTACATGGCAGTTGATAACTTCTAGCTTTAAAAACAATCTCTGCTGTTTTAAGGTCAACTAAGTCGAGGAACTTTAATGCCCTTAGTTCAAAAAACAGTGTGTTTGTAGGATGGAGATAACTAACATTGTTCACAACCCTTATTGCCTTTTTCTGTAAGATGATAATAGGATTCAGATTAGTTTTGTATGTGTTTCCCCAAGTTTCTATACAGTAAGTTAGATATGGTAATAAAAGAGTACAATAAATTGTGTATAATGATCTCAAATTTAATATGTGTCTGGTTTTTCTTAAGATACCTAAGCTACGCGCTGTTTTTTTCTTTACATAGTTAATATGAGTTTTCCAGCTGAGGTTTTGGTCTATCATGACCCCCAAAAAAGTATATTCATAAATATATAAATAAATCTGATTGATTGATTGATTGATTGATTGATTGATTGATTGATTGATTGATTGATTGGATATCAAAAGGGGCATTTCCTATAACTTCTTTTGTCTGGTAAAATTTTTATTTGCAATAAAGTATCATGTTATTCCTTCATCTGCTGTGTCTGTGTCGTTGTTTGGGAACCTACTACAACAAGTCCAGGTCAGTCAAGGTCGACCTGTGAGAGAGAGGGAGAGGAAGAGAGAGAGAGAGAGAGAGAGAGAGAGAGAGAGAGAGAGAGAGAGAGAGAGAGAGAGAGAGAGAGAGAGAGAGAGAGAGAGAGAGAGCGAGAGCGAGAGCGAGAGAGAGAGAGAGAGAGAGAGAGAGAGAGAGAGAGAGAGAGGGAGGGAGGGAGAAAGAGAGAGAAAGAGAGAGTCTGGGAATATTCCGGCTTTCTCTTCTTTCAAAGTTACCTTTGTCTGAAAGGAGCTTGAGTCAAACTATCAAAGGTCACATCATGTTGAAGGAAGAATGATCTCTCCCTTGTGAATTTGTTTCTAGTGGTAATATTGACACTCAGATAACCCAGCAAACACAAACAGCTTAATACACCACAAGACTCCAGAGTGGTTCTGTAAGTCACCAGTGTGTGAGGAACAGGTAGAAAAGAATAGAACATAGCATAATAGAACAGCAAAGGAGCAAGCATGGCATAGAATGGAATAGAATAGGCTAACTTGCTGAATCACATGATTGAACATTCAATTTGATTCTATTCTATATTATATTACCGAATCGCATATAATATAAAAGCAAATCGAATTCAATATGATCGAATCAAACAGAATAGAATGTTTAATCATGTGACTCAGAAATAGGTTAAATGATATCAGACTGACTGCGGCTGCCTATAAGAAGTCAATTTGGAGAGCTTTAGATGCTTTTGTATGCTCTCTTATATTCCTTAGAGCAGTGATTCCCAACCTGGGGTCCGCGGACCCCTGGGGGTCCGCCAGGGGGCGCAGGGGGTCCGCCAGACCACAGATGATTTGAGGTCTTTTTTTTTTATTTTTATTTTTTTATTTTTTTTTATTTTTTTATTTTTTTTTATTTTTTTTATCATCAGAAGCATGAATAGTCTCTCCACTAGAATAAAAAATAAAGATAAATAAATAAACATCTAGACATGATTTTTGAACGTTAACAGTAGGCTACCGGGTAGCCGCTAAAACGCGAATCAGTTGACTGTATCACTTTCTGTAGCTAACCTAGCACGCTAGTTAACTTTCTCGGCTCGTCTGCAGTCAGCCGCCAGAGGCGAAAATGTGTGACAAACGAAAAGGAGATGACGGCAGCTCATCTGCAAAAAAAGTTAGGACCTACAGCAATCGCGAAAATTACATCACCATGGGCTTCACTGAGGGACCAGACAAACGACCTGAGTGTGTGATTTGTGGAGAAAAGTTGGCAAACTCGAGCCTGAAGCCCAGCAAGCTGAAGAGACATCAGGCGTCTAAGCACCCAGAAACCGTTGGGAAGGATCCAGACTTTTTTCGGAGGAAAGAACAGTCTCTCAAGGCGAACAAGCCTGTTGATGTTAGAGTAGCGTGGAGCAGGGGTGGCAGTGATTTACAGAAGGCTACCGAAGCCTCCTTTGAGTGTTCGCTTTTAATTGCAATAGCAAAGAAACCGCACAATATTGGCGAGCAGCTCATCAAACCAGCCTGCATCAAAATGGTTTAGAAACTGTGCGGCCCACAGGTGGCGGATAAACTAAAATCAGTACCACTCTCGAACAATGTAGTGAAAGACCGAATTGATAAGATGTCAAGTGATTGCGAGCAGCAGCTGTCAGAAAAGCTTAGAAAGGGTCCATTTGCCATACAACTTGATGAAACTACAACTGTCGCAGACGAGGCTGTGCTCATCGTTTATGTGCAATATATTGAAAATGAGGATCTGAACCAGGACATTCTCATGTCAGTCAACCTTACTACCACCACTCGAGGTGAGGATATTTTTACTGCAGTGGATTCTTACTTCATTCAACATAAATGCAAACCGTTCACCATTAGGGCCTGATTTGAGAGGATGAATACAGGATTTGAATATTGGCCAAAATTTTGAAATACATATGGTGCAAGATTAGATTTGTTGATTGAAGGCACAAGTCAAAGAAGCATAGTGGGTCTAATTATGATGCATATGCCTGTGTATAAGCAGTTTGTTATTAAAATGACAAAAAAAAGGTATTAAACCCAGCTAGGACAGATTCTCTCTGCTACTGATTGGAATTTCCTGTCTCATATTTAGTTTAATTTGTTGCATTGATTTGTTCCATAAATGCAAACCGTTCACCATTAGGGACTGATTTGAGAGGATGAATACAGGATTTGAATATTGGCCAAACATTTTGAAATGCATATGGTGCAAGATGAGATTTGTTGATTGAAGGCACAAGTTAAAGAAGCATAGTGGGTCTAATTGTGATGCATATGCCTGTGTATAAGCAGTTTGTTATTAAAATGACAAAAAAAAGTATTAAACCCAGCTAGGACAGATTCTCTCTGCTACTGATTGGAATTTCCTGTCTCATATTTAGTTTAATTTGTTGCATTGATTTGTTCCATAAATGCAAACCGTTCACCATTAGGGCCTGATTTGAGAGGATGAATACAGCATTTGAATATTGGCCAAACATTTTGAAATGCATATGGTGCAAGATGAGATTTGTTGATTGAAGGCACAAGTCAAAGAAGCATAGTGGGTCTAATTGTGATGCATATGCCTGTGTATAAGCAGTTTGTTATTAAAATGAAAAAAAAAAAGTATTTTATGGTATCTTATTAGGAGGGGGTCCGCGAATTTCATCAGAGATGTTTGGGGGTCCCTGGGGGGAAAAAGGTTGGGAACCACTGCCTTAGAGGTAGGTCAAGGTGTGAAGAAGTGCCTAAATGAACATATTTCATACTGCAAAATCATGATAGCCTTTAAAGTTCATTTGTTTCTGTTTTAGTAGATCTGTGTCTTAGTCATAATATTCCATCACAGACATCTTAGTAGGCAAACAATAGATGATTGTAATCAAATGACAGGTGTGTATCATTAACATGACAAGTTCAACATGAAAACCATGGCCAATGTGCTGTGAGGTCAGGTGTTGCCCCACATACCACATCCTTAGATGGAAATATAGTGGTGGCCTTGTGGGCATATCGCCTATACAAATGATCTCTGGTGATGCACCTGCACATCAAATCAAATCAAATCAAATCAAATCAAATCAAATTTATTTATAAGGCCCGACAACACACGTTAATGTCCCCATGGGCCATACAGGTCTTCTTTAAACAAGTCAAGAAGAAAACATAACAATAAGTCAAGAACAGAACAAGAACACCATAAGGTCAAATTTTTTTAGGTGAATGCAAATAGTCACTACTACCTACTACTATCGCTCTCCACACTGGCTGGCAGGACTACTTATTAGCGCTTGCATTCATACTGTCCTATAGGGGGAGTTGTTTCCCACATCACTGTCTATGGAGCAACTCTAGGATTTATCTCTTGATGCATAATGTTAGGGTGGATTTTCCCTTTAATTAAGTTAAAACTCATTTGTACGGAATACTTCAAAAACTATTTTATGAGCCAACAAAGTCAATGGACCAACTCCAATAAAAAAGTGCTAAACATGCTTGCATGTTTCCTGGCTGAAGAGGTACCCTAGTGCATGATAAGTCTTTGTATTTTATAAGGGTTACTCATATAGACCAGTGGTTCCCAAAGTCGGGGTCGCGACCCAAAGGTGGGCCGCGAGCAGCCACGGGTGGGCCGCGAGATGATTAAAAAAAAAAAAAAAAAAAAAAAATTTGTCAGGCCACTGAACTTAGAAGCAGGCCAGGACAGTGTTTCTAGTTGTATTCTAAAATTCTATTCTATTGTATTCTAAAATGTGACTATATGGTTTTATATTAACTTAATAAATAAACAAAAACGAAAAATCTACTTATTTCAACGAACATTTCAAACTAAATAACAGATTATGCACATAAAACGCTGAAAACAACCGAAGCAACAATAGTATTTTAATGAGGCTATGATTATTATCATTATTATTTTGCAACAAGTTAGCCCTCTCATAAATAGCACATATAAATGAATAACTAACTTGAACTAACTTAATAGGATTGAAGTGATATTTGGCTTAAAAAATCGGTCGCCTGGCAAAAAAAAAAAAAAAAAAAGCCTGACGATGTGCATTGGGCCGCGGCTCTCTGACGCCTTATTTTCTGGGCCCTGGCCTGAAAAGTTTGGGAACCCCTGATATAGACCAGACCCTGATGCCTGAGCAAAGACCATGCCTGGCCCCCTCTCCCATTGGCTGCACCACTATGCAGTATGGAACTCCTAGTATTTAGAAGTGCCATTTTTTGTTGTTTTTTTTGCATGCCAGTGGCATGGTCTGTCTGTACAGTATATGCATTGGGCGAGATAGGGCAGCTGTGTGGTAATCTGAAGGTTCCTGGGTCGATATGTGAATTTACTATGGCTGTCAAAGTTAACGCGGTATTAGCGCGTTATCGCCCGATTCTATTAACGCCACTATTTTTTTACCTCACCATTAACTTTTAAGAAAATAATTTTTTGTGTGTGTGTGTGTGTGTGTGTGTGTGTGTGTGTGTGTGTGTGTGTGTGTGTGTGTGTGTGTGTGTGTGTGTGTGTGTGTGTGTGTGTGTGTGTGTGTGTGTGTGTGTGTGTGTGTGTGTGTGTGTGTGTGTGTGTGTGTGTGTGTGTGTGTGTGTGTGTGTGTGTGGGGAAAGAACAGGTAGATGAAATCATCTCTGAATACACCAGCAGACTTGATTTAATTCATGCATCACCACTTCCACTCATCATGAAACTTGAGGCAATCAGAGTAATGGCATTGGCCAAAGTACAACATCTGTTCTCCAATGTACATATTCCACGAAAATCACTACATGATTTGACTAATAAAACCGTACACCTAGTGAGACAATGGACTGGCCTCAACACACACACAACACGCAACATTATATTTCACAGTAAACGTGAGGGTGGTCTGGGTGTTCCCAATTTTGAATGGGCATATATTGCTACACGGCTATCCCATCTGTTGAATATGCTGTGATGACCAGTATGTGAGAACGCTCGCCCGTTCTTCTCTTTTCTTGGACCTAAAAAGACGTAGGGTCCCCCTGGCTAACTTCCTAGGCTTCAAGAGAAAGCCGAATGGAAAGCTGGACAGTCGCTCTCCTGGCTTCGGTGTGTGGTCAGACTGGCCGGATCTTAATGACATGTGTTGCTGGGCTGATGTTACCCTGGAGTGGGTGGGGTCTAACTCTGAGGCAGTGGCTGTCTCAGAGAATATTATATCTGACCCCAGTATCTCAGTCAGAGCATCTATGTCTGTGTGTGGAATGGATCACCAACTTCCACTGACTAATGCCCGAGGTCGCCTCCTGTGGGCACAACAACAAAGACAGCGGGAACAATGGACTGAGTTGAGACTGCAGGGGAAGATTGCGTGTCTCCCTGCTGCGGACCATTCTGTCTCTCACTCTGTGTTCAAAAATGTTGCCATAGATGAGTGCATTGTTATCTCTGAAAGCGAGATTACAGGTCTTACCATCTAAACTGAATCTCTCCATCTGGTTTCCAGGCAGTCATGCTCCTTACTGTATTCATCATGACAATAACCAAATAGCTGAAACCATGTCCCACATCTTAAATGGTTGCCATGTATACAGGGGTCTCTACATAAGTAGGCATGACAGAATAGTAGATTTGATAGCGAAAGATATCTCTCTTATTTTTAGGTCCCAAGCATGTTCAACCTGTGCAATGATGATTCCATGTTCTCTAGTATTACAGCTAACACCCCTGATGTATTTGTGGTAAATGAACACCTTAGGGAGGTGTCCATTCTTGAGGTTGGCTGTACTTTTGACTACAGCTTAGAAGAAGCCTTCCTAACCAAAATGCTGAAATACCAACAGCTACAGCAGACCATCTCACAGCTAGGCTACAGATGTAAACTCCTAGTTTTTATCTTTGGCAGCCTAGGGCATGTGCACAAGTTGGTTGTGAGGGGCCTACAAATAGCCGGTCTCCCCAAAAGGAAGGCCAAGCAGTTAGCCAGGTACTGCTCAGTATCAGCTATTATAGGAAGCCGCTCAATTTGGAGGAGGCGCTGTTACCTTTTCCCATGATTCTGCCGCCCATGCACCTTGTACCTGACTGTTCTTCATAATTTTCTGATTGCACTCGCATTGTTTATGTCCTTTGTATGAGGCCTCCTTGTACTTCTGTTCATGTGGACATAGATAAACATTTCAAATGTGTGTGTGTGTGCAGGGGTGTAGCTCCAGATTCTGGGCCCCATGAAAGAATGTATTTGTATGCCCCCAGTGAATGCGAGCGCGCGTTAGCGCGCAAGTGGAATTTTTTTTGGCAATTTTTTTATTGATGAAAACGCATAATATGGTTTTTACCTATACATTTGAATCAGCAGTTCAGCACCTGCACTGTTGGTGGGTGAGCCTAGTAAAGGATGTCGCATTGCGTTCATCTTCAATGAATGGACCAATGCAATAGTCTACCAAAGCCCCCCCTCTCTCTCTATATATCTCACACACACACACTTCAGAAACAAACATAGTATCAATGAGATCATCAATAATACACCTGAGTGATGTCTAGTAAAATTGCTAGACCCCCAGTGCTGGGCCCTTGGAATCATCCTAAACTACCCCCCCCAGCTACGCCCCTGTGTGTGTGTGTGTGTGTGTGTGTGTGTGTGTGTGTGTGTGTGTGTGTGTGTGTGTGTGTGTGTGTGTGTGTGTGTGTGTGTGTGTGTGTGTGTGTGTGTGTGTGTGTGTGTGTGTGTGTGTGTGTGTGTGTGTGTGTGTGTGTGTGTGTGTGTGTGTGTGTGTGTGTGTGTGTGTGTGTGTGTGTGTGTGTGTGTGTGTGTGTGTGTGTGTGTGTGTGTGTGTGCGTGTGAGATAGAGAGAGAGAGAGGGGGGTGAGAAGGTTGAGGAAGGGGCAAGAGAGAAAGAGAGCTGGGAGAGTGTGTGTGTGAGAGAGAGAGGGGGGGGTGATTACTCAGCCCTTGTGTGGGTGAATGTAACAAGTTCCTGACGTTTTATTTCCCCTATTATTTCATGCACACTTTATTCATTGTTTTAACACTAGAACAGCCGTGGAGAAAATGTCACTGATTCCCGCCGGAAGGGGTCAGATGACCCCACAGCTTATATGAGAAATATGAGAAAAATAAACAGTGTAAACTATATAATTACCTCTTAATATAAAAATATGAGGTTTACCACAGGTTTGAGTGACAAACATTTTTTTTAATTAAAAATAAATAATAATAAATAAAAATATTATAATCTTTTGAATTTTTTTTGATGGAAGAGCCACACATTGACGGGCAAAGAGCCACATGCGGCTCGCGAGCCATGGGTTGGCCACCCTTGCGCTAGACGCTCGCAAAGTGCTGTGACTTTCCACATATATATTCCATATATATATGTGGAATAACGTTCTAATTACATTTTCCTGAAGTCATTTTGAAATTTCAGAAACCGTGCCAGATAAAACGGGTACTTTTAGGAAAAGTCATTGAGTGACAGAGCTGGAGCTCGACCGAGTGACGAGGATACATTTATTGAAAATGCCTAGGGGTCATTATTATTTTCTTTTAAGTTATTTTGTGCATCACTCCGTTTTGAATTTGATGCAAATTTGCAATACATGAGTAAGGTCATCCTTTTGTGTTAAATGGCTGCATAAAGCAAGCATTTGTCGACTTGCATGTTGATAAGAGTATTAAAACTTGGAACTTGAAAAAGACCTGTTTAAGGTAGAAAAAACAAACAAACAAAAAAATGCAATTAATTTGCGATTAATCACAAGTTAACTATGGACAATCATGCGATTAATCGAGTTAAATATTTTAATCGATTGACAGCACTAGAATTTACATTAATCATTGTCACATGAAAACATGTTTGCACCAGATTTAGCAGAAGATAATTTCCATCTGTAGTCTAGATCTGTAGTCCTGTAGTCCTTGAGCAAGACACTTAACCCCTAACTACTCCTGATGAGCTGGTAGGCACCTTGCATGGTTGCCTTTGGTGTGTGACTGTGTGCGTGAATTTGAGTAAGTGGTGAAGCACTATATAAATAGTGGGCCGCTGGGAAGTATGGGAGTGAATCACATCCTCATAAGGTGGATATACAACTTCCTTACTGAGAGGCAGCAGTATGTTTATGTCCAGGGAGGACGATCATCGTACATCAGCACTCAGACTGGCGTACCACAAGGTTGTGTCCTCGTGCCTCTGCTGTTCATATTGTACATTAATGACTTAATTAGTCACCAGGACTATTGCAAAATGATGAAATTTGCGGACCATGTGGCCCTGATCGGCCTTCTTACTGACGATGAGACCAGTTATAGAGCTGTGATTGACAACTTTTTTAACTGGTGCTCTGAAAGCTCATTGATTTTAAATACAAAAAATACCAAAGAAATGGTCTTTGATTTTAGACAAAAATCTGTTTCTCTGCCCCCCGTGACCATGAACAACGTGCCCATTGAAATAGTAGAGGAGTACAAATACCTGGGCACTATTATCGACAGTAAACTCACATGGAACGCTAACACCAATGCCAGATCTGCAAAGGCTCAACAACGTCTGTACTTCTTGAGGAAACTTAGAAGTTTCAAAGTGGACAGAACTCTGCAGATACTGTTCTATAAGAACTACATCCAGTGCTGACTTTCTGTATTCAGTGCTGGCGGGGAGCACTAAGTGTACAGAATAAGAATAAATTAGGAGGTATGACAACTTGTGAAGCAATGTGCAGTATTACAAACATGTCAGACCAGTACACCAGGAAATTGGCAGAAAATATCCTAGCCGATCAACTGCACCCACTATGGTCTGAGTATGCACTCTTACCCTCAGGGAGGAGGTACGGCATGGCTAGGACTAGAACCAAACAATGCATTACGTTCTTTGTCCCATGCAGCATTCAGCTGCTTAACAAGTTTGAATTATTTTGTCTTTTTTAGCACTTGCACCATGGTGCCGTTGAGGGTCATGCAGTGTCATGCTTTTTATGATGTTCGTATTTTTTATGCTCATGTCCTGTTTGTCTGTGCTGTATTGTTCATATTTGTGCCTATTAGGCTTTTTTGTTACTCTCTTTGTGCAAAGCAAATTCCCTTGAAGGGCAATAAAGGTTTTCATTCATTCATTCATAAATGCCGTCCATTAACCATTTTCATATAATATACTGTACACATAGGCCTATTTGGTGACCGCTTTTATCCAAAGCACCTTACAATATAATATTAATATAATAATAATAATAATAATAATAATAATAATAATAATAATAATAATAATAATAATAATAATAATAATAATAATAATAATAATAATAATAATAACAATAATAATAATAATAATAATAATAATAATAATAATAATAATAATAATAATAATAATAAATAATAATAATAATAATAATAATAATAATAATAATAATAATAATAATAATAATAATAATAATAATAATAATAATAATAATAATAATAATAATAATAATAATAATAATAATAATAATAATAATAATAATATACATAGCATACTGGTAAATATACATATATTAATTATTGGCATTTTGAAATGGCCTTGGAACTGGAACACCATACTTGACCCTGTATGTGTAAAAGACTAATGATCTCACTGTATCAAAAAGAGTGGCATTCTGTCTCAATATTCAACAGGGTTCATCCACCATCTAGTGGTCAAATGATGTACTGTCATTGAAGAGCAAGCAGCAGGTTTACTGTATGTGTACTGTATGCTTGGAGACTTGGTCAGGTCCTAAAAGTTGGGTTATGAGAATGTTAAAAAAGGTTCCACAAATGATTGTGGTGGTTCGTTGGGGTAACTCTTTACTTCAGGAGGCACAAATAATGATGAAGTACATAGGAACTAAAAATAAACATTATGTTAATGAAACAAAGGAGCAACATAACAGAGTTAAGTAATTAATCAGAGGTAAGTAAGTAGAAAATGAAGATTTTAGAGTCAACCGGAAAGTTCTTTACTGAAAGGGTCATTGGAAAGTGAAGCAGCCATTTCCCTGCACTGAGACAAGATAAATACTGTACTGTAGTTCCTCATTAGTTCCAAGCTAATTAATCATTATTATTATTATTATTATTATTATTATTATTATTATTATTATTATTATTGTGGCGTTAGCTATTTACTAAACATTGCACACATTTGAATGGCTAAACCTAAACGACTTGTACTATCCTTGGCTAAGTCAAAGCGTGGGAGACAAAATAACTTCACAAGGTCAAGAAATGCTTTGGTTATTTTTATTTTATTTTATTGGTTTCCCTAACCTGCACATTCAGGAGGCCCTAAATGCAAAACAAAACTTAAAAACTAAACTAAAATAGTGAATGATTAAAACTTTTTTTGTTTGCTTTTTAAAGACATTTACATGAGCACCGGACAGTGTTAGTATAGACTTCTTACAAGACAAGTCTTTCCCATTGCGAGATAATAAGTAGACATGCCCTCCAACGAGAGGGATAATGTTTGTACTGATTTCAGACACAGAGCTCTTCCCCCATGGGCTGAATTTACACCAAGTATTTAAAGGATATCTCCATAGTTTTTTTTTTTTATGTGGGTTTTATGTCATTCTAGTATCCATATTGTCATCTTTTGCCTATAGAGGTCGCTGTTTGACAACATTACATATTCTACCTTTAAACACCTTGTGGATGCTCAAACCTCACCACATCTGATGGAAATGGCATGCTAACCCGTGGGTCCTGACCTTTAAAGTTGCTTCATTGATTCCATAAAACATTTCTCCCAAAAGAGAGTCACCTCTTCTTGTGTGGTTTGAGGATTGGATCATCTACAAGGCGCTGAAGGCACACAAACTAAGGAACTGACACAAAATGGCAGCCGACTCATATCAAGGCAAGAATGACAAAGAATGACAATGGCAAACTTTTGCTTTAACCCTTTCTGGTACAGACATGATCTACACGTGTTGTCTAAACAGAAAGAAACCATGTGGAATATGAGTTCCTTTTGTTGTTTAGAGAGCCATGAAAAGATCTCTGCCTCACAGGGTAAAATAAAATACTTAAACCATGTTAACCGCATAAAAGCTGTGATACAACTATAGCGACTTTTAGGTGAATGTGACAAGACAAAATCTAGCTGCAAGGAATGAAGAGGGACAGAGACAAAAATAAACCTTAGATTTGATCTGAGAAACAAGAATGTACTGTACCATGTAACCACTTCTGTTGAAACAAAAATACACCAGCATAGTCTAGTCCTTTCCCCACTGGTGGCAGGGTCACCTGGTGGTTGGAGAGACTGTCCCATAATCACAAGGTCACAGGTTAGATCTCCCGCAACAGCCAACAAGCTTATCCCTGTCGAGGTGCCCTTGAGCAAGGCACTGAGCCCGAACCTGCTCCAGGGACACCGTAAAATTACACTTTAATATGGTGGTAGGAGTGATTACAACAAAATATCATCTTCCCTTTTATTTTAATGCTATACCCCAAAAGTTGCCCAGTGTATCACAGCCTTTAGCACATAGATCATGTATCATCCATTGGTTTATTATGGAACAATGATCTTAACACCAAGATGCCTTGGGGAAGCCAGGCCCAGTCCACAGCAGTTAACATTGACAGGTGATCCATCCCTCCACTCTGCCAACATTTATAGAATAGACAATCCATTACGGTTACAATACTACTGTAATAAACGTTTTAAAACTGCGCGCCCCCCCCCCAGTAATCATCAGTTTAGGATATAGGAAATACAATACATGCTTCATCACCATGGAGACACACAGGCCACACCCCTAAGAGCAGTACATCTAAAAGATTTGACCAATTCATAAATATTTGAACACAATGGCCCTGTCTGGGGGAAAATAAAGACTCTCACCCTTTCTCCCTAACACCTGTGCCGATCTGAAATAATGAGATTGGTTCAGACAAGATGGCGGAAGCGTAATTAATTATAATTAATTAGACTATGCAATTCCATTATCCTGAGCCAGATCAAATAGTTTTTTTTTCTACCTGTGTGAAACAGCTGTGCTCTTTTGTATTGCCATCTAAACAGGGCTTACAATTACAATTAATTGTAAATGTAACAGGGCTTATGATTAACAATTCATTGTTATTATATCATAATTTGTACCAAACTGAAGCCAGAAATTACCCAAATCCCCCAAAATGCAAGCGGAAATATGAATTCAGCCTTTTTTCATCGACTGTCCCAGACACAAGTTTTATTGTCCTTGCGGGACATTGGGACACCCTTCATGTCAAGCCCTGACATGTCTGAGATTTGATTTTATGTTTAAGAGTTAAGAGTTTAGCAGTGTTTGGACAGTGATAAAAAGATCAGAATCACATAGGTAAAAAGAATAGCCCAGCAATGAGCTAAATATATTCTTTCCTGCTCCACACAAGACAGTTTCTCTGCTGTGCATCCCTAAAATGGGACAATGAAATATTAACAGGGATAAAATCTATACGTTACAAAAATAAGAACTACCACTCAATGGGAGGGAAAAAAATATCCTTTTAAATAGGGAACTCTTTCGGATTTCTTAATACAGAATATCTGTCTTTGCAAAAGTCCATCTATTTGTGCCCTACTGAATGTCCAGAACACTGTCCTGGAGTCAGATCACTGACGCCAAATACTGAGGCTATACAATGTGCAAAAGATGCTCAGCGCTGAACCCAGATCAGTCAATGTTTGAACCATGCCTACGCAAGAGAGGTTACTGTTGCACGCACACATGCAAACACGTATGCTTACACACAAGCACATTGACATGTGCATACTCGCACACACACTAGGAATACAGAGGCCGACACAAGCACACAGAAACATGGGTGTACATATACACGCAAATGCACACACGCCTCAGAAGGGTGTAGAGGAAATAATGTTATAATAACGAGCCAGATCTTGCTTAAAATATTTAAATAAAGCACTAATCAGCCACAGGAAAAAAGGTACATATTTTACGTTGTGTTATAGCAATAAGTAATATATATTGAAAATGTACAATGTGTACTTATGCGTGTAATAAGTACATAGCCTTTTTTTTTTTACGCTAAATTTCCTGAAAACCTTTGAGTTCCCCCTGCCGGGGAGACAAGTGTCTTTACCTCAAGACTACAGAGACACATTTTTCACCCAAACTCTAACTTCATATCTAAACCATAACCGTTAAGCGAACCTTAACTGTAACCATAATCATAGTATTGCTGTGTATGTAACACTTGTAACAGGGTGAGTATTGCTGTGTATGTATCAGGGTGAGAGCACTTTCCCGCCACCGTGATCATAGTTTTGGACTTTTTAGTAAATATATTACCTATGGCTATAACATAACGTAGATTATGTACCTTTACTCTTGTGGTACATTAGTGCTTTATTTGGGTTTTCTGACGAGACCGCGTTGTAATAACCCATATGCCCCGGCTGCACTTCATCCAATGACACTTTCATCATCCGGTCACAGCCTGGATGCATCAACTGTCCAGTCACTCTGGACAGCCACAGATATTCAGTCACATTGTGATAACATGAGCCAGACTGCATCCAGAGATCATCGGGTTCACATTGTGATCGGAAATCCGACATACTGTAGTGTGGATGCAAATCCAGCCATTATGAGCATAATATAAGCAACATACTGTATGTAAGAGATGGAGAGGAAGGGCAGGAAAAGGTAAGAAGAGAGGGGCAAGGTAATACAACACAATCCAGCCACGGGAGACACGTACACGGGCATCTTGGACCGGTGACGTGTGGACGACATGCATCAATGCACCGTCATGACAACAGATCTATATGAACAAATCTCAAAAATCACATTGAAAAGTGACCAGTGTAACCAAAGCCTTGGAAAAAGGGTGACGGGGAAAATGGTGTTAATATAAAGACTCAAGGTTGCTCTAGAGATTTCTGAGTATCCACTTGCAGATAAGGACACATAGTTGCCCATATTCACTTACCATATAGACGGTTTCTTGACAACGATAACATTCTAAAAGCACCCTGTTGCAATGTTTGCTAATACAGTCCCTAGCAACAAAACTCCAGTGAGACCATCTATACATAAATATGTACTACATTTTCTTTCCAATTTTGACCATGAACAGTTTCTACTACTGATCTATGGGGAGTAGATCTGCCCCCTCGATTAATAGTTAGGTTTGGGCTTTGTTAGTCGATCAGTCGATTTTTATGCCGCCCTCTCCTATGACTACTAGTTATCTTGGTTGTAAAACAAAGGTGATATGAAAGTAATGGTGGTTTCACATTAGTCATGTAGTAGTAAGCAATTGTGGTTTTGTTGTAAAAACTTAAACAAACAGAAGATGAGTAGAAGGCAGGAGAGATGGGTGCACTTATATACCACCACTGCCAATACTGCTTCTGATCAGTCAATACAGAGTCAATCAATTACTTTTACTGACACTAGGGGACAATCATCCCTTAAAATGCCTTCAGCTATGCACACACCCCTTAATAAGGGTGATTAAAACATTGCAGACCTCTTAAACATGCCTCATCTCAGCCAGGGGTTAAACACCTTAATCAGTAATGTCAGGATAAATAAAGGAGTTTAATTAAAAAGTCATGGGTTTTGCCTTACTGTACCTTTACTTAGTCCATGCACAACTCTACTTAATTTACCTCAATCATAAGGTTATTCTAAGGGTTTATTAAGGTGTAAAATGAAGAGACTCCGTTCCCCAGTATGTACAGTATTGCTTTAGAATGATCATTCGCTTGGGGTCGTTGCACAACACGTTTTACACTCTTGGTGTTGGAGTCTTGGGAATACCCTACTGCTTAGGCTTGGTATCAGCCGATCTCCACCACCGTATCAAGTGTGTCCCTGAAGAACTAAGCGCCCCCTTCAGGAGAAACTGAACAGTGCATCCAACATGTTTCATTTTCTAAACCCACAGCAGTCTTTCTCTTCCCAGAGACAAAAGACAAACAAGCCATGGTAAAACACACATTTAGACTGTACTGCTACCTGACCTGGGTGAGATACTACAGTAGTTAGTTACAGTAAATAGTTCTTAGTTTGTTTGTTTAACCTTGCATGGAGCACATCAGGACAATTCAGATAGTATCAGGTCAGGACAATCACAGGTTCGCATTGTATTGTCATATATGGCAGACACCACCCATGTAGGATAAAACAACCCATTCATCTTCATAATAATCTGGAGGTTATGCCTTCGACAACAATCCATAGAGAGAAGTGAACAATGAATAGAGGCTTTGCATAATAATGTTTGAAATGTCCATTTTCAACGGTTGCTATGTGCAAAACAACGCTTGCAATGGTTTATATAAGATATATCAACAAAAATATCACCTGGCGTTTATTACTGAATCTTGTAAACCAGTCGCAGTACAACAGTAATATCATACTTTTCTAATGTTTTACCTGCTCTACCACTGCACAGACATTAGACGTTTTCTTGTGAAAGTGGTTACCAATGGTTACAGGGCAGCCATGTGAACCACACAAACGGTCTATGCAAAGCCTCTATACAACACCTACAAATATTACTATGAGCCAGTGAATAACTCCCACAAATAATCAAAATGGACACATAGTGGTGAGAGGTCAACCGCAGTGATTTCTTTTTAAAACTGACCTTGATTCAAATAAATAAAAAAGAACAGAACATTAAAAATAATAATAATAATAATTATCTG
Source organism: Notolepis coatsorum (assembly GCF_963971535.1). Taxonomy (NCBI): domain Eukaryota; kingdom Metazoa; phylum Chordata; class Actinopteri; order Aulopiformes; family Paralepididae; genus Notolepis; species Notolepis coatsorum. The sequence continues at coordinate 92,503,347 of NC_140177.1, forward strand.
TGCGTGAAACCTGTTTGCTGCAAAACGGGCTGCTGTTACAGTGAATGGTCAAAATGGACTAGAACTCACTGGGAAAAGCCAGTGTGATCGTGACGCTGACCACACCCAGTGTGATCATGAAGCAGTGTTTAATATAGATACAAGCCAAAACAAACAACAACCAAAAGAAAACAGGTGGAGGCTTGCGATTAGGAGGACGCCGTTGTTTGTGGATAAACCTCTTCCTCCAACGGCTCGGCTAATGGATTCAGAGGACCGCCCGCGTGCGCCCGCCAGGGTACTGGAGAACAATCACAGATTCTAAACGTCATCATCTTCATCGTCGTCATCCTCACTGATGGGGTGCCCACGGGCGGCGCTGTGGTGGGCCCGAGGGGAGGGGGGCGGGGAGGCCTTGTTGAAGAAGGGGAGGCGGAAGGTGGGCGACGGGGAGCGCTCCTCGCGGGTAGGGCTGCTGCTGGGGCTGTGTCTGGGGCTGATGGCCTGCAGCATACGACCTTTTCCCTCCTTCAACATGTGCTTCTGTAGAGGAGAGAGAGCGGGGGGTAGAGAGAGGGAGGGAGGGAAAAGGAGAGAGATGGAGTGGCAGAGAGAAGGAAGGAAGGAGAGAGGCAGGGAGGGAAGGAGAAGGAGAGGAGAATTAAGGAGGGGAGAGATGGAGACAGGTGGAGGTAGGGAGAGAGGAAGAGAGAGGGAAGGAGGAAGAGAGTGAAAGAGGGAACACGTTTTTGTTAAACTGGTTGACAAATGTTGCCTCCCCGATTTTTTTGCTCTGCTCAGTTTGTTATTTTACCATGTTATCACAGGTTTAATAACAAGCACATTTAGCATCTGTAGTTACCGGTAGTCGTGTCTATATGTACAGTAATGGAGGAGGCATTTTGACAGCTATGCACTCCAAAAAATGCATACCTATATCGGCAATGCATATTTTCTTTTAATGTAGCCATCGATGTTTGCAGTGATCCTAGTGTAACAAGGTGATTGATGAAGCCTGTTACGCTCCTGTGACATGAAGCACAGAAGCACAGATCCAGTCCGCTTGTGCTTCCCATGCAAGTCCCCCTGCCTCAGAGTCTGGCCTGTTCACATTTTCATTTACATTTAGTCATTTAGCTGACGCTTTTATCCAAAGCGACTTACAAGTTCTGTATGACAAGTCATCAGGAAGGGCACAACTCTATCAGCTGAGTAACAATGTTCATCAAAGTGTTGAGTGCTACAGTGTAGGTTAGTTTATTAGGACAAGTGCATGACAGTAAGGTTAGTTACAATAGTTAGGGTTAGATTTTCTTTAAATTTAAAAATAAAAAATCAGATAATGGTTGAAGAAGTGCGTCTTTAGTCGACGGCGACAGTAGCGTTGGTTAGACTTCAAGACGGTCTCTCCTCTCCTCCTCACCTCTACTCTAGTTCGTATAGTCGTCTGGATCAGGACCATGTCAAAGCCCAACCCAGACTATTTAATACTTTGTTTTCATTCAACAGAACATAATATATATTGCAACAATGTATTGACTACTTTTCCCCCCCAGATTTTAGTTTCCCCCTCTCCCTTTACACCAGTACATACAGTACATACACATACACCAGCCTATACACACCAACATCCCTACCAACATATACATGTATCTACACACTGAAAAGACAAAAAACATTTAAATAAAAAAATAAAGAGTGCTACCCTAAACTTCTGTAAGCTCAGCCTTTGGGTATAATTATCATTATCATGAAAGTAAATAGATGTTGAAGTATATGAATAGACAATTAAGCATAAAACATAGAGTAGAACATACTGTATATTGAAGGTGCCATATGCAGCTTTTAAATAGAAATATTATAATAGAAATGTCCTCTCCTTTCTCTACTGTACATCCAAAACCACCCTCCAGTTCCAACAGAGCTCCTGATAAGAATAACAATTCACAGGAGCAAATAATACAATTTTAAAGTAAAACAAGCCTGTATCTTGAGTGGTGGTGAGATAAGAACAATGGGTATAGCACCAAAGTCCTACTCTCCAAGAACAGGACTTTACAACCAAACTCAAGAAAAGCTACACTGCGCTTCCAAATCTAATATGCATATCTAAATCTAATATGCAAATCTAATTGAATTTTGAATGTTTTTTTTTTTAATTGTTTTTACATTTCTTTAAATTTTTTGTTGTTATGATTGGTCTGTTTGACGGAGCTAGATACCGTGATTTGTGTGAAGGAATATGAAGAATACATGTTCAAAAATAAACTTTTTCATTCATTCATTCATTAAAAAAAAATTAAATGTATATTATTTACAAAATTCAACCATATAGTCCATCTTTTTTTCAAATAAAACGACATCACCCCTCATTGTATGTGTTAATTACATTTATTTTTCTCGAATAATTCTCTCCATTCCATTTTAGCATTTGTGGGCTTTGAATCCAATTCTTTGTTATTCATTTCAAGGCAGTTAATCTCAGAATTCTCAACAAATATTTTATTTACCATTTCTCTTGGCATTTCCTTGTAGACTTCATCCCAGAATACTTTTAACCCAGGACATGACTAGAAGATATGGCAAAAATGTTCTCCACATTCCCGCCTGCATTTTGAAGATAGAGATGAGGTATATTTAGCTTGTAGAACTAGTGTTATAAAATATCACATCTGTATCTTCCATGTATATTCTCTCCAAAAGTGAGATGCCACCCTGTACTACGGTAATTTCTTGCCACTCATCCGATATTTGTATATTAATTTCCTCCTCCCACTTTATTTATGTTCTTATCTCTTCTTGTTTGTCACCATTTTCTAAAATAGTATACATAGTAGCGGTACTCTGGTAATCGTAAGGTTCCCGGTTCGATTCCCGCTTCTCCTGGGCAGCGTGTTGAAGTGTCCTTGAGCAAGACACTAACAACATTTACCATTTAGTAGCAATTTGATGTTTTACATAATCAGAATATTTCAGCAATAACTTTACAAGAGTTCATATATTGTTTTATTGTGTTTATTCCTATATGATCATATCGCTTCTAATTTGAAGATATCGATAAAAATGGGAATGTGCTAAATCATACTTTTGTTGTAGCTCTTCAAAAGACACAATTCCTTTATCATTAATACATTTACCAAATATCTGTAAATCCTTTTGAGCCCATATTTTGAAAAGTCTAATTATTTTAGTTTGGGATCAAATCTGGATCTCTGTTGATTTCTTTTAACACTATTATACACTATATTTGTCTATTCGTAGGATTGATCTGACTCTATCCCAGACTTTTAACCTCTTAAGCCTGAGCTGTCCGGTACCGGACCGACAATGACATCACGCCATAAATCCCCCATTCCAAATACTGAATCGAGAACCTCATCCTTCACTCTGTCATCTTTCTCTCCCATTACAGAAGCCGAGACCCTGACACTGGTAACGTCGAACCGTCCGACTACATGCCAGCTGGACCAGCTACCCTCCCCACTCCTCCAGACCATAGCACCAGACATCCTTCCCATTCCTAACTGCAACCATCAACTCCCCACTCAACTCGGGGGTGGTCCCCACCTCCCTAAAACAAGCCAGAGTCACGTCGCTCACAAAACAAAAAGGTCAAGGTAAAACCCTGAACCCCACCGTCATAGGCAACTATCGTCCTGTCTCTCTTCTCTCCTTCCTTTCTAAAACACTTGAACGTGCTGTATCCAACCAACTTACTGCTTATCTCTTACAGAATGACCTCCTAGACCCTAATCAGTCTGGCTTCCGGACTGGCCACTCCACAGAAACGGCCCTCATTGCGGTCACAGAGGCACTTCACTTAGCAAAAGCGAAAGGCCTCTCCTCTGTCCTGATTCTCCTAGATCTATCTGCAGCCTTCGACACAGTCAACCATCAGATCCTCCTCGCGGCCCTCGCAGGAATGGGAGTGGCTGGCTCTGCGCTGACATGGCTGACATCATACCTCAATGACCGCTCCTACCAAGTGTCATGGAGAGGGACCCTGTCGGCCACCCGCCCCCTCCGGACGGGTGTCCCCCAGGGCTCGGTCCTAGGACCCCTTCTCTTCTCCCTCTACACTAAATCACTGGGTAACATTATCACGTCTCATGGCTTCCCGTATCATTGTTATGCCGATGATACTCAACTCTTCCTCTCCTTCCCTCCCTCAGATATCCACGTCTCTGAGCGGATCTCGGCCCGTCTGTCCGACATCTCCGCCTGGATGACGACCAACCACCTCAAACTGAACCAAAACAGAATTGCTCCACCTGCCGGCCAAATCCTCCCCCCTGACCGACCTTTCCATCACAGTCGAGAATGCAGCTGTGACCGCGTCCCCGACCGCCAAGAACCTTGGTGTTGTCCTCGACGACCAGTTGAACTTCTCTGCTCACATCGCAGCAACAACCAGAACCTGCAGATTCCTCCTGAGCAACGTCCGAAGGATCCGCCCCTTGATGGCAAAAGAAGCCACCCAACTCCTCGTCCAATCAACAGTCATCTCCCGCCTCGACTACTGCAACGCACTGCTCGCTGGCCTCCCGGCCACTGCCACTAAGCCTATTCAACTCATTCAGAACGCAGCGGCCCGCCTGATCTCAAACCTACCGAAGTCGGCCCATGTCACCCCACTTCTTAGGGACCTGCACTGGCTCCCAATTGCTGCACGAATCCGCTTCAAGGCCCTCGACCTAGCATACCGTGTGGCAAAGGGAACCGCTCCCGCCTACCTCCGGTCAATGGTCTCCAACTACACACCCTCAAGACCCCTACGCTCTGCATCTTCTGGCCGCCTCAGACCTACTCCTATCCAAGCTCCGGGAGGGTCATCAAAGAGAAGTCGCCTATTCTCAGTCCTTGCCCCACAATGGTGGAATGAACTACCCACCCCAGTTAGGACAGCCGAAACCCGTCCAATCTTTCGCCGTCAACTAAAGACGCACTTCTTCAACCACTATCTAAAAAGAAATAATAAAAGAATAAATCTAACCCTAACTAACCTTACTGTCATTCACTTGTCCTAATAAACTAACCTACACTGTAACACGCAACACTTTGATGAACATTGTTACTCAGCTGATAGAGTTGTACCCTTCCTGATGACTTGTCATACAGAACTTGTAAGTCGCTTTGGATAAAAGCGTCAGCTAAATGACTAAATGTAAATGTAAATCCATCTCTACAGAATGTAATGTATGAATTAATGTTGCACCCCCCCCCCCCCCAAATGTAGCCAAGAGTAAAGACCCTAACCCTGTAAAAACAGCAGTCAAGGTGTATATTTTCTAGGGATGCCCCGATCACGTTTTTTTGTCACAGATACCGATCGTCTATGAGCCATATCGGCTGATACAGATAGTTTTTGGTTTTGTTATAGCAGCTGGCAGTATTATACTATAGGTCTAGCACAGGCATTCTCAAAGTCCGGACTCCAGTCCAGACCGAACCACAACTGTCTCTGGACTCTGAGCAAATTATGCTTTTCATAGCTAACTTGAGTGTAGTCTTTTGAGAGAAGAGACCCAGGGCATTTGATGGGCTTTAAAAAAAATATATATATAACACACTTCCCAGCTCATGCCAGCCCCTGTCAATCATCTGACTTCTAGATTGACTTTTTTGTTTCTCTTATTTTTGGGGATCATATCCCACAAACCTGAATGTTATTGCCATGAAACAGAAGGCAGTTTGTTTCTCTACCTTTCTGTGAACGTCTAGCAAAAAATGGCATTGCAATCTGATGAAAAATGGCGGAGAAGTTTACATTATAAAAAACTGTACTTACAGTAGATTTCATTCACGGATTGTGAATCACGCCTGGTGATACTAAATCCAGATTGAACTCTTGCCATTGGAAAGGGGAGATTTGGCCCGATCCATAGATAAGGTCATTTATAGGCCTGATATTCTATAATCATATTTAATATTGCATGTGTCCGGATGTCAGAATTCAGTACCATCTGGATCTACAATACCTTCTGTTGAATCATCTTCCCTTTATTAATTTGCTTAGATTTTTTGTACACGTGATCTCAAGAAGGTGCTGAGTTGTTGTCAACCATGTTACTTTTGAATGAAAACAGCCCTTCAGAGATAATGGACTGTTCCAAAAGTCGAGATTACCAGTAAGTGAAATGATGTGCCTTTTATAAAGTTGATGGTGAAGTGAAGTGTCATCTTCTTTAAATTTTCTGTGAGTTATGTAATGTCTGACAGAGGGGGACAAGCTCATTGTGTCAACCCTGTAAACACAAAAAAGTTATTCGTTTGAAAATGTAAACTTAAATATAACAACATTTGCACATCATGTGGTGTCATGACCTTTACCACATGACTAATAATGGCTGCCAATAAACATCAACCCTGTTACCGTCAACAAGTCTCAAGTCATGAGTCTGTCAACTCTCATCAAAAAAAATAAGTGTTTAATCTAGTGTGCATCAGACTGGAAATATGTGCAATGTGGTTATTTCTAGGGAATGCACTTTTCTCTAATTTAGCTATTTCAGAAATCTGTTTGGCCCGAAGGGCCGGAAGCCGCCTAGAACAGTGTTGGTCTATGTGCACGTAAGTCTGTCTGTCCCCACAAAAGTAGACCAATCAGAGCTGATGATTTCACTGACATCACACACTGAAAAGTAGATGATTTCACGATTTCACGTTCACAATGTCACATGCTGAAACAGCTAGCCCAGCCAGCCAGCAGGCCACCTTGCTGAGCCAGCTGAGCTGGCTATCAAACCACAACAAGAATTAATTCCATTCATGGAAATAAATGGGATGAAGGTTTTGTATACAGTACCATAAACTAAGCTACATTCACCAGCAACACACAGCAGCTTTGCCATATCCACTTAGAGAACAGAAGTAGATGAACGCTAATCACAATTAGCATTGTCATCAGTAAATGTTTGCTACTCTGTATTTAGGCTACATGCTGTCTTGTACATAACTTTCACAAACCATACAGTGCACGGAATCATCAGCACGGCATTCAGATGACATCATGACGGCTAAGTGAAATATTGATCAGCAAAGATTAACTGATCACGATTAGCTTTCTGCTAATGTTTTCCTATTTCTGTTTGCGTGTCAAAGGAATATGGCAGCTAGCAAGCTTATTTAATGTCCGCTGCTTCATTACATTAATTGCCTGCCACCTACGCCGTTAAGACTAACTTGTTTAATCTTCAATCTACATGAAGGTATCAATAAGATTACATTAAACATACTGCACTACAATATAAAAAAGACAACTTTGCTTTTAAAAGTTATTCCATTGTAGCCTACCTTGATAGCCTACCAAACCACTTGTTTTGATATGAAGGCTACGATGTATGATTTGTCTTATCCAGTAGGACTGGTCTTATTCAATACAATATGATTACTACCTAAATCCTCTATGATCACAACCTTTACAAAGTTAATAATTGAGCAGCACATTTCTTTACCCATATTTACCCTCTCTATTAATGGTTCTCAAAAGATATAAAATAAAAGGTATACCGATTGAAATCCATGATCAGTTTCACCAGTAACTTTCTATATGATGAATTCACCATCGGGCACCACTATAAATCAAATGGCTACCAATGCAAATGAATCTGTGGAGCGAGAGGATTCTGTCAATATATTTGTAATCCATCCAGTGTCAGACACAAAGTACACATATTTTTTACAACAGGTTTTACTTCCTCCTTTAAAAAAAGAAAATCAAAAACACTCATGAAATGACCTGATGGCATGACCTAAAACTCTGTTTGAGGCTGCAGGGAGCTCTCCATGGTCCTGATCGGATAGAAAATACTATGTTTTCAAAATATCCATATACATGTGGACGGGGCCATTAGTAATGATGTCAGCGTTTTCCATCATCTCCGGTTTCACCTGTCCATGCGAATACAATGAATACATTTTTTAAGAAGGTTTAGGAAGATCCTAAGCATAGAAAAGGCTATGGTTTAAAAAATACATGTGTCCGTGTGGACTAGGCCTCTGAGACGGTCTATATAGCATGTAGCCCACATTTGTTCTTCATAGACTAAATATGCTATTACTGCAACGTTAAAAGTAAAGTTAAAATATGTTATTTCCATGGCCCAGGAAAGTTCAATCAATATTAGTGAATATGAGCTACTCCCTCATAAAGCCAGAAACCAGAAGAAGACTCAAACTTGTGATGTAATCAGTTATACTCTGGAGCTGTTCCATAGACAACACATGGGAGACTTATTTTGTTGACCCACAGAATGTTTGTTTGAGGGAGGACGGCCTAGAGGTAAATAGGCCGAAAGGCGACACTGCACGCGACCCTGCACTCTGACCCCTCTGATGACCATGCCGCAATCTTTCTTTTGCCAAAGTATAAACAAAGTCTCAAGCGCTCGCCGGTAGTATCGCGAGAGGTTAAGCGTTGGACTGTGGCGTCAGAGGAGACACTCCAGGCTGCACTTGAATGCACAGACTGGAGTGTGTTCCGTGATAACACAGCCAATGTTAACGAATACACTGAAACGGTGCTTGACTTTGTCTGTATTACCCAAATCAAAAGCCCTGGGTAGATAAATCCGTCCGTGAGGCTCTGAAAGTGCGCACCTCAGCCTACAACGTCGGGCTTGTGACAGGCAACATGAATGACCACAAGGTGTTGAGATACAACGTCAGGAGAGCAGTAATAGAGGCAAAACGGCGTTACAGGGATAAAGTTAAACTTCAGTTTGAACAGGCTGACTCTAGAGGTATGTGGCAGGGCCTCAGAACGATGACAGATTACAAAGGCACCTCCCTCAAACTGAACAGTGACATCTCCTTAGCAAATGATCTCAATACCTTCTATGCAAGGTTTGAGGCTGTGAATAACAACACCAGCCTACAAACCACTGCAATGGAGGGGGGGGGGCGCTGCTGATGGAGATTCAGTGTTCAGGATAACAGAACATGAGGTGAGGAGGACCTTTAAGAAAGTGAATATCAGGAAGGCAGCAGGACCGGACGGCATCCCCGGCCGCGTCCTAAAAGTCTGTGCCGACCAACTGGCCCCGGTATTCACTGACATATTTAACGACCTGTCCTTAGAACAGGCCGTCATCCCCTCCTGTCTGAAGAAGTCCACCATTATCCCTGTACCCAAAAAATCTATGCGCGCTTGCCTCAACGACTACGGCCCTGTAGCTCTCACCTCCATAGCCATGAAGTGCTTTGAGAAGCTAGTGAAGGGCTACATCTGTTCCTCCCTCCCCATCAACCTGGCCCCCCTGCTATTTGCATATCGCCCCAACAGGTCCACGGAGGACGCCATAGCCCATGTGCTGCACACAGCAGCATCACACCTGGACAAGAGGCAGGGGAACTATGTGGAAATGCTGATCATCGACTACAGCTCAGCATTCAATACCATAGTCCCCTCCAAACTCATAGCCAAGCTCAGGGACCTGGGCTTGAACTATGACCTCTGCCAGTGGGTCTTGGACTTCCTGACGGGTAGACCCCAGGTGGTAAGAGCAGGCAACTGCACCTCCTCATCCATCACGCTCAACATAGGGGCCCCCCAGGGCTGTGTTCTGAATCCCCTCCTCTACTCCCTGTACACACATGACTGTGTGGCACAGCGGAACAACAACACAATCATCAAATTTGCTGATGACACAGTAGTGGTGGGCCTGATCTCTGCCAACGACGAGAGGGCCTACCTGGAAGAGGTAGAGAATCTGTCGCAGTGGTGTCAGGAGAACTGCCTCTCCATGAACGTCAGCAAAACAAAAGAGATGATTGTGGACTTCAGGAGGTCGGGGGTCAGGGACTACAGCCCCCTCAGCATCGACGGGGCACCGGTTGAGAGAGTGAACAGTTTCAAGTACCTCGGAGTCCACATATCCGAGGACTTGAATGAATGAATGAATGAATGAATGAAAACTTTATTTAACAGATTGCAGAATGGGTACAATACAGTACGGCTCAATACACACAATAGACCTGTCTCAAACCCTGCCCCTTTTCTTGATCCTCCAATCACAGCTGTCGGTTACCTCTGACTTCAGAGGTCAGAGGTAAGCGACAGCTGTGATTGGAGGATCAAGAAAAGGGGCAGGGTTTTGAGACAGGTCCATTGTTAAGGGGATGCAGATCTGAGAAAGACATTGGTCTTGTTTCCATCAGGGTCCCCCATTTTCAATTCATATAGACATTTATGACATACACAACATACATGACATTTATGGCATAGGGACATATAGGTATTTAGTACGGATACATTTGTGACATAAATGGTATTCAAATATACAGTACTGTTACCCCTAGATCCTGACAGAGTATATACATATGATGGGGAGGGGACTGTACATTAGGAGGGGGTGGGTGGGTGGGAGAGAGATATACATACGGCGGGGAGGGAATATATACATGCGGTGGGGAGGAGACTGTCTATTAGGAGGTGGTGGGGGTTTTGGGCATTTACGGTGGCCAGTTTCGAATTGCAGCCTCCCGTAGGTGCTCTTTAAGAGCGGTTTTGAATGTGGGTAGGGATTCACATTCCTTTACAGCTTTGGTTAGGGAGTTCCACATTGATGTGGCATAATTGCGAAACGTATTTAGTCCCTTGTTTGAGCCGAATCTGGGTTTAACATGATTTGTTGAGCTTCCTCTGGTGTAGTGGTTGTGGTATTCACTGACCTTTGGGAAGTATTTTGACATGTACATGGGTACCTTAGTCGTATAGTGTATCTTGTAGACCAGGCCCATTGCAAGTTGCTGTACTCTGTCGTCTACTCTAAGCCATCCTAGGTTGTCAAAGTGGGCAGGGGTGAGGTGGGTTCTGGGGGTAAGGTCAAGTAGTAGTCTGACCAGTTTGTTTTGTGATGTTTGTAATTTTGTTTTAAGCGCCTTTGAGGTGCTTTGGTACCATGAGGTGCACGCATAGTTGTAGTACCCTTGAATGAGTGCTCCTGCCAGAGTCTTCAGGGTATTCTTGTTTACCAGAAAGGAGATCCGGTACAAGAATCTAGTTCGTTGGTTGACTTTTTTTTATTACATTGGATGCCATTTTGTCACAGGAAAGATTTGCCTCTAGGATGGAACCCAGGTAGGTAATTTCGTCTTTCCTTGTGACAATATTGTCACCCACTGCAACTGAGAAGCCGTCGGTCTTGCTGAGTTTGTTATTTGAACCGAAGAGAATGGACTCTGTTTTTCCCATGTGTAATGATAGTTTGTTATCAGCGAGCCATATGCAGATTCTGCCTAGTTCCGAGCTGAGGGTTTTTTCAACCTGCAACTTGTTCTTGTCAGAGACCAGCAGGGCTGAGTCGTCCGCAAACAGGAACAAGTTGCAGTCACAGGCTGACGACATGTCATTTGCATAAATTAGGAAGAGTAGCGGTCCTAGTATGCTTCCTTGTGGAACACCACAGCTCACTGTGAGGGGGGGGGATAGAGTACCGTTACCTCTACCATCTGTTCTCTCCCCTCCAGGTAGGATTGCATCCAGCTCACTGAGAAGCTATCAAAACCAATTGCTTTTAGCTTGTCAATCAGAATGGAGTGAGTGTCGAAGGCCTTTTGTAGGTCCAGCATGACCATGCCGCAGTATTTGCCCGCGTCCACCTCTTGTTTGATGTGGTCGTTCAAATAGAGGAGGCATGCGTCAGTGGAGTGGGACGTTCTGAAGCCAGATTGGAATTCGTAGATTAGATTTTTTTCCGCCAGGTACTTGACATGGACCACACACATTGACAGTGTTGTGAAGAAGGCACGGCAACGCCTCTACTTCCTCAGGCACCTAAGGAAGTTCCAAGTCAGTCAGAAGATCCTTAAGAACTTCTACTCATGCACAATAGAGAGCATCCTGACTAGTGGCAATATAACCTCCTGGTTTGGGAATAGCTCCGCACAAGACTGTAGCAGACTACAGAGAGTGGCCCGTTCAGCCGAACGCACAATTGGAGGGGGGCTTCCCCCTCTCCAAAACATTTACAACAAGCGGTGCATGGGTAAGGCTAAGAGAATTATCAAAGACTCCAGCCACCCAAACAACTGCCTCTTTGAACTGCTGCGGTCAGGCAAGCGATACCGGAGTCTCATGGCAAGCACAGAAAGACTCAGAAGAAGCTTCTATCCCCAGGCCATCAGGATTCTCAACGAACAATAACACTATGTAACAACCATCAAATGCACTCACAGCACACACATCCACACACTCACTTTAAACAAACAACTCACTGCAGCACCCACTTTACACACTTTAGAACACCTAAACACACTTTATATTTATTGGTAAAGAATTTGCACTACAACTAGGGCTGCAACTAATGACTAATTTGGTAGTCGACTAATCTGCCGATTATTTTTTCGATTAGTCGACTAATCGAAAACCAATGTAAACAACAACAACAACAAAAAAAAAAAAAAGTATATATATATATATATTTTTTTTTTATTTATTTTTTTTTTAATTACCTATCTTTGTGAAAGTGGCTTCTCAGCTCTGGTCCAGCTGAAGACAGAGCAGAGGAACAGATTGGACATTGAGCATGACCTCAGAGTTGCTGTCTACCATCACCCCAGACTTTGAGACTCTTGTCAGGACCAAACAACAACATCATAACATGATGATCCCATAGCAAATTAAAATAATGACTCATGAAACATTTGAATTTGGATCTTTAAGCCACTTTAAATGAAAATGTATTTGAAGAACAATACAGCAATCACTCATAACAAGATAAATAAATTAAATAATACAAATTAAAGTGGAAGTGTACTTTAAATAACTTTTGTTTGCTGTGTGTGAGAGGAGTCTGTGTGTGTGTGTATGTGTGTGTGTCTTACTCTGATCGCTGTGTGAGTGAGAGGAGTGTGTGTACTGTGTAATTTGTGTGTGTGTCTTACTCTGATCGCTGTGTGAGTGAGAGGTGTGTACTGTGTAATTTGTGTATGTGTGTGTGTCTTACTCTAATCGCTGTGTGTGAGTGAGAGGAGTGTGAATGTGTGTGTGTCTTACTCTGATCGCTGTGTGTGAGTGAGAGGAGTGTGTATGTGTGTGTGTCTTACTCTGATCGCTGTGTGTGAGTGAGAGGAGTGTGTATGTGTGTGTCTTACTCTGATCGCTGTGTGTGAGTGAGAGGAGTGCGTGTGTAATGTATTGTGTGTCTAGTCTGATCATCATCTCCTGCAGGGGAACAATGTTTTCAATGTCCAAAATTTGCTATGGGATCATCATGTTATGATGTTGTCTGGAACCCTGAGAAGCCACTCTCACAAAGATAGGTAGTGCACAAAAAAAAAAGAAAAATTAAATAAAGTTTTTTTTTTTATTTTTTTTTTATGACTAATCGACGCAACAACGATTTTTTATAATCGACATCGTCGATTATGTCGACTAATCGTTGCAGCCCTAACTACAACCCATACCTCATTACACCTTACTGTAAATTGTACCTCATCCCATTTCTGCTTTGCACTATATAGTATATTGTATATTAGTATATTGTATAGTATGGTAACTCAGTTACTTCTACTCTGCATTGAAAATTGTACATATGTACATACTGAACACTTGTGTCTACGTACGTTACTTCTATTTTTTACTTGCTATACTTATTTTATTTTATACTTATCTATTTTTGTCTAGCACAGTCTCTGGAGCGTAACAGAAAGAAGCATTTTGTATAAAAGTATTCTGTATTCTGTTCTGTATGACAACTAATAAAGAAACTTGAAATGCATGTGTGGGGGACAAAACACAAACACATTTAAATTGCCTTGTGTACACAACAATAAAATTATATTCTTCTTTCTAATTCACCACAAAATGTATCTACCGGTAAATGTAATTATCTTCCCAGATGGGCCTTTTTATTTTCCTATATCAGATATGGATTTGCTTTCTCCACATTTCACAGTCATTCCAACAGACCGTGTCTGCGCCATCCTTTCAGCACCACAACTGCAAGGAGCGGAGATAGATGTCCCCTCTCGGTGTTCTGTATAACATTGATTTGTTGAGTCTGGCAATCTACGTCCGTTTTTAATTCATTTTCAATGAGGAGTATCCAGTTGTTGGACAGATTTGTGACAATTTTGATGGACAGAAAGGTTTGGAGAGGGCGAACCGACGGATCCAACTCTGCAAAGTTGTTTCTGCAAAGGCACGATTGCGTTAGGATTTAATAAAAAAATAAACCAACGGACAGTAATACCTTCTGTCAAATTTCTATCCGCTCATTGACCGATGGACGATGCATACCGTTCTCATGTATGCAGCGCAATCTTCAATCCTCAAGGTACAGGCTTTTCCATTCCTTATTATAGGGGAACACCTAGCAGTAACAAGTGAAACAGCAACCTCCATCATCCCTATATTGAATAGGCCATTACAAAATAAACTAAACATATATTTGTACTACTATTAGTGTCGACACAGAGAACATATTGAAAGTAATTTAGTCGACACATTATCACATCCCTATTCTATAGTACAGAAAACTACAGAAAATGCACATGTACACTCCCAACATTCCCTAGAGGCTCTTAGTGTCACCTAAAAAGCGTTTCCCAGTTCATTGGCTATGGAGCAGCTCCACACTTTATACTTGATGACATCACAAATCTTTTTGATTAGGGAAAGAGTGGTTTGTTTTCACTAATATTTGTACTGTCTTGGACCATAGGAATAACATGTACAGTATGTACCGGTATCATGTTTCTGTGCACAGCAAGGGAGACTGGTTGGCAAGTTCTACATTACCACACACACATAGGTCAAGTCCCCATCTCTGCAGGGCACACACACACACTCACATACACATATGCACACACATGCACGCATACACGCACAGCAGTTATTTCTTGCAGGTGCATAGGCTACAATGAATGCATTGCTTAGGTGTTTTGGACGAAAAAACTAAAAACTAATAAAATGGTATTAGTGCTGGTATTATGGCTGGTATTAGTGCTGGCCAAAATTGTTCTACAAGCTAACTGCTAGCAAGAAGAAATGATCAAAGCTAATGCGTGACAGTGAATGTGAAAAAAATAATAAAGTAAACAACAATGACAGGGCATCATAAAATCGGAAAAACCTGGCATCGGCATGGGAAGAATGTACCTGGAGAAACTGGAGCAATGGATGTATCACTTACGGGGTTAAGTGGGACATCTAGCAGCTAGTCCAAACCACTAGTAGCTGAAGGGTTTTGATTCAAAAAAAGAAACCAATTAGAGAACGAGACAGTGCCGGTTTACATGGTTGCCTTAAAACAACTTTCCACACACTGAATTCAGTACACGTTTAAATGAAGCACTGAAGCTTACCTTTAAAAGTCCTCGGAAATGTCATCGAAAAATACTCTGGACTTTGCATGCAAGATGAAAGGAACTGCAACTGTAAACAGAATAGACAGAGCAAAAGTAAGCCAGGGTGCTTGGAAAAGCGAGCCAGTTGCAGACAATTCCAGACAGCAGAAAACTAGGACGGAAATGCACCGACCATGTTACCGATGTGGTGGGAACAATGCAGCATAGGTGTGCCGGCTTAGAACAGAGAGAGAAGTGTTCAGAGGTGGGACACAGAGCTCGGGCCTGTAAAACCAAAAATTGGCAGGGATGAAATAGTGTGCAAGGAAACTCTCTCACTTGCTACTTGAGGAAAGCTAAATGTGGCTGTTGAACTTTTCAGGGGAAAACATTCCCTTAATGGGCCAAGTGACTTTGAATGCCAAATATGAGGAACAGAGTGCAGAGTTACCCGTGGTGATTGTAAAAGGAGACAGACCGGCCCTCCGAGCAGTGGCGTAGCGGAGGCCCCCGCACCCCCCCCGGTGCGGGGGGGCCCCGGAGCTTAGGGGGCCCTGCCCCCACTGTAGACTATCCTCTTAGATTTCGTAACGCGCGGAAACAGGGCGCAGTGTAGGAGCCCAGTATGGTTCTGCGGGGCTGCAGCTGGATGCATCTCGCCCCCCCCTCCCTGCTATGTTATAACTATTTGCTCACCTGCGATAGGGCTAGGCTGATAACTAATGTTCATTGGCAGGCAGGGCAGCGTTCAAAACACAGCGGGAAGCGCCGGTAAAAATGAAGCGCAAATATCCAAGCGGTGCTCAGAAAAACAAGATGAGAGCGAAAGCCGAACAGGAGACGGCAAAGCTACAAAAAATAACATCATTGTTCCAGCAGGCATGCAGCAAAGGTAGACTGACTCTAACGTTACTGAAGATGCATCGGCAGTAAGCTCCCCACCCAGGCCGGCCGCGTCCACCGCTATCAACCCCCCGGTCAGCTCTGCGTCGAGTCCAGGCAGACAGACAGCCCAGCCAGGCCCCCAGCCACGCTACAGCCGCAGAGACAGGTTAGAAGAATATAACATTTTATTCGCCATAACCAGTACGAGTAGCCTACAGGTTACATTGGAACTGGAATCTAATCCGTAAATTTTTTAGTACATGGTTTAAGTGGCCGCGATATCTATCCCATCTCACTTTATTATTGATTTAGGGCAGTGGGCGGGGCCCCATGGTCTGACCTGCGGGGGGGGCCCCGACATATTGCGCAACGCCACTGCCTCCGAGGTCACAACAGGTTGGAGAAATTCAAACTTGGTTGGGCAAGCATATTCTTCATTACCCCAACAGGGGGCAGTGTCGATGCAGGAGTAGAGGCTGTGTTACAGAGACACAAGGCAGCGTTTGGTGAGGAGCACAGCACTATTTGTGAGTTTAAGGCGAATATCACACATGCTTTCGGAAGGCAAGACCCATGCTGTGCGCGATCAAAGAAGTGGTAGAAAAAGAGCGGATAAAGCTGGAAAATGCAGGCGTATCTCAAAGATAAGACCACAGTGAATGGGCTGCTCCGATCGTTGTAGTACCCAAGGCAGACAAGTCAATACACATCTGTGGGGACTAGAGTGGAGGAGGAGACATACCCCCTGCCAAACACAGAGGATGTGTTTTCAACACTGGTCGGTAATGCTCTTTTCCTAGATCTCTCACATGCCTACCAACAGCTTGAATTGGAGAAAGACTGAAAAGTGACAGAAAATACTCATAAAGGACTTTATGTCTATCATAGACTCTCATATGGGGTATCCAGTGCTCCCTCTATGTTTCAGAATGTCATGGACCAGATCCTCCTAGGATGACATCCTAGTCATTAGCAGAATGAGAGAGGAGAACCTAGAGGAGTTCAAGTTAAAGATCTTTATTTGTCAAATACACAACAATACAGGGGCATTGCAGGTAATGACAATTAAGAAACAACAATGAATACAAGAATGGTAACAATGAGTAATAGTAGTAAGTAGTAAGATCAAAGCAGGTGAAAGGTAAAAGAGGAGGTACTGAGTCGGCTGTCAACTTTGCTGCAGGCGTTGCACCGACTTCTAAAAAAAGATGCCCACAGGGAGTGGACAGCAGAGTGCAATGCAGCATTCCAGACTGCAAAGGAACAGTTATTGTAGAGCTCAGCAGTGGTACACTACGACACCTGAAAACCCCTGAAACATGCAAGTGACTCATCCCCTTATGTAGGGCCGCAAGTTCAGTCACTCACCACAAACCCCTGTTAGCCATGCTGGGACCAAAGTCGGCAATCGCCATGTTAGCCCTGCATTATGGATGCAGAGGTGCGCGCAATGACATTGATGGCATATGACTATAGCATCAAGTACAGTATCAGCAGGAAATGCAGATGCAGATATAAGGATAAGACACAGCTGAGGAGAACAGCATCTTTAATTTTTTTATGTGGGATGAACTACCCGTGCATGCAAGAGATATTGCACAGGACACTCTCAAAATACCCAGTCCTATGCAAGGTACGTCTGGGACTAACCCGAAACGGATGGCCGATATATGCAGGATGAAACACTGAAGCCCTACTTCAGACGTAGAACTGAAGGGGGCTGAGAGTAATCATAATCACCCACCAGCACACCGGACAAGACTGCTGCACGATTTGACCTACACAGAGGGCACCCGGGAAGTTGCAAGATGAAGTCTTTAGCACAGAGCTATATGTGGTGGCCCAAGCTGGAAATGACATTGAAAGTGCAGTATAACAATGTGATGCATATAAAGCTGTGAGAAGGTTACCAGCTGTGGCACCACTACACAACTGGCAGTGGCCAGCAAGAGTGTGGCAGAGGTTACATATTGACTTGACGAGAAAGATCAACAGCACTTCTTAGTGCTAGTCGTCATTCAAAGTGTCTTGAAGTAATGCCCATGGCAACAATCACAGCCACCAAGACCAATGCGGACCATCTTTGCTGCCTACGGGATTCCTGAGGAAATAGTCTCAGACAATGGTTCTCAATTTACACTCGCTGGAGTACAAGACATTCCTGAATAGCAATGGCACCAAGCAGACCTTTGTACCGGCCTACCACCCTTCTTCAAATGGAGCCGGGGAGAGGGTGGTTCAAATGGTGAAAGCTTCACTGTGGGATGAGTAGAGCCAAAATGTCTTTGACGTGGCAGCACAAGCTGGCAAACCTCCTGTTATTGTACAGGAGTCCACCGCACAATGTTACAGGATGCACTCCATCTGACTTTTTCCAAAAACCTCAGGACCAGGATTCAGGCAAATCTAGCTAAAGTGGTGGAAGACGGACAGCAAAAGCAAAAACATTACGACGACCGAGACGCATCTAAACTGAGGCATCTATCCAAGGGGGACTCAGCCCTGACCCAGAGCCTCCGTAGAGGGAAGGAGAGGTGGACAAAAGGAACGGTGAACAAGTGACTGGAACCAGTCACCTACCTGATGTTGGATGGAGGGAGACAATGCCCGGCCCACATTGATCATCTACTGCATGTTGTCTGTTTCAGAGACACCCGATGGTCAGGATGACCAAATGGAGGACATCTACCCTACAGTGGATTGTGTAGTAGACTTTGGTTTGAATGGCACACCTGGAGCGGTAGGTGCTAGCCAGTCATTACCTGAAGCAACACCTTTGCCAGGAATGCAGGTTAAGTAGAAACCTGCTAAGCCATTAGCGAAGAAAGCGGATTATAACAAGGCGGTTTCACCTAACAGCGCATCCACTACCACTGAGGAGGTAGTTGTGCGCCGATATGCTCCGAGAGCGTGCTGAGAGTGCACCACCAAAACGACTGGACCTGTAGTTGATTAAGGTTCTGGTTAATGATACTAAAAGAAAAAGAAAATGTGAAAAGAGTTCCTGACACTTAGCTGTAAATAAAAAAATTAAATAAAATAATGTTTACATCAGATTTATGTCACCCCTTCCAAGCTACATGGTTTTAACACTAGTCGGGTAGACACTTTCCTTTGTGTCTGTGATGCTTTATCCAGTTACTTTCCCAATGGATCTCGAGATATGCCTTTTGGGAAACCTCTCAAATTCTAATGTTACACATAGTCATTCCATCTAGCTTACAGGCGTCCTACTAGTCGTTGCCAAATAATGTGTTGCAATGAATAGATAGATCTCCCATTGCCAGTTGGATTGTGTCTCACAGAGGTGAAGAGTTGCATACCTCTGGCAGAGGTAATGAAGAGGGTTGATTAACGTGTTGCTTCTCTTATGCATAGGAAATATAATAATCACACACACACACACACTCTCTTACACATGGTCAAGACATTTGGGAGTGCTTAAGGTATTTGGAGGATTTGGAACAAAACAAGATAGTAAATAATTTCACATACACACGCTCTTGTACACACTATCTCACACACATAGACAAAGTCAGCAGGCTCAATATGCCACCCCCCCCCCCCACACCTTCCATCCACACAACCCAGACACAAAGCAGAACAGGAAGATGGTAGAGTTTGGTGAAAACCAAAATGAATGTCCTTTTAAGGTAACAACTGTCAACCTGATAATAGTACCCATTAGGTATATAAGCTGGCAGATGGCCAAATATGTTGAATTAATTGTCCCTGACACACAAAAAAGAGATCTATGTAAAGATGAAAGGTTTTAGCAAAGCTTTGTAAAATAGAAAGATATTGTCTGGACATCCTTTATTCAAATCTGAACCCACTGGACTTATTTTGATAGTCATCGTTTGGGGGTTTTCTCCAATAACCTACTCACTAAAGGAAAATGATAGACATCTTCCATTTTATCAACTACATGGAGAACCTCACATGAATGAATTATCATAATATCTCTATTTTCACCACAGTAGTGTTGTAAAATACCCTTATATTGTGGTTAAAGCTAACCTATCTAACATTTTTTCTTCTCTCTTAATTGTATCTTTTATTTTAATCGTTACATCTTAATTAATTGTATTGTCGGTTCATTTATTTTGTAGATGTCTGTAATGTACAGTGAGCATTTTTGTATTGTCAATGTGTGACTGTATGGTTTGTATACTATTTGAAAAAACTAAATAAAATAATTGGAATATAATAATAATAATAATAATAATAATAATAATAATAATAATAATAATAATAATAATAATAATAATAATAATAATAATAATAATAATAATAATAATAATAATAATAAAATAATAATAATAATAATAACAAAAATGTTTTGATCATTAAATACTTTTTAGGAGGGGTGCTTTTATTTGTAGGGCTTGGGAGAGGAACACATGTTCATGAAATGTTTGTGTAGTCATTTCTGTTTCACTATTGCAACTGTGTGTGGTCTCTTATAAGCCCATGTGGGCTGGCTGAGTCCATAAATAAATAAGTAAATAAATACATTTCTGATGTTTCTCAAAAGATCTAAAGAGCAAATCAAGTATGTCGAGAAGATTAGGTGCCAACAACTGTTACCGTGGATACGATCAAATCAAGAGTCACAGCTGTTCTCACCAGGGCTCCCTCTCGGCCGAACATCTGAAGGAAGTTGCCGATGAACTCTCTGGACTTCTCTTCCCACTTCTGGATCAGATCGATGCTCTTCTCCTCCACCTTCTGGACAAACTCTTTGCTCTTCTCCTCCACATCACGCACCTTCCTCTTCACCTTGTCCACGCGCTCCTGGAGGTGGTACTTCTTCTCCTGACAGACAGGGGGCAGCAAAGGTGGAGGAGAGTTTAGAATCTGTGGTGTAGTTTTTGATTGATTGATTGAAAAGTTTATTAACAGATTGCAGAATGGGTACAGTACAGTACAGCTCAATACATACAATCGTTAAGGGAATGCAGACCAGAGAAAGACTTTCGTCTTGTTTACATCAGGGTCCCCCATTTTCAATTCATCATAACATATATGACACACACGACATACAGATAGACAGTACTGCTACATCTATACATTTATGACCTACCAGATTTGCAAATACAGTACCGTTTGTGATACAAAAAGTGTCCAGAAAAGAGTGTATATACATTTGACGTTGAAACTGTACATTGGAGGAGGTTGGGTAGGTGGGGTGGGGTTGGGTGGGGGACTGTACATTGGAGGTGGGGGGGGGGGGGGGGGGGGGGGTTGGGTAGGGGGTGGGTGGGGGACACTGTACACTGTACATCGGAATACTGACAAAGCCATACTTGGTGATTTACTTGGTGATTTACTGGGTTAGGACATTTGTAGGGGCCAGTTTCGAATTGCAGTCTCCCGTAGGTGTTCTTTGAGAGTGTTTTTGAAAGTGGGTAGTGATTCACATTCATTTACAGCTTTGGGTAGGGCGTTCCAGTTAATATTAATAAGGTGTATACTGTACCACAGGGTGGTGGCTAGATTTCACCTCATATTTTAGGTAAGGGTTAGGTTTATGAACAACAAGATTATGACGAGTTCCGTCCAGTGCTATAACAGACACTAATGTGTACACACAGGTGGATGGGCTGTATTTGAAAGCTCACGCTGGACACTACCTAGTGTGCCGTATGCAGTAGTAACTCAGACTATAACAGATTTACCTCAGTCCATCAACAAGACATTTTTATCCTGAGATACAATTAGTATAAAGACAAAGCTTTTCATGCATATGGCCTAGAATACCCTATGGATGCTGTGGAGGAATAAGACTGTCCTCTCCCTCAGTTGAGCTCTTTCACCCTTCCCCCCTAAATGTGTGTCTCCTCCTTCTCCCCAAACCCCCATTTTATGCTGTCCCCCCTCCCTTCTCTTGGGTATAAAGGAGCCCCCTCTCTGAGATTCGTTCTCTTACTTCCGGGTCTCCTAGCTAGTAACCTGGATGCGTGTAGATTTTTACCAACCCACTTTCAGTTCTGCGTTCGGGTTCCGCAATCCGATTGGCCACCGACGTTTCTCTCAGCACCAATCGCGTTACGCCTAGTTCTATCACTGGTTAAGCTTGGCGACTCTTTCGAAGTTGGTTAAGGTTAGAGTTTGTCTTTAGAGCAGGGCGATAGACCACCAGCCCTGATTCCAAACCTTAACCAACTTCGAAAGAGTCGCCAAGCTTAACCAGTGATAGAACTAGGCGTTAGCTAGCTAGCAGGCTGTTAGAGGCAGAACTAGGCATAACGCGATTGGCGCTGAGAGAAACGTCAGTGGCCAATCAGATCGCGGAACCCGAACGCAGAACTGAAAGTGGGTTGGTAAAAATCTACACGCAACCTGGATGAGAGACATCCAGCTATTATCTGACTATGTATTGATAATTCTGAGTTAATAAATTGTATTAACCGGATCCATTCGACTAAGTAATGTTTCCCACAATGCCCCATGTAATCTTACTGCGGTTGTGTCTTTCTATGTGAAAAAGGAGAAAATCAACGAATAAACCCTGCACAGTACCACACGCAAAAGCGGCTGGAATGCTGACTTGTTACACAATCCATCCGTTTAATCTTCACAAGTGCAAATACAACACCCTCAAAGATTATTTGCACTTGAAGGATCACTAACCCAAGTCAGCACTCCTGCCTTCTTCTATGTGATTTACAGTATAAGTATATTTATATCAAGCACAGTAAATTATATGGCTATACAATTCCTTTATGTGCCTTGCGGTATCAGGAATGTATTTTTAGGGATGAAGGCACTTGACCTTTGCGGTGTGAACACCACACTGTTTCTAACCAGTGATATTTATAGGCCTTCATCTTCGATCGTGTCTTGGGTTTCTGACACCTGCACATTAGCAATAATTGATTTGAATAAAGAGACCCGTGACCTTTGGCCTACTATTCCCAATACCATTTCGGAGGTTTAATGGAAAACGTATCATATAAAAAACAAATAGGTCACGCCCCCATGGACAAAAAAGTAACTGGTTCAACACTATGTGGAAAATGCTCAACACAGACAAGGAGTGCCAAAAAAAAATCTATTTTGCTACGTATCTGGTAACACAGTGCAGGGCTTTGAGCTCGCAGATAGCATTGCGTCGCCATGACAGATGCCATGCTAGTTACCAGAGAGTGTGTGAATGAATGTGGCCTTCAGAGCTTCAACTCTTGTGATAGAGTGAGAACAAACCTCTTCAAAGCAACCCAAATCATTCCAGTCTACACGATCTAAAAGGGGTGTCACGATTCACCAAATCCACAATGCAATTTGACTTTTGATTTTTTTTTAAAGGGGAACTATCCAATTTCAGAATTCATCCATGTTATTCCTCTGGTAGTGCTCATCCAAGCTAAAACTTGTGATGTCATGGTTCATAGGTACATTTTCTGTTTCAGAGCTGAGAACACAACTATAAAGTAAAGCTCATTTGGGCATACGAAATAAAACAAACATTCTGCGGGTCCATAAAATTCATTACCAATGGAGCAGCTCCAGAGTAAATTTTATACTTGATGACACATCTTAGGTCATGGAAATAACATTCTTTTTTAATTAAACTTTTCCCCCCACACTGACGGCAATCACGTCTTGATTTGTAAAGGTCAACAGATCCTCGACAACCACCTGCCCCCACCGCTCCTCTCACTCTTTCACTGAAAGCTCAGAGAAAAACTGTGCCTATGTGCTATATAAGCTCCTGTATGTCCTTGTTGCACCATGTGGGTCTGTAAGTGTGGACTATATAAGCTCCTGTATGTCCTTGTTGCACCATGTAGGTATTTAAGTGTGGACTATATAAGCTCCTGTATGTCCTTGTTGCACCATGTAGGTATTTAAGTGTGGACTATATAAGTTCCTGTATGTCCTTGTTGCACCATGTGGGTCTGTAAGTGTGGACTATATAAGCTCCTGTATGTCCTTGTTGCACCATGTAGGTATTTAAGTGTGGACTATATAAGTTCCTGTATGTCCTTGTTGCACCATGTGGGTCTGTAAGTGTGGACTATATAAGCTCCTGTATGTCCTTGTTGCACCATGTAGGTATTTAAGTGTGGACTATATAAGTTCCTGTATGTCCTTGTTGCACCATGTGGGTCTGTAAGTGTGGACTATATAAGCTCCTGTATGTCCTTGTTGCACCATGTGGGTCTGTTAGTGTGTGTAACTATGTCAAGCTTGCGCATAATGTACATGATTTCTCACAGTCAAATTCTGCATGCATTGCACCTGGTGAGAATTTCTCTCATTCACAGCGCAACCTCCTATAGAGCTATGAATTTGATTAAAGAAAAATAGCTCTTCTAGTATCAAACCCATAAAATTAATATAACTGCTCCCATATGACTCATATGACTGCAGCTGAATTCTTGTTGGGCAGCGTTAGTCACTTGGCACATTTCAATGAGCAGATGACTAATTCACTCCCATACATTTCAAAATGTGAGTCAGGTAATCATGAGTCATCATGAGTATTCTACCTGTTGTTTTGACTATTTTGGTTCTTGAAGCGGTATCTTTATACTGACATTGAACCTTCTTCCCACCCTGTCAACAGATATGGTGAATAAGAGGAATACAGTCGTCACCGTACATTGATGTAGCTGACGTTGAGCTCCTTGGCAGTGTATCCCCGCTGCAGGTTGCGTCTCACGTACACGTCGTAGTCACGGACGATGCGCGTGATGATGTCGGAGGTGGAGATGCCCTCCGTCCGCTGGGTGGGGGCAAACATGCCTGTGGAACCAGGTGGCACAGGGGTCAGGAAGGTGAGAGGTGACGGAATACAGACAGAGACGCATAGAAAATAAATATATAATAATAAGATAATAAAAGATCAAATAAACGACAAGAGATAAAACACAAGGTAGTAACATATGTCGACAAAGTTATTGTGACCGAAACGTTGACCAACAACTCCTGTAGTCAACATCTATACCTGTATGTATGCTGCATGAACTTTTGGTCAAGGTCACTCTGACCCAGAACGTTCCATGTTTGTTGCAGGTTCTGACTTGGGATCAGCCTCTCTGCCACCTTTTCTAATAACTTTAAAAACGTATTTGGCCTTAAAAGCTGCACTAAGTTGTTCTGGGAGATACATTTTACTAAATATATATATATGGTATTTTCATAAGAAGGAACAGTATTTGAGGCTAGAGAGCTACCTATGAATTTAATGCTTCACTGTTGTTTACAATGGCAGGGCCGGCAATTTTGTAAACCATTTGCAGGCTCCCAAAACTGTATAGTTCACCTTTAATCACAAGACTCCAAATTACAGTTTGTGGGCCACTTTATCAAATGCCATCCAGGGCTTATAGATATCGATCATCATATATTTCATCAGAATTGTTTCATAATGTTGTGGATTAAGGCCATGAAAAGGAACTTTGTAGTCCTGAAACAAAGTGCACGTTCTCCGTCATTACGCCATAGTACAAGGGTACTCTTGGTTACAAGTAGTCTTTTACGCCATAAGTTTTGCCTCAGGACTAAGTATTGACTGTATGCTTCGATGGAGGCAAAATGTCAATCAATGTCAATAAGCACATCATTTAGCCGTTGAGTCACTGACGGCTCATCAAGAAGACCTATTGGAGACCATGTAGACGCAATCATTATATTATGTGGTTATTCAACGTAACTGAATGTGCTCGAGTCCGCGGCATCACAAATTATCGGAAAACGTACAAATAGCACCTTTAACCCGTTAAACCCTAGCCATATTTGCAAAAGATTTGCCTAAAAGTACATACCCAAGTAAATTGAACCAAAGGAGAATACATTATTATTCGTTTACTTTTTTTTTATATCTTTGACGGTGAAAAACACCATGCTAACAATGACCAAAAGCAAATAGATGCCACTGAGCTCATTCAGCACCTTCTTGAGATAAAGTATAGTAAAAAGCTAAGCAAATGAACAAAGGGCAGATCATTTACAGGGATTTTTGTAGATACAGTAGTGAATTTTGCCATCCGGACACATGCTATATGAAATATGAATATAGAATATCAGGCCTATAAATGGTTTTATATGGTCAAGTGAAACGCCTAAGCAGTTAACGGCCCATATCCGGGCCCTCTTTAGGACGATGTGCCCACCGGCGCGACACGGCACTTTGCGAGCGTCTGTGCTTTTTATAAAACATATAATATATAGAATTAAAGCCCTATTTGTTGCCAATCGAATGCCACCTCACCCGACCAAATCTGTTCAGCGGTTCTCGAGTTACATGCCGATATGTCAGGTGTGCGACTTTGTACATGAGAGTCAGATTACCACTCCGGACTACCGAGGCTCTGCATCTGTCAATGATTCGCTGATTGCTAAATGTATTGGACAGGGTTGTAGCCAATGAGTGTAGCTTTCCAATGATACCCCACGCGGGGTTGTGCGAATCAGGGATCTAGGTGAAAATTGATGAGCGAAAACAGGAATTCCATCGAAAGCCCTGGGTCTCCTCTTCCTTTTGACTACAACGAGTGCTTCCTGTGTATAAATCCTCAGATTTTCGATGCAATGCAGATATTTTAGTAGCTCATATTTAGCTAATAACACTAACAATCATTGCTAAACAAACGTGGTGCTGAGAATATACACTGTTTTGATAGGGTTAGGGTCTTTACCAGGGGTGTAAAAAGTACCCAGAAATTATACTTAAGTGAAAGTATGGGTACTGTCTCAAAATCTGACTCAAGTAAAAGTCAAAGTGTCTGGCTAAAAACACACTTGAGTAAAAGTAAAAAAGCCCTACTTTTAAATGTACTTAAGTACTAAAAAGTCAAAGTAATTTTTTTTTTAAAGGGATAGACCATGGGTCTCAAACTCATTCCATCATCAGCCAAGTTTTCATTTTAACTATACATTGCACCAGGTGAGTTAGTTGAAGAGGTGAGCCAATTAGTGAAATCATCAGCTGGTGTTTAGGCAAGGCTGGAATGAAACCAAGCATACACTCTGCCCACAATGGAATGTGTTCTGCGATAGACAATGCTGAAATGAAAGAACAGAGGACACTTTTTTTGCATTAAAATTATTTAATGCACTTCTCCATTGAAGGTAAACTAACATGGACAGCATTCACATCACAGCATGCATAATATCTCAATATTTAAAACAGAATGGTGTATCCTGAATAATATCACAATATTAACCACAGCATACTGGATTATCCTGAATCATATCACAATATTAAAGGCAGAATACTGGAGTACCCTGGATAATATCACTATATTAAAGACAGAATACTGGAGTACCCTGAATAATATCACAATATTAAAGACAGAATACTGGAGTACCCTGAATAATATCACAATATTAACCACAGCATAATGCGGATCTGACTGTCTATTCTTCTGATAGCAGGTGTTTAATCAAAGATCCCCGCTTTCTAGTGTTGCACAAGGACCAATCAGCATGGGTATGGGCGGGTTCATTTTCCATTGATGGGGATTTGATTGGCTGTTTACCTGCGGTCGCAGGATTAATAACGTTAACATTAGTTCGGCCAGAGAAACAATTAAAATATACTAATTAAAATGGTTGGACCTGTGAGATTTGTACTTTGTACTTTGTAGGTCTGCATTTTAAATGTAAGGAGTAAAAAGTATGTTTTTTTTCTCTGAAATGTAATGGAGTAAAAGTACAAAGTATACAAACCTAATAATACTCGAGTAAAGTACAAAACCCCCAAAACAGTACTTAAGTATTGTAACGAAGTACAATTACTCAAGTACTTTACACCCCTGGTCTTTACTCTTGGCTACATTTGAAAAATAAACACAACATGACTTAATACAAAGTTTAATAAATCTTGGCGCTTAATGGGTTAAATACAAACTATGTTGCCTATACTCAATCTATACCCATCTACTGCCTTCACTGCCTTACACTATAACCATAACCACCTACCTCAACCTACCCATAATAACACTGTAAGATAGTCATGTACAATAACACTGAATACTGAATATGTATCTATATCCGTATGAATACATCTGCATATATTCCTGTTTACATACGTGTATACTTACCCACTCTGTGCACTGAGTATTAGGGCTGTACCGAATGTAATTTTTTTTTTTTACATTTGAAGCTTCTATTGAAGTATTAGAACGAAGCTTCGAATGTCTGTCGTCATATTTTATGACTTAAAAGAAATATATATATATTTTTTTATATCCTCAAACTAAATCCTCAATTTGAATAAAGTGATTCATCTGATTAAATTAGTCTTTTTTTGTTTTATTAAATCAACTTTCTTTAACACATTCTGTGCCAAAAACGTAAAAAGTCGTTATTGGGCGCCGACGGTTGAGTGCCAAAAACGTAAAAAGTCCTTTTTGGATCGTTTGATCTTTTTACTTTGATCCCCGCTCTACAGACTTGCCCAGAGCGATCTGCATCATTTCCGACCATCCCCACACATTAGAACTGCAATGCCGATCGACTATCACCAGGTGGCGGTATCGTCTGTGTCTGAACTGCGATGGCTTGGGTTGAATCACTTTCATTTCTGCTTGGCCAGTGGCCATTCATTCATTCATTCATTCATTAATTCATTAATTCATTAATTCATTCACACTCCTCCTGCAGGGACATGGATTCACATTGATCGCCTAGAAATTCCATCGCCGAAGCGTATTTGACCATCGAAACGTGTATAGACATACACTGGTAATCGTGATGGCGATGCGATCACTTGGAATTATTCTTCTTGGAATACTTTCTAGGTAAGGTAAGGTACATTCTATGTCTATTTTACCGAATCTGAAACGTGTTTTTCTAACGATCACAGTTCTGTGTTTCACCAGACGAAAAACATGCTTGGCAAACATGATCATAGTTTTGAGTTAAAACGACCCCCCCCCCCTTGATGATTTTGTGATGGTACTGTATATATATACATATCATATACCTTTGATTTGGGAGTACTCAGGGTATTTATCTCGCAATCTATAAAAAAATACTATTATCTTGGAAATGTGCGATGTTTAGCATGTAATAAACTACAAACTACAGCATGTGGAAACAAACTATTATTCCCATGCTGGACTACAAGTAATGTTTGTCAAAATGAGCCACACCGTGTCTCTACAGCTATAATACAGAAGACAAACACAGCTTCGCAAACATAGTGCAACGGCCACGGAAACTACTAGAAGGCTGGCATTCTAAGGGTAATGAGGGTAGTGATGGCAGAGAGGGGGATGAGAAGGAAGCTGACAATAGAGAGCATCCTGACTGGCAACATCACCTCCTGGTTTGGGAATAGCACTGCACAAGACCGTAGCAGACTACAAAGAGTGACATGTTCAGCCGAACGCACAATTGGAGGGGGGCTTCCCACCCTCCAGAACATTTACAACAAGCGGTGCAGGGGGAAGGCTAAGAGAATTATTAAGGACTCGAGCCACCCGAACAACTGCCTCTTTGAACTGCTGCGGTCAGGCAAGCAATACCGGAGTCTTAAGGCGAGCACAGAAAGACTCAGAAGAAGCTTCTATCCCCAGGCCATCAGGCTGCTAAACGAACAATAAACACTATGCAACAACCATCAAATGCACACACACCCACACGCACACACTCACTTAAACAAACAACACACTGCAGCACCCACTCTCCACACTTTAGATCACACAAACACACTTTATATTTATTGATAAAGGATTTGCACTACAACTTGTACACCTACTGTAAATTGTACCTAAATTGCACCTCATCCCATTTCTGCCTTGCACTATATAGTATTGTATATTTTTATTTTATTTTATTTATCCTTTATTTATCCAGGAATGTCCCATTGAGATACAAGATCTCTTCTTCCAGGGAGTCCTGACCAACACAGCACACAACAAGTTTCAACATAAAACAGGGCATTAAACAAAAAACATACAATTCAAATATAAATACAGAGGGTCATTTGTGCAGTGGCAAGGAGCATAATCACATCAACAATAGCATCAGGTAAAACAGTTACATGTTTCATAAAGGGCTAATCGTAGCATACCTTTAAAAGCATTCACAGTAGGAAGTGCCTGTAGACAAAGTTTCACTTGCAGCGTATTCCATAAAAAGGGAGCATAGTGGGAGAATGCAGCTTTACCAAGCTCTGACTGCATCAAAGGAACATTTAACAGCATCCCATTTGCTGCTCGTCTGGTATTAAAAAAGCAAGTATAAAAGGACAGAAGTCTGGAGATATATAAGGGCAGCTTACCTAGCAATGACTTAAGGATAAAAATCAACATGTGTGATTGTCTTCTTTGGTACAGAGAGGACCATCCTAATGACTGATACAAAGTGCAGTGGTGGGTGCGAGAGCCTGCACCTGTTACAAAACGTATGGCAGTATGGTACGCAGAATCCAGCTTTTTAAGCAGGGAGGAAGGAGCATGCATATAGATTACATCGCCATAGTCTAATACAGGCAGAAAGGAACTCTGCACAATTCTCTTCCTGGCTTCAGACGGGAAACATTTCTTTAACCGGAAGAAAAAGCCCAGTTTAGGTCTAAGTTTTCTCAGTAGGTTCCCAATATGAACATCAAAGGCCATCTTTTCATCAATCCATATGCCCAGATATTTATAGGATGCTACTTTGTCAAGGCATGTCCCTTCCAGTGTCAGAATCGGGGGGACAGCTGTATTAGCTCGAGAGCGAGAGAAGGTCATGTACTTGGTCTTTTTTGCATTAAGGACCAGTCTTAGCCTTAGCAAGGAGTGTTGTAGTGTATTAAAAGCATCCTGTAGAAGCTCTATGGCCTGAGTTAAAGAGGAAGCCACTGTGTAAACAACTGTATCATCGGCGTATAAATGAAAACGTGCTGGGTTTATCCCATTTCCTAGTTCATTTATAAAGATGGAAAATAAGACAGGGGCCAAAATAGAACCTTGTGGAACACCTTTGTTTACAGTAAGAGCAGCTGAGGTATAATCTTCTACTGAAACACACTGAGTTCTTTCAGATAGATAGTTTTTAAACCAGCTCAAAGCCATTTTACCAAGACCTATGCAACCAAGCCTTTGCAGTAGCAATGCATGATCCACAGAATCAAAAGCTTTAGACAGATCAACAAACAATGCTGCACAATGTTTTTTCTTGTCCAGTGCTTCAATTATGTCATTTGAGACTAGCATAGTCGCTGAAGTAGTACTATGGCCTGATCTGAAGCCTGACTGAGACTCGTTAAGAATATTATGGTCAGTTAGAAACTTTTTCAGTTGTTCGTTTACAAGAGATTCAAAGACTTTGGCCATTACAGACAGTCTGGAAATAGGGCGATAATTATTTAGGTCAGAGGGGTCTCCGCCCTTTAACAAGGGGAGAACCATGGCCGACTTCCATGAGCTAGGTAATTCACCA
Organism: Notolepis coatsorum; assembly: GCF_963971535.1. Classification (NCBI taxonomy): domain Eukaryota; kingdom Metazoa; phylum Chordata; class Actinopteri; order Aulopiformes; family Paralepididae; genus Notolepis; species Notolepis coatsorum. The sequence continues at coordinate 92,534,889 of NC_140177.1, forward strand.
GCACAAAGACTGAGATTCAAAATAGAGGTTATGGGTTCTGCAATCAGACCTGCAGCAACTTTGAAGAAGAACGGCTCTATCTTGTCTGGGCCTGAAGATTTCTTTACATCTAGGCTCATTAAAGCTTTGTGAACCTGAGAGGTCAAGATGGGGGCAAAGGTGAACAGTTGATCAGGGTCAAGTGGCGGAGGACCTGGCTCTCCTTCTGCAGCGATCATCCCTGAGTTGCTAGAATCAAAGATTGAGCCAGCAGAAATAAAATGATTATTAAAGCTGTCTGCAATATCCATTTTGCCCTTGATTTCACTCTGATTTACCCTTAAGAGATCAGGAAGGCTGTTTGGAGTGATAGAACCTGAGGAGGATTTAACAAGTTTCCAAAACTTTGCAGGGTTATTCAAATTGTCATGAATTGCATTAAGATAGTAGGCACATTTAGAGTTTTTAAATCAGCTTAGTGCATTTGTTTCTTAGTGTCCTATACAGATTCCAATCTAATGGTTTTCGATTTCTTTGCTTTAGCCCAGGCAGTGTCTCTCTGTCGAATGAGAGAGGACATAGAATCATTAAACCAGGGGTTATCTTTACCGCTTATCCTAGATGTCCTAAAAGGAGCATGCTTGTCACATATAGCCAAGAAGGTGGATTTAAAATAATTCCATGCTAACTCAACATCGGTCATAAGTGAAACAATGTGTAAATCACTATTAAAAACATCATGTAGAAACGCTTGCTCATCGAAATGTTTGAATCGTCTCTTATGAATGAAACGTGGCTTTCCTTTAGGGACCTTACAGGTTCTCACACAAGCAATTGCGCAGTGGTCGCTTATATCATTACAAAACGTGCCTACTGCGGAGAAATATTAGTACACTGCATAGTATTGTATATTATATGGTAACTCAGTTACGTCTATTCTGCATCGAACATTGTACATATGTCTATACTGAACACTGTGACCTCGTTTTTTTTACTTCTAATTTACATGCTATACTATGTTATTTTATTTCATACTTATCTTGTCTTGCACAGTCTCTGGAGCGTAACAGTAAGAAGCATTTTGTATAAAAGTATTCTGTACTTCTGTATGACAACTATTAAAGAAACTTGAACTTGAACTTGAAGATGAGAAGCTCGTTCAGCCACAGACTCATACCCCCCCGACACTCAACTAACCGCCTCGGACAGTCCTTCATACCAGCGGCCATCAGGCTCCACAACAGGGGGCAGCGACTGCTGCCAGACATTGACCTAGGACTAATAGGAACCCAAAGAGGACAATAACACTACCTTAGGCATACTGCACCTTATGTGGATACTGTGATACTGTGAATAATGTATATTTCAGTGGATACTGTGATACTATGAATAATGTATATTTCAGTAGATAGTAAATTATAACACTACCTTATGCATACTGCACCTTATGTGACAGTGACACTGTGAATACTGTGAATATATTTTTCAGTTAGTTAGATAAATTGACCTATTTGTTTACACTGCTTGTGTTGTTTTTACTACCTGTACCCCCCCCCCCTTCCCCCATGCTGCTATGATGCCTGAATTTCCCCAAGGGGATCAATAAAGGAATATCTTATCTTATCTTCTCTTATCTTAATGATAATCGAATAGCGTGGCAGTCAAAGTGTGAGTTTCGGCAACATAAATAATCCAATAAGGGCACGTTGGTACGAATAAGCATTGCAATAAGTGATGGTGACGTCTTATAGTATAATACTATAATATTAGTGTAGCCTAATCTTTATCTGCAACTGTGAAGAAAAACCCCATTGCTTTAAACAGAATGAATAGACACATACAAAAAATATATATAAAAAAATATAATTTTTTTATTTTATTTTATTAAAATTAAAAAATTCTAATGTTGATTTAGAATTCGAATGTCAACATTATGATCGAAGCTTCAAAGCATTCGGTACAGCCCTACTGAGTATATATATATATATATATATATCTGTAAATAAATGATTTTATACTCAGTCAAGGAGGGGAACTTCCATAAGAATGACAATATTGCACTCATAACAGTCCTCCTCAAAAAAGACAAAGACCCCACCGAGTGCGGTAGTTACAGACCTTTAAGCCTCCTCGGAACCGATATCAAACTGTACTCTAAGGTATTAGCCATCAGACTACAAAAGCATATGACGTCTTTAATTCATCCGGACCAAACAGGCTTCATAAGAGGCCGCCTGATCACTGATAACATAAGACGATTACTACACGTACTAGATGCTAACAAGGAAGACAACACACCTAAGGCGATGCTGTCCCTGGATGCAATGAAAGCTTTTGACAGGTTGGAATGGTCGTATCTATGGGCAGTGTTAGAAAGGATGGGGTTAGGAAAAGGATTCATTGATATGATTAAAGTATTATACAAAGACCCATCGGCCATGATTACAACAGGTACAATCACCTCCGAAATCTTTCCAGTATCACGGGCTTCCAGACAGGGTTGCCCCCTTAGTCCCGGACTATTCGATCTATCATTAGAGCCTTTAGCACAATATATAAGACAATCCCAATCCATAGAACCAATCGTAATCAAGGGCACACAACACAAAACCCCAACACCGCATTGCCTCATCTTCTCAAGTTGATTGAGGACTTTGGAGATTTATCGGGATTTAGGATAAATTGGCCGAAGTCGGCCTTCCTCCCACTTAACGCCCCTGCAAAAAGAAATATAACCCTCCCAGAAGAGATACCGATGGTAAAACACTTTAGATGTTTGGGAGTTGAAATATTCCCTACCATAAGCCAAACGGTGAAGCACAATTACATAAAAATCCAAAACAAAATCAAATACGACCTTGTCAGGTGGTCAAAACTTAAAAACTCAGTACAAGCACGGATATCAATAATTAAGATGGACGTCCTACCTAGAATCAACTTCTTCAGCTCAATGCTACCGTTACCCCCTCCAAAGGGTTACTGGAAAGAATTACACTCCTCCACATACAAATTTATTTGGAATAACAAACCACCACGTATAAAAAGATCCACCGCACAGAGAAACAAAGCAGACGGTGGTATGGCATTTCCAGATTTCCACCACTATTGAAAGGCATACACTTTAAGACCACTGACAACATGGTTTGATCCCCAAGCATCAGTATCCTGGAGAAATTTAGAAGAAAATATAGTAGCTCCACATAGGCTGAAGGACATAGTGTACACCAAATTATCAATTAAGCAATGCGAACGGAAATTTGGCCCCATAATCACTCATGCAATCCGGATATGGCGTGAAACACAAAAAAAAGACTCTATCCCACATAAATGGCATAATCATACTCCCTTATTCAATAACAATGCACTCTTGATTGGAAAACAACCTATAGGATTCCCTAGATGGGAAAAGCAAGGCATACACACATTAGGAGACGTTTTCAACAAACAGGGTTTTTGTAGTTTTGATGATATGCAAAAAATTTAATCTCACCAAGTCCTCATATTATTTTTACGCACAGTTATTGGCATGTTTGAAGGCTCACGTGTTCCATTAAGGATACCAATTGTGCACCACAGATACCACAAATTCTTCTATGAAAGAGAGACATCGAGAGGTTTTGTTTCAGATTTTTATCATCAATTACTAACGGCCTCGTATGAAACCCTACATCTGGACTCAGTCTGGAGGAGGGATATACCAGACCTGGAGATAGACTTTGACTGGCAAGAAGCCTGGGCAAATGTACGCCTTGCATCAAGGAACCCGGACCATCAACAAATCAATCTTAACTATATTCACAGGACATACTTAACTCCTATAAGACTGAACAAAATGGGTCTTAAACAAGACTCCAAATGCTCCTTATGTACAAATGGGGACGAAGGGACATTTATGCACATGTACTGGGACTGCCCACCAGTTAAGATATTTTGGAAAGAAGTGACCCAGCAATTGTTAAATCTCTTAACTCTGGATATACCTGTACACCCCTCTGTATTACTGCTGAATGATGTCTTTGAGCATGCAGTACCTCCACAGCTAAAGAGATTGGTTTTATCCGGTATCACAGTGGCTAAAAAGCTGATAGCATCACGATGGTTTCAACCGGAAAAAATGTGCCGTAAGGTCTGGATTCTTACATATCTCGATGTGATTTATCAAGAAATATCAACAGCTAGAAGTTTGGGTCTCAATGAATCCAAAATGGCAATGTGGTTAGAAGTGGTGGAGAGAATAAAAGCCAGCATATAATGGTAGTGTCTGGTTAGGAACAAATTATAATGGTTGGATTATCCAATGGGGGGTCCGGGAGAGGGGGGTACGAGCTGGAGCATATGTGTATTTGTATATCCTATTGTGTGTTGTCATGTTTGTTTATGTGTTTGTTTAAAAAATAATAAAAAAATAAAATACAAAAAAATATATATATATATCTGTATATATCCCATACCTACTCTTATTAGTTATACCACTGGCGAGTATGGCTTACTTGTTAAACTGTATATTACACACCTGTCCTGTATAAATGTGATGCACTTTACTGTTACCTTGCACTCTGGTTAGATGCCAACGTCTTTCCATTGTACTGTACGTGTGTGGTATGAGGACAATACATTTAAATCTAATCTAATCTAAAGGACTTTCAGAGAGGCAGGGTGGACCTCCTTTATAGGAGGTGTGGCCCATCTGGACTATTCAATGATAAGAGGAATCATTGGCACACTGGGTTCTCCTGGTTGTCATGGTAACCTACCAGCATCTTTGATATGCTTGTAGACATCGTCGCTGCCCGCCGAGGAGTATGGGATATCATCGTGGGCCACAAAGTCGATCTGGAGAGAAGAGCATCAGGTCAACCAGAAGCATGATGCATGACGCATGACACATGACCCATGACGCATCACGCATCACACATGACAGGTGGCGCAGCATGACACATGCCAGATGACACATGACACATGACACATGACGCATGACACATGACGCATGGCACATGACGCATGACCCATGCCGCATGACACATGACAGATGACGCATGCCAGATGACACATGACACATCACGCATCACACATGACAGGTGACGCATGCCAGATGACACATGACACATGACAGATGATGCATGGCACATGACGCATGACCCATGACACATGACAGATGACGCATGACACATGACGCATGACACATGCCAGATGACGCATCAAATCAAATCAAATTTATTTATAGGGCCCGACAACACACGTTAATGTCCCCATGGGCCGTACAGGTCTTCTTTAAACAAGTCAAGAAGAAAACATAACAATAAGTCAAGAACAGAACAAGAACACCATAAGGTCCAAAAATGTTTAGATGAATGCAAATAAATGAAAGAATGCAAGCACTCCCAGACATACCCCACACGAAGGTAAGGAAAAACTCACTAAAACCTAACAATAGGGAAAAAAGCTCCACAGGCAGTGTGGAGGAGAGAAACCTTAGAAGGGCCATTCAAGGGAGGATCTCCCTTCTTAGATGTTGGTGATAGTAGTGTTGCAGACGGACAGTTGGTAAGCATGCACTCATGTGTGTGGTGAAACACAGATGAGTGCATGCAATAGCAACTGTACATTTTGAAAGATTAAAGATAGAGCTAATAGCGATAGCAACTGAACATTTTGAAAGATTAAAGATAGAGTTGATAGCGGATCTATTTGAGGCACAGGGGCGGCGCAAAGAGGGTCACGTCCTCCCCGTCTTAGTCACGGGACGCATGACACATGACACATGACACATGACGCATGACACATGGCGCATGACACATGACGCATGACACATGACACATGACACATGACACACACCCAGTATATTAGTTAATTGATTGAAATTGATTTTATTGATGTAGTCAATAAACTTGGAGCATGTCTTATCATTACCCCGCCCCTTTGCCTCTCTGTGATGTATGTCAAGAACTCCACTCAGCTAAATTATAATTTGAGTGAATTATCTCCAAATCACTACGTTCAGATTTAGAGTGAATAAAGCAGTAGCGAGAATTCTGGCTTGCTAGGCTATCGTCCTAAAGCGTAGCCATTATGGATATTGCTTTCTAGCCTGAAAAGACGAGTCATTCTATATATTATTGTGATTGGAGGATCAAGAAAAGAGGGTGGTGTTTGAGATACGTAGACTTCCGGTTTAGCTACAATATGTAGCGCACGCATTTGGTAACAGCTCCGCTCCCGTCACCGCTAATTTCATTCAAAAACATTATTTTAACAAATACCAAAGAGATTAAACCACATCGTATGTATTGATAGGAACTCCTACTAACTATATCAAAAGACATAAAGACTCAACATGGGGGGTAAGCAGGGAGCGAAATTTACTTTTTGACTCACCGGCCAGTGGCGGGTAGATGGGAAGAATCTACCCGCCAAGCATATTTCTTATCTGCCAACTTTTTTTTGATAAAAAAAAAATTATTATTATTTTATAATTTTTTTTTAATAAATATATTATATAATCATACTTGTGATTGTGTTATCTGCGAGACATCGCCACCTCGCTGTCTGCAAACAGCTCCACTGTCTGTGTATACTCGAGTGGCCTCCAGCTCCAGCAAGGATTCTCCGGCGCTGCAGCTGGACCCTAAACGCTACATTCAGCAAAAGGATTCTCCTGAGCTACAGCTGGTCCCTATTCAGCAACGATGTAAGCCAGGGACTCAAATACGCATGTTGTTGTAGGACATTGATGTCAGGAGCTTTCTGTAGCTACTGCTGGATGGCGTTGGGACAACGCCTCAGTGAACTATTTAGTTTACTGCAACATTTTGTAGTGACTAGTGAGCTACCTAGCCAACGGAGGTATTATGCACTGGACTATTGCTGGAGCATTTGTTGATGTCGGGAGCTATCCGTAGCTAGCCGGCTGGATAACGTTACACAATGCCTCATGTATTAAACTAAGTGAATAGTTGACTGGGTCATTTTGTAACGGTAGCTAACGTTATCGCCACCACGCAACAAGTCAAAATGCTCGCTATCTGCAAACAGCTCCACTGTCTGTGTGTATACTCGAGTAGCCTCCAGCTCCAGCAAGGATTCTCCGGCGCTGCAGCTGGACCCTACTGGAGCTAACGTGTACTAGGTAGCTACCTATCCAACGGAGGTATTATGCACTACTAGACTTGCTGGAGCATTTGTTGATATCGGGAGCTATCAGTAGCTAGCCGGCTAGATAACGGACAATGCCTCAGTATTAAACTAAAAGTGAATAGTTGACTGGGTAATTTTGTAACGGTAGCTAACGTTAGAGCAGTCAGCAGACTGCCCGGCCCGACTCTAGCCTCTCTGTTTACATGGGGTTGGGAGGGGCTGGAGGAGGGAGGAGGAGCAGCGCGTTGCATGTCTGTGTGCTTGAGACAGCGAGTGAGAACTCCGCTAAGAATTGGATCATGTTATTCGATCGGTTTTCACATGACTATTTCGTTGGCCGCCACATGGCGGACAGACCTCTCAGTCCCACCCGCCAAATGTAAAATCTGCCCGCAAATGGCGCTTGGCAGGCTTTAATTTCGCTCCCTGGGGGTAAGGATGAGAAAAAGGGTAGAAAGAAACAAGAAGCAGCAAATCCAACGGCGACGATTGATACACGATCCAAGAAAACAACAGGCGACGCGCCGGCAGATCCGCTGTTGACAACCCCCGATGGGAATATAACGGAGAATATACCGGGTCCATCGGCGACTGGCTCCGAGAGGGAGACAATAGAGGACATAACGGGAACGACAGGAAAAAGTAGCGTGAAGGACAAAGCAGAGGATATTGAGAAGATAATAGCCAACAAATCCATCGGCCCCATCACTGCACCTACAATATCAACTGGCACTGGCAGTGTAATTACACAACCCGACTTCAACTCCCTGACTAGCCTGATTAAGGATCTGATTAAGGAACAGATGGTAGCTTTCAAAGTACACGTCGCACACATCGATGCTAAATTCGAAGAAGTTATGGAAGCGGTCGCTGTACAGTCCGTGCGAATCACGACAGTGGAGAATACGGTGACAGAAATTACACGGGCAGTCAAAGAGAACGAGAAGATCGTCAACGATGGTTTGACAGAGGTAACGAAGGAGATAAAAAAGGTGGAAGAGGCATGTCGGATAAAAATACAAGAAGTTAAAGATGAAGCGATGGAGAGGCTACTCGAAACGCAACGTTACTACAGGCGAAATAACATCCGCATTGTAGGACTTGATGAATCAGTCAATTGCACAGACGACAAGTTTCCAACAGTGTTATCAGAGATTTTGGGTAACAACATTCTAACCACAGAGCTGATAGTGGACCAATGTTACAGAATCGGTACTCGGGATTAAAGAGGCAACGGTCCAAGAGTCATCATTGTTACTCTGCACAAGACGGCAATAAGAGATGACATCATCAGAATTGCACGCAACCAAAGGGGAAAGCTGAAACATGGTGAAAATTCAATATTTATCTACGAGGATCTTTGCAAAGAGGCCATCGCTCAGCGTTTCCCCTACAAGGAGGTGATGCAGAAATTGTTCAAGTGTGGCCACAAACCAAGGCTAATATACCCGGCTCTATTATCGATCGTGGGTAGAGACGGCCGTAGGGAAAGATTACGCACGCCTAAAGCCGCCGAGGAATACTTGAATCTACATCTACATGGAGCAGATCCCCCAGGGCAGAACGAAACACTGTCTAGCAAAAGATAAGCCTACTCATCTCTCTCTTTCTCTGTGTATCTCAGTATTAGAATGACTTTATCCGGGCTCAACAAAAGTAGCAGATGATATGCATGCCGACAACACCAAGGCACAATGTGTATAATATGGTTCGTAATGCATTATATTTACAGACTTCTGGTCTCCGTGGAGTAGGGCTGGGCAATATAACGATAACGATAAATATCGCGATATATTTTAATAATCGATATCGAATATCGAAATTAAGAGAGACCTGCAACAGGGCAGTGGACAGACTTGTCTTTCTTGCCTGCAACTTAAAGTAATGGCTTTGCTTGTCCAAATGACAATACTGACCAAATTGAGATTTATTTTTCTCTTGTCCATTTATTTTGTTTGCTTTCTAATTTAAAATACATTTAGAAACCGTCTGTACACAGTAGGCTATGTGTGCTAGCAGAGCTAGACTCCAGTCACGAGTCACGGTGCACATGTGCAGTGGTTTGTCCACCAAAAAAGCGCCAAAAGATCGAAAATAAACTAACAGAGCCAGAACTGTTCAACTCCTCTGGAGCCACAGCCAGCAGAGAAGCCGGTTTACTTTAGCTTTTAAACCAGCTGCAGCCTGAGAACTGGTGTGAGGGGATGTAACACTAAAGATGGCGGCAACGACAAAGAATTGCTGCAAAATAAACATACATCTGTTGTTAAAAAAAAATAAAAAAAAATAATACTTATAACAATTCGATAATTATTGATATCGAGAAATAAAATAAAATTATCATATCGTTATCGCGATATGATTTTTTTCCATATCGCCCAGCCCTACCGTGGAGACAAGAATATATCATTGACACTATGAACAATCTGGAATATTCTGGGCTCATCGCTCGACTGCTCTGGGTCACTAAGAAATATCCCGAAAATACTAGTAGTCATGAACCCTGGGTAGGAAGATCATTCTGGAACATAATAGCAGTCTGTTAGTATATACTAGTGTATTCTACAACCTTCTAGAATATAATGCACCATTACAACGAAGGCCTGCAACTCTAACATTAACATCCGGTGTGTATAAGCATAAACATATGATCAATTGACTGAAGTTTAATCAGGCCTTAATAAGGCTTTAAAAAAAATCAGCCACACCTAAACGTATGAGCACAACAAGGTTATTCTAATAATTTAAATAATCACTCCACTGATGTAGAGATTGGCACAATGTAGCTCCAAAAGTCTCTGTTTTTCTCTTTTATCTATTTATTCAATTCTGTTCTAGTGGTTTCTCCACGTTGAGTTTTATTTTAGCTCTCACTCCTTTTTTTCTTTTTTATCTTACATTGTTCTTTCCCATTGTTCTTCATATTAAGGTGTTAGTGTTTCTCTACAATCTTTTCCTTTTTCTGATGTTTCCTACATAAGTTAGTAGAAGGTTCAAATGAATATATCAATGAAGGTATATTCTTTTTTTTCATTTTTCATAATATTTCATTACAGTAAGGGAAGGCGCAAGACCAAAAGCGACATTCTATTGAATTAGAATGAAAATGTTAGATCCTATGGCAATTAGCATAGGAAGATTAGGATTACAAAGCTCAGTTTGGGCAATCCGGTGGCCTAAGGGAGGGAGTCATACGCGGAGGATGTGTTTATGGAACACAGGCCTGTACGACTCTCTGGGAGAGGGGAAAAAAGGGGATTTTTATTTGTATATATATATGTTTTTAAGCTCGGCTCTCAACGGGACCTCAATAATTGGATGTACATCTATTGTAGCTTCGCACTCCAGAAGCATTACCAAAAACTACACAAAAACATGTATAGATTATGGCTAGTTTGAATATAATGATATGGAACACTGGTGGGATAAATAAACAACACAAACGCAAAAGCGTGCTTACACTGATGAAAAAAGAACATTTGGACGTGGCTCTACTAAGCGAAACGCACATTTTAGAGGAAGACATAGATACGTTAGCGGATAACACATATCATAATATTAGTCACTCTTCTTTTGGTACGAGAACTCGAGGTGTAGCCATAGTCGTTAGACGTAAGTTAAATATTGAATTAAAGGGAGTATGGTCGGATGCAGATGGGCGTATAACTATAGCTAGGATTGTACACAATAACAGGAAAATAGCGTTGGCAGCGGTATATGCCCCAAATTTGTACGAAGAGGGTTTCTTCTCTACACTAACCAATGCAATGTTAAACCTTCCCGATTACTCTTTTTTTTTTTTTTTTTTTATATTTTTTTTTTATTATTGCAGAACAAAAATTATTAAAAGTCAGTACTCAACACACAATGCATAATGAAACTTTCAGTAAAGGTGGTTAAAATACATGCAAGTACAGAAACAAGATAAAACAAAAATAGTCTATAATAACATTTTAACCGTATACAGTGTATATCCAGCGAAATTACAATTATATAAATGTTAGTATAGAATATACCCCTAATACCTATTTTCTAAAACCCTACACACATATGCTCCAGCTCGAACCCCCCCCTCTCGGACCCCCTCTTGGATAGTACCTCCATTATCCCTCACTCCTAACCAGACACTACCATTATAAGCTAGCTTTTATTCTCTCCACCACTTCTACCCACATTGACATTTTGGATTCATTGAGACCCAGAATTCTTGCTGTAGATATTTCTTGATATATCACATCGAGATATGTAAGAAACCACACTTTCCGGCACATTTTTTCCGGTTGAAACCAGCGTGATGCGATCAGTTTTTTAGCTACTGTGATACCCGATAAAACCAATCTCTTTAATTGTGGATTCACTGCAAACTCAAAAACATCATTCAATAGTAATACCGAGGGGTGTACAGGTATATTCCAAGATACGAGTATTGATAATTGTTGGGACACATCTTTCCAGAATGCCTTAACTGGTGGGCAGTCCCAATACATGTGCATAAATGTTCCTTCGTCCCCGTTTGTACATTGGGAGCATTTGGAGTCTTGTTTAAGCCCCATTTTGCACAGCCTTATAGGAGTCAAGTATGTCCTGTGAATATAGTTCAGATTGATTTGTTGATGATCCGGGTTCCTTGATGTAAGTCGGACATTTGCCCAGGCTCCTTGCCAATCAAAGTCATTTTCCAGGTCTGGTATATCCCTCCTCCAGACAGTGTCTAGTTGAAGGGTTTCATACGAGGACGTTAGTAATTGATAATAAAAACCTGATACAAAACCTCCCAATGTTTCTCTTTCATAGAAAAATTTGTGGTATCTGTGGTGTTCAATTGGTATGAGTAATGGAACACCGTGAGACCTCAGACAAAGTCGTAACTGTATGTAAAAAAGCCATGTGGACTCGGTGAGGTTAAACTTTGTGCATATTTCGACATAACTACAGAGGCCCTGGTTATTAAAAATATCCCCTAATGAGTGTATGCCTTGCTCTTCCCATATAGGGAATCTTATAGGGCGTTTTCCCATTAAGAGTGCATTGTTATTGAATATGGGAGTGTGATTATGCCATTCTTGAGGGTTAGGATATTTCTTTTGTGTTTCCCGCCATGTTCTGATTGCATGGGTAATTATGGGGCCAAATTCCCGCTCACAATGCTTGATTGAAAGTTTAGTGTGTGCTATGTCTTTCAGTCTCTGTGGGGCTACTATGTTTTCTTCTAATTCTCTCCAAGATACCAAAGCCTGGGGGTCAAACCATATTTTCAATGGTCTTAATGTGAAAGCCTTAAAATATTGTAAAAAATCTGGAACTGCCATGCCACCGTCTGCTTTATTTCTCTGTGCGGTGGATCTTTTTATGCGAGGTGGTTTGTTATTCCAAATAAATTTGTATGTGGAGGTTTGTAATCTTTTCCAGTAGCCCTCTGGAGGAGGTAACGGAAGCATTGAGCTGAAGAAATTGATTCTTGGTAATACATCCATTTTAACTATTGATACCCTTGCCTGTACTGAGTTTTTAAGTTTTGCCCACCTGTCCAGGTCGTCTTTGATTTTGTTCTGTATTTTTGTGTAATTGTGCTTCACCGTTTGTCTTATGGTGGGAAATATTTCCACACCCAAGCATCTAAAATGTTTGACCATGGGTATCGCACCTGGGAGGGTTGTGTTTTTTTTTGCACGGATGTTAAGAGGAAGAAAAGCCGACTTCGGCCAATTTATTTTAAATCCCGATAAATCACCAAAGTTCTCCATCAACTTGAGTATATGCGGCAATGTGTTGTTGGGGTTTTGCATGAACAATATTACGTCGTCCGCATATAAACTAATTTTATGTTGTGTGCCCTTGATTACTATTGGTTCTATGTGTTGGGATTGTCTTATAAATTGTGCTAAAGGTTCTAATGATAGATCGAATAGTCCGGGACTAAGAGGGCAACCCTGTCTGGCAGAGCGTGATACCGGAAAGATATCGGAGATGAATGTACCTGTTGTAATCCTGGCCGATGGGTCCTTGTATAGTACTTTAATCATATCAATGAATCCTTTTCCTAACCCCATCCTTTCTAATACTGCCCATAGAAACGACCATTCCAGCCTGTCAAATGCTTTCATAGCATCCAGGGATAGCATCGCCTTAGGTGTGGTGTCCTCTTTGTCTGCATCTAGTACGTGCAGTATTCGCCTTATGTTATCATTGATCAGGCGACCTTTTATGAAGCCTGTTTGGTCCGGATGAACTAAAGACGTCATATGCTTTTGCAATCTGATGGCTAATATCTTAGAGTACAGTTTGACATCGGTTCCGAGGAGGCTTAAAGGTCGGTAACTACCGCACTCAGTGGGGTCTTTGTCTTTTTTGTGAAGAACTGAAATGAGTGCGATATTTTGTGTTTATGGAAGCTCCCCTCTTTGACTGAGTATAAGATCATATTTAGTAATAAGGGTCCAAATATGTCCCAGCAAGAAATGTACATTTCTGATGGGATACCGTCAATTCCCGGAGCCTTACCGTTTTTCATTCCGGATATGGCCTTCTTGAGTTCTTCTAATGTGATCGGTGCTTCTAACTGTTTAGCGTCGTCCTCCGAAAGTTTAGGGAGAGTAATTTGATTAAGATATGTGTCTAATTTGTTTTGATCAAAGGTCGTTTCTGAATTATACAAATCGGAGTAGAATTCTTTGAATGTATCGTTTATTATTTTGGGGTCTGTTACAAGAGCTTGTTGTTTTCTAATGGCAGTTATATCTGCAAATTTTGCATTAATTCTTAATCGCATGGCTAATAGGTGACTAGGTTTAGAACCTTGGAAATACTGCTGTTGTCTTGTGCTGCGTATTTGCAATTCCGATTTTTGTCTGTATATTGCTTTGATCTCTGTCTTTAGCATGTTAACTTGGTTTTCTAGTCTAGTAGAGTTGTTGTATTTTAAAGAATTAAAAAGCGTTGAGTAAAGCGTTTCCATTTCAGACAGTTTTGTGCATTGATTTTTGCGCATTATGGAGGAAAATCTATCCGTGAAATCCTTGATCATACCCTTTACCGACATCCATAATATTCTGGGGTCTTGCTCCGCGTTTGCATTATCCCGTAGGAATACTGTGAGAGCTTCTTTAATTTGTGTAATGAATTCCTTGTTGTTAAGCAGCATAGAATTAAAACGCCATCTTGGGGCCCGGGAAGATAGTGTACCAAATGTTGCTTTCAGGATTAAGTAGCAGTGATCTGATAGCGCATTGGGTGTCATTTCCACTTCATATTTATCAAATATTCTCGGGGATGCAAAGACGTAATCAATTCTGGATAGTGTGTTGTGTCTCGCCGAACGACAGGAGTACTTACGGGTCATGTATAATAGGTGCGGATTTTAATGCCATTTGGAATCCAAGGATGGACAAATCTTACCTCGCCTTTTCCAGCGAACAAAATAATTCATTCTAAAGCATTAAAGGATTGGTCGAAGATTACAGGTGTAAATGACTTATGGCGTTCACTTAATCCCACGACCCGAAAGTACTCTCGTCGATCGGCGAGACATAACACATTATCCAGAATAGATTATGTCTTTGCATCCCCGAGACTATTTGATAAATATGAAGTGGAAATGATACCCAATGCACTATCAGATCACTGTTATTTACTCCTAAAAGGAACATTTGGTATACTATCTTCCCGAGCCCCAAGATGGCGTTTTAATTCGATGCTGCTTAATAACAAGGAATTCATTACACAACTCAAAGAAGCTCTTATAGTATTCCTACAGGAGAATGCAATCTCGGTGCAAGACCCCAGAATAATATGGATGTCGGTAAAGGGAATGATCAAGGATTTCACTGATAGCTTTTCCTCCAAAATGCGCAAGAATCAATGCACAAAACTGTCTGAACTGGAAACGCTTTACTCAACGTTATTTAATTCTTTAAAATACAACAACTCAACTAGACTAGAAAATCAAGTTAACGTACTAAAAATAGAGATCAATGCCATATACAGACAACAATCGGAAATACAAATACGCAGCACAAGACAACAGCAGCACTCCCAAGGTTCTAAACCTAGTCACCTATTAGCCATGCGATTAAGAATTAATGCAAAATGTGCAGATATAACTACCATTAGAGCACAACAAGTACTTGAAACAGACCCCAAAATAATAAACGATACATTCAAAGAATTCTACTCCGACTTATATAAATCAGAAACGACCTTCGATCAAAATAAAATGGACACATATCTTAATCAAATTATTCTCCCTAAACTTTCAGAGGATGACGCTAAACAGTTAGAAACACCGATCACACTAGAGGAACTCTAGAAGGCCATATCCGAAATGCAAAGTGGTAAGGCTCCTGGAAGAGACGGTATCCCACCAGAAATGTACCTTTCTTGTTGGGACATAATTGGACCCTTATTACTAAATATGATCTTATACTCAGTCAAGCAGGGGAACTTCCATAAAAACGACAATATTGCACTCATATCAGTCCTTCTCAAAAAAGACAAAGACCCCACCGAGTGCGGTAGTTACAGACCCTTAAGCCTCCTCGGAACCGATATCAAACTGTACTCTAAGGTATTAGCCATCAGATTACAAAAGCATATGACGTCTTTAGTTCATCCGGACCAAACTGGCTTCATAAGAGGTCGCCTGATCACTGATAACATAAGACGAATACTGCACGTACTAGATGCAGACAAGGACGACACCATACCTAAGGCGATGCTGTCCCTGGATGCTATGAAAGCCTTTGACAGGCTGGAATGGTCGTATCTATGGGCAGTATTAGAAAGGATGGGGTTAGGAAAAGGATTCATTGATATGATTAAAGTATTATACAAAGACCCATCGGCCATGATTACAACAGGTACAATCATCTCCAAAATCTTTCCGGTATCACGCTCAGCCAGACAGGGTTGCCCTCTTAGTCCCGGACTATTCGATCTATCATTAGAGCCTTTAGCACAATATATAAGACAATCCCAATCCATAGAACCAATCGTAATCAAGGGCACACAACATACAATTAGTTTATATGCGGACGACGTAATATTGTTCATGCAAAGCCCCAACACCACATTGCCTCATCTACTCAAGTTGATTGAGAACTTTGGTGATTTATCGGGATTTAAGATAAATTGGCCGAAGTCGGCTTTCCTTCCACTTAACACCCCTGCAAAAAAAGATATAACCCTCCCAGGTGAGATACCTATGGTAAAACATTTTAGATGCTTGGGAGTGGAAATATTCCCCACCATAAGACAAACGGTGAAGCACAATTACACAAAAATACAAAACTAAATCAAAGACGACCTTGACAGGTGGGCAAAACTTAAAAACTCAGTACAGGCAAGGATATCAATAGTTAAGATGGATGTACTACCTAGAATCAACTTCTTCAGTTCAATGCTACCGTTACCCCCTCCAGAGGGTTACTGGAAAAGATTACACTCCTCCACATACAAATTTATTTGGAATAACAAACCACCATGTATAAAAAGATCCACCGCACAGAGAAATAAAGCAGACGGTGGCATGGCATTTCCAGATTTTTTCCACTATTTTAAGGCGTACACATTAAGACCATTGACAACATGGTTTGATCCCCAAGCATTAGTATCCTGGAGAAAATTGGAAGAAAACATAGTAGCCCCACATAGACTGAAGGACATAGCATACACTAAACTACCAATCAAGCACTGTAAGCGGAAATTTGGCCCCATAATTACCCATGCGATCCGGATATGGCGTGAAACACAAAAAAAATATCCCAACCCACAAAAATGGCACAATCACACTCCCTTATTCAATAACAATGCACTCTTAATTGAAAAACGTCCTATAAGATTCCCTATATGGGAAGAGCAAGACATACACTCATTAGGGGATGTTTTTAACAACCAGGGTTTTTGTAGTTATGGAGAAATATGCACAAAATTTAATCTCACCAAGTCCACATGGCTTTTTTACATACAGTTACGGCTATGTTTGAAGTCTCACTGTGTTCCATTAGACATACCAATTGAACACCACAGATACCACAAATTCTTCTATGAAAGAGAGACATCGAGAGGTTTTGTTTCAGGTTTTTATCATCAATTACTAACGTCCTCATATGAAACCCTCCAACTAGACTATCTGGAGGAGGGATATACCAGACCTGGAAAGTGACTTTGATTGGCAAGGAGCATGGGCAAATGTCCGACTTACATCAAGGAACCCGGACCATCAACAAATCAATCTTAACTATATTCACAGGACATACTTGACTCCTATAAGACTGAACAGAATGGGTCTTAAACAAGACTCCAAATGCTCCCAATGTACAAATGGAGACGAAGGGACATTTATGCACATGTATTGGGACTGCCCACCAGTTAAGGCATTCTGGAAAGATGTGACCCAACAATTATCAAAACTCGTATCTTGGAATATACCAGTACACCCCTCTGTATTACTATTGAATGATGTTTTTGAGTTTGCAGTAAATCCACAGCTAAAGAGATTGGTTTTATCGGGTATCACAGTAGCTAAAAAGCTGATCGCATCACGCTGGTTTCAACCGGAAAAAATTTGCCGGAAAGTTTGGTTTCTTACATATCTCGATGTGATTTATCAAGAAATATCTACAGCAAGAATTCTGGGTCTCAATGAATCCAAAATGTCAATGTGGTTAGAAGTGGTGGAGAGAATAAAAGCTAGCTTATAATGGTAGTGTCTGGTTAGGAGCGAGGGATAATGGAGGTACTATCCAAAGAGGGGTCCGGGAGGGGGGGGTTCGAGCTGGAGCATATGTGTGTAGGGTTTTAGATAACAGGTATTAGGGGTATATCCTGTATAAGACATTGGTATAATTGGTAATTTCGTTGGATATACACTGTATACAGTAAAGTATTATTATATATTTTTTTTGCTTTCTGTTTCTGTGCTTGCATGTCATTTTAGCCATCTTAATTGTTAGTTTCATTATGTATTGTGTGTTGAGTACTGACTTTTAATAATTTTGTTTTGCAATAATAAAAAAAAGATACGTAGGTCAATTCCATGCATTTCATAGGCTCTATCCAGCATTGCTGGTTTCAGTAGTGGCTTTCATTGGGGGCAATGTGAACGTGTCTGAGACTAGCAATGGTGCATTGCTCAATACAGCTTTTATACCGGGCTTTACCGCATGACAGGGTTTTAAGTATTCCAAGAGAATTATGGGACTTGAATTTAGTGTGTGTTCCAACAACTCTATTTATATCATTCGCTCTTAAGAACTTGTAGATCAGACTAGATTAGTCAAGAGGGTGTACTTCAGCAGCAAAATCAAATAATAAATCCAAGGGTTCATTACACAGTGGGAACTTCCCACACCTGACAAATACACCCAACATTTAAAATGGTGCATTCAATATTCCCCACAAGGGAAGCCACTGGAACTGGTTCAACGCTATAAGGCCTAACAAAAATAATAGTTGGTTTCAGGTTGGTTGTCAGTTTGGCCATGGGTAGGTAGGGAATTTATTTTATATTTTTTTTTTTTTTATTCTTTCCCACGGCGACTATGGATAGGGAATTTCTTTATTTAATTAACCCTTTCACTGCCACACGACAGAAGGTTAGCCCTTTACTATCACACAACCGACGGCGATGCTCCATCATTAGCATCATTAGCTCCGCATCCGCGGAGCTAATGATGCTAATGATGGAGCATCGCCGTCGGTTGTGTGATAGTAAAGGGCTAACCTTCTGTATTGTCACAGTGAAAGGGTTAACCGGCTGTCGTGTGGCAGTGAAAGGGTTAAAATGTTCACAACAACATGGATGCATGTACTCTGCCAGCATGTTTAATATCCATAATACTAAATGTTTGACTAAGATTTCTATGAAACTTTATTCTAAAAAAAAAAAAAAAAATGATTTTTTTTTTTTAATATATAATTTTTTTTTTAAACTCATAAAATATATTGGGTCGCACCTAAATCGGCAGGGTCGGTCGGCAACCTGAAACCAACCATTATTTTTGTTAGGCCTAACTGTTGAATAATTAAACAACCAGTAGGCCTCCCAGACGTGACGTAACGAGAGCTGAACAGGCCTGGACCGGAGCCTCCACTCTCAAGGCTGAAGACATAAACTCCTTTGACCATCCCATAAAATGCTGACTATGACATTTAGCCTCCAACACGGCATTGGCATGCCCCTCTGTGCGTCTCTATTATTCCCACATCGCAGGGAGGAGGCAGAGCCTGCTATATTCTTATATTACTTAATTTTATTTAATAACTAGTCGCTACGTACCACTGATTGTTGTGTGGTCCGTTCATTCTGCTCTTCCCGTTTGGTTCCATAAGGGGCCGTTGCTCAGGTGTTAATAAAACACACGCATTACGCCGCCATGTCTAACAGGATGAATATCAACTGGATTATCTTAACAGGATTTTCCATATCTAAGCAGATATTGGATTTTCCATATCTAAGCAGATATTGGATTTTCCATATCTAAGCAGATATTGTGATATGTACTGTATATACAGTAGATATAGAAAAAAAGTCCTTCTGAATATTGTGACATTTATTTGGTTTTCTACACGGCCCCTGACAGGGTGCATTCTGTACCCCCTCTCTCTGACTCACCCTGTGTTTGGTGAGGAGCAACTCATACCCTTTTATTTTATTTCCCCCATATCCGCACACACACACACACACACACACGTATTTTATTCTGTCTTTATGCTCTTTTTAACTTGCACTCAGGGACTCTGTGGTGTTATGTCTCTTATTCTTGTTGCACCTTGGTCCTGAGAGGAACCACATTCTGCTGTATGTGCTGCATGTATTAGTCAGAATGACACTAGAGCCCGACCAGACTGGATTTTTGAGGCTGATGCCAATACAGATATATGGGAATAAAAAAAGACCCAATATCGATATATCGGCTGATATTCGCAAATATTTTCCCCTCAAACTTAGTTATCAGAGAGTTGTGACAAATATATGTACTGGAGGTGGGTTATTTTTACAAATATTTGAACAAAACATACTGTGAATATATATATATACATATATATTAATTCAAACCTTTATTTATTCTCGAAAAGGACAATCGAGGTCACCCTCATTTTCAATGTCATCGAGACTTAGACATTTCAATGCATACATTTTTTACAATATAATAATAATAAATGATAATAACTCTATCTATATAGCTACCACAGCCCAAAGTACTTCACAGCAAATAGCATAAAATGAATATAGGCATCAAATGTGCATACAGTTGACAGAATAAAAGCAAGACATAAGAATAGGTATACAATAAGTACAATAAGTACAGTGTTGCTCGAAGGCATGTGAACCCCCCCAGAACAGCCAGTCCCCCAAACATCAATCCCCACCCCATCATCAGCAAGCCCCCCACGCAAGGAATCCCCAAAACGCCAGCGAACCGAGGGAGCCCAACAATGAAAACCAACAAAAATCCATCAAAGAAAACGCAAGAGACCAGCACCCAACTCCAGGAAAGGTCTGGGAAAGGCCCAGCCGAAGCCATAGGCGCCATAGGCTCCAACCAGACCTCCCCCAGAGCCGAACACCAGCCTCTCGCATGCACCCCGGCCAGTCCCCACCACTGAACTCCCCCAACCCACCGACACCCCAGAGACCCCCCGCATGAAGAACCCACCACAACCCCCACAGCACCGCAAAGCGTCCCAAAGGTCCCAGTGCCACCCCAGATCACCCACAATGCCACATCCCCCCATCCAACCACCACCATGTCCATCCGCCCGAACATCCAGAATTGTCACCCTCCCCCCGGCACGGCCACAGGCCATGGAGCACAGGACCCGCCACCCCCCCCCCCCCCCCCCACAGAATCCGAAAGCAAAAACATAGCACTGATCCCCCTGCAATGGTAAGGCCACCAGGACCAGAGGCAACAAAGCAGCCTACAGAAACGACACCCCCACTACCACGCACAATGACAGGCGCGGTGCCACAAAGGTGGCTCAATCACCGTACCCAGCAAACAATCAAAGTACACTCAAACTACCCGCCCCACAACACGCGGCAATCAAACGCGGCTTTAATGATAATACAAATTTTAACAGTATTACTAACCGTCAGGACATTTTACCGCAGTTGTCATTAAAACCGGTAACCGTTTCATCCCTAATGACGACACAGATATATCTGTGATAATACAAAATCGGCCGACAGATATAGTCAATAAACTTGAACCTGATTTATTATCACCCAGCCCAAACAGGGTACATGCTGTGCCATCTCTCTCCGACTCACCCTGTGTTTGGTAAGGAACTCGGGCGACAGCGTCCAGGGCGCGTCTCGCACCACCTCGTCTACGTAGCGGCAGTGGCTAACGGCGTCGTAGCGCTCGACCTCGTTCATCACCGTGAAGCCCTTGTACTTGTGGGTCAGGTTGTCACTGCACACTGTGTAAGTGGTGGAAAAAAACGAGTATATGACATACAGTCAGGTCCATAAATATTTGGACATTGACACAATTTTGGCCCTGTACCGCAATGGACTTGGAAATGAAACAATCAAGATGTGCTTTAACACATTGGACGCCAGACCCGAGTATAGTCGGGTAAACTCGCCGACGCTTGAGTGCCAATCACGAGTATAGTCGGGTTTTAATCGTTATTTCTTTTATTAGCGATATCCATTAATTTTCATCCATCCAACCTGATGTTATCATTGGGA
Organism: Notolepis coatsorum; assembly: GCF_963971535.1. Lineage (NCBI taxonomy): Eukaryota > Metazoa > Chordata > Actinopteri > Aulopiformes > Paralepididae > Notolepis > Notolepis coatsorum. Next base: position 92,556,700 of record NC_140177.1, read on the forward strand.
ATGGGTCTGAGCTCGCAAAAGGGCAAATACCGCCGCCTATCGTCTCCCGGATGGTATTGCACATCATTGGATTGGATTGGCTGGGGCTGTGCATCAAAAGAAAAAAGTCCGGTCCAGGTTTTCCTTCTCAGGCATGCAGTATCGTTATACCACATTGACTGGGGACACTCTGAGCAGCGTGGATTATGTGTTTTGGATATATAACGTTGGATCAATAAACACGATCAATATTTGGAATGGCGATCAGGAATTGGATTCATCTTTTTGCAGGACATCAGATGTGAGGTAAGGACTCTATGTTACCAATCTTGGGTTAATCAGATGTTTCTTTCACAGCGATCACAACATGTGTGTGTGTGTGTGCGTGCCGTTGGCGCCGACCCAAGGCACGGATAAGCGATTTTTCAGCCCGCTTCTGTATTGTGCATGAGGACACATATACTATCGATAATCTAGCGTTTATTTGAAAACGATTCATAAACACGGGTGTATTAGACCCATAGCCATAATTTAAGATATATTTTAAGCACTCGCAAATCTCCCCATCCTCCCATTGATTAAAGCGGCGACCATCTAGACCTATATTCGCCATATAGCTCTGGCGCTGAATGTGTTAAGGGCAGATTTCTAGCTTTAATTTGAAAGTATTTACATCTGGGGCGGCTGGGTGGCGCAGCAGAGATTGCGCTCGTCACCAATGCAAGAGACTCCGGTCTCGAATCCGGGTGTCAGCATTGCCTCCGGTTTGGGCCGGCCGTCATACTGGCTCAATTGGCAGAGCCAGCAGGTGGAAGTCGATGGGTGGTAATCTGGACGTTGTGGACAGCGACTCCTACAGGTCGGTTGGGGGATGCCTGCACAGCAGAGACAGGAAATAGCGGGGGTAGTGTGAGCCTCCCACACATTACACCTCGCCAATGAGAGTCCGCGCTGGCAGGTGAAAAGATGTAACAGGCTGCCTCCTCGTGTACCGGAGGGGACACGTGATGCAAGGCTTCTATCCTCCCTACAACCAACCAGTGGGGGACATATGCGAGCAACGTTCAAGACAGGGGAGGGGAGAATTGGAAACACGAAATTGGGATGGGAGAAAAATAGAAAAATTAGAAGAAAAGTGGATAAAAAATTTAAATAAAGTATTTACATCTAAATCAGGGGAACAGTGTAGGAATTACAACTGTTTCTACATATGCCCCCCTTCCCCTTTTTAACACATTGACCACCGGAGGTCGCTGTGGGTGTATGGCCGTTTGTGCCAGCGCTTTGTTCAATGGAGAGAATGCCGTGTTTGCGAGTGCTAAAACTATATAAAATATTATAGCTATGGATCTAATAACGTTGTCGATTGTCAGTGAGTGTCTTCTGGTCAACATACAAAAAACTGATCATTTTTTCATCCGTACATTTCCGTTTTATACCGTGGTGAATATGAGTATAGTTTGAGTGATTCTGAGTAATCCCAGGAAAAGAATCCGATTATCTGATCGCCATTCCAAGTACTGGTTGCGGCAGTCCGTCCCACGTTATCCGGCATTGCATATGAACGAGGGGGGGGGGGGGGGGGGCAGCCTAGTTGATGCATCGTTGTAAGCGCTTGTCTTGCCTGAGTATTTAAACCCCGCCCGCACGGCTCAGCCCAGAAAACAAACTACATTGTTTCAAATGGAGTGCAATAGCGGCCGCAAGGCGTTAGGTGGCAGTATTGACCGTCTGCGATCTCAGACACATTCAGTACAGCATTCACAGGCTGACCCGATGAATTATGAATGGCAATAGCGAATAAAAGAAATACCGAAACAGAAACGTAGATCTACGTTTCCGGTAGGGATGTCCGATATTGGCATTAAAATGTGATATCGGAAATGATCGGTATCGGTTTTCAATATTTATTTCATCTTTATTTACCCAGGCAAGCAAGTAAGAACAAATTCTGATTTTATTTATTGTCAAAAGTATGCATAATGTTGTGTTAATTCCATGACAAGATATATGTAATGTTAATTACCTGAAATTATTCTGTTTTTTGGGGGGGGGGAAACCCTGCTTATATCGGTATCGGTTGATATCGGTATCGGAAATTAAGAGTTGGACAATATCGGTATCGGTAAAAAAGCCAATATCGAGCATCCCTAGTTTCCGGTACTGGGCCACAGAAACGTAGATCTCCGTTTTCGGCAACTAAAGGGTTAAGGGACAAAGTAATTGGACAAATTGTCCCTTTTAATACAACTTTTGCAATACTTGCAAGAAATAATATGTACAGTATTATGAGGTAAGAAAAAATGCATTTACAGTATGTCATATTCATATCATTAGAGGAAAGTAGTTCTGAATTAAATGTATCAAATCTTTATATTCATAGCTGTGTTACAGTTCAGTAAAGTAATATTTTGTGCAATACAGTCAGTTCAAGACGTATCTGGCTATTAATCCATTAATGAGAAGTTAACATTTTTCAAGAAATAAAATGAATCAACTGACATATGGTGATATACACCCTCACTCTCACACACACACACACACTTACCCCCGACAATGAGGTGTGTGTTTGGGAAGAGACATTTGGCCTGCATCAGTGCTCTGGCGTGGCCCGAGTGGAACACGTCAAAGATTCCGTCTGCATACACCCTCACTGGCCTATCAGCTGAGGGCAGAGAGGAGGGGCATACTGATCAGAGCCAATCAGAGATCAATACTGCACAAAACCAGGCAGACCGATAAGACTTAACATGGGCATCCCTCTCTTGGCTTTCTCCATGCTTATCCTTTCACAAACGGACAGATATACAGACAAACATATACAGAAACATATACAGACATATAGACAAACAGACAGAAGAATAATATAGACAGAGAAACATATTGGCTATTACATCGATTGATTGATTGTTACGGATTTACTCAATATACTATCAATAATGGATTGGATTGTGGACAGCGACTCCTACAATGTTGTCTGTCTCTAATTACATTGTAGCTGTCGGTAGAATGGTGTATTTTCAAAGCATGTTTCAATTAACAGATAGAGGGCGCTATATAACTATGACGAGGAGGCAACCACCTGTCTGGAAAATAAGCGAGGGGAAAAAACAAGCGACGGCAACTTGCAAAATGAAGCAGGCAAAAAGAAATAAGTCTATGCATTTATCGAAGATTACATGATCAGTATTGGCTGACTGCAAAGGATTTTGGCAAATGATGCACGTGCTTGAGCCAGCGTACCATATCCCATCCTGAGGCACAATCACCTCGTGCATCGAGAAGAGGTACACCGATGCAAAGTTCGTAGTTTCTCACGCAGCTAGCTAATGTTACCACTGCTAGCAAGGTTGCATTTATAACAGACTGCCCTGAGGACCGAAAAATATGTTACCATCACATCAATGAGGACTGGCGAGTCACCACTGTGGTGTTGCTAACAAGGAGTTTGGCGGGTCGGCATATGGCAGACCACTTTGTGTAACAGTTAAAAGAAGCTATTAATAAAAATAATAATTAATTTATTTTGTATAATAATAATAATAATAATAATGGATTGGATTTATATAGCGCTCTTCGTGACGGCAGACTCACGGAAGCGTGGCGAATAATCCCACTGAATATTAACATGCGCTTTCAATGACCCAAAGTCGCTGACAATTGGCAAAAAACAAAGAAACATAGAACCACAGGGAACAATATGAATACACAAGAACATAAAACCACGAGTAACAGACAACAAATACAGGAGTCAGTAGGGGAGACAGTCGGGAAGTAAGTAAGAGAAACCGAGGGGGGGAGGGGGGTGGGACGGGCAGGAGAGGAGAGAATGTAGGGCAGGGGAAAGGGGATGGTAGGTTGGAGGAGGGTGGTTATGGGTAGGGAATAGGGATGGGCATTTTAAAGAAAAATCCAGATAGATTGATCGCATGCTATACTCGATTGATCGTGTATTACTCGGAAAAAAAAAATTTAACTAGAAAAAAAAAATCTAATATTTTTTTTTTATAACATTTTTGTTCATTCACGTATATATGTTTAAGGAAACCAACAACCGATTATAATCTTACACATACATGTGAAAAGATATGTAAAGCGGTCAGGTGGCGTAGCGGAGATTGCGTTCGTCACCAACACCGGAGACGCTGGATTCGCCTGTTCGAATCCAGCTCACAGCTCCGGCTTTGTCACCAGCTTGGCTGGCCGTTCACTAATACAATTGGCTGTATTAGAGGGTGGGAATTGGGAAAGCTTGTGGGGTGGGTCCGGGTCGTTGTAAACAGCGACTCCTACAGTTCGGTCGGGCGCCTGCTCAGCGCGGATAGGATCTAAGGAGGGTAGTGTGATCCTTCCACACGTTACACCCTCTCAGTGAGAGTCCGCGCTGCCAGGTGAAAAGAAGCGGTTGATTGGCTAGACGTGTGTCAGAGGAAGCATGTGATAGCCTCCACTCTCCCAGACCGACTGTGGGGGGTAAGTGCGCAGCGACCAGGAAGGGGATTGGGAATTGGCATAACGACTAACATTGGGATGGGAGAAAATCGGAGGAAAAAGGAGGGGGGAAAAGATAAAAAAAAATGTAAAATAATTAAATAAAAATCATAAAAATTAATAATTTCGGGCGGCTATGTGGCGCAGTGGGCAAGGCGCTCGCCACCAACGCAGGATATGCTGGGTTCGAGCCCAGCTCTCGGCGTTGCTACCAGCTTGGCTGGTCGTTCATACTAATACAATTGGCAGTATTAGGGGGTGGGAAGCTGGTGGGTGGGGATCGGACGTTGTGGACAGCGACTCCTACAGGTCGGTTGGTGCGCCTGCGCAGTAGAATCAGGAAGCGACGGGGGCGGCGTGTCCCTCCCACGCAGACCCTCGCCGCTGAGAGATCGCGCTGTGCAGGTGAAAAGATGCGACGGCTGCCTCCTCGAGTACCGGAGGGGATACGTGATGCAAGGCTTCATCCACATTGCAGCCGGATTGTGGGAGGCATGGCCTAACAGCGTTCGAGACAGGGGAGAGTAGAATTGGACAATACGAAATTGGGGACGGGAGAAAAATAGAAAAATGGGGAGAAAAGGTAGGTCAAAAAAAATTTAATTATAATTTCGATTTTTTTTAATTTTTTTTATAGCTACGAGTAATCGATTACTCACGCCCATCCCTAGTAGGGAAGGTTGAATGCTAGGGAGAACAGGTAGGTTTTGAGTCAGGATTTGAAGGTAGAGAGTGAGGGAGAGTATCTGATGGTCTGATGGAGGGTGTTCCAGAGTCGGGGTGGAGCACGTGAGAAAGCCTGATCACCAAAACCTTTAAATTTTGATGACGGGATGGTGAGGGAAGCAGTGGAAGAGGACCGGAGGGATCGGGTGGGGCGGTAAGGTTGAAGGAGGTCAGTCAGGTAGGAGGGGGCAAGCTATGGAGGGCTTTAAAGGTGAAGCCTTTCCCTGGATAGAAATCTGTCTGACTGGTGGAAAGTCAATGCGGGGAGATTCCCCAGGCTGGCAAAACCGCCAGTACTTCTGCAGACCCGCAACATCGGTGGCAACAGTGGCTCAGGAGGTAGAGTGGTCGTCTGGTAATCAAAAGGTTCCCGGTTTGATTCCCAATTTCCCACTCCTCTCGGGCAGCGTGTCGAAGTGTCCTTGAGCAAGACACTTAACCCTTAATTGCTCCCGATGAGCAGGTTGACACCTTGCATGGTTACCTACACCAGTGTTTCCCCTGAAAAGAAATTCAACAGCAGTGCTGCGCGCATGCTGCCGGAATCCATATTTTGTGAGTGTGCACGTGCCGCCGGAATCCATATTAGCGCACGCTGCCGGAGAAATAACTTAAAACTACCTTAGAATTGTTCGAGGTTATTCATGTTCATGTTCATGGGGTCATGTGCGTGTGAATTTGCTAGGATGTTTTTGGTGTGTCCGCTGACACTAGAAGTGCTCTGGAGTCCCATATTTGTACACTAAAAAAAAATCTTATCAAGTGAAAATATCTTGTATTTGGTACAATAAGTCCAATATTGAGTAGAATTATCTTAAATTATCTTATTCCACACTCACAGATAAAAAAAAAAATCTTGATTTGTCAAATTTATCTTGTTTTAAGAAAATGTTAACCCTTTCACTGCCACGCTTATGACGGGCCTTATACCGTCCTCTGCCAGCCCTATTTGTCTATGGAGATGTTCCCCTTCTTTGCAGGGCTATAACTTTTTAAATTGTATTGCTAAATTGACATTACTATGGCCCATTCAACGTCAAGTATCTATCGTTTAGGATTTAGCAACGTTCTACTTTTTCATTCACACATTCATACTAAAATATGGTCTAAAGTAGGGATGTCCCGATCCGATCACGTGATCGGAATCGGCGTCGATCACGTGCTTTTCAGAGGATCGGGGATCGGGAAAAAATAATAATAAAAATCGGCAGTCAAAAAAAGAAAAATTTTATTCAACAAACATGACCATGTCCACGTCTTAAACTCATACGGAGGCCTTAGTTTTGGTTTTAAATTGCATATAATATATCATCATTAATGTATTTATTGTCACACAGAGCAGAATAATTGTCCACAACAAACACATTCCCCTTTAATTTTCACCGTTGCAACAAACACCCCTTTAATTTAGACGCTACACGCTACACGCTCGACCACATCACAACAACAGTACAACACGTCGCTCCCGAAACACGGTTAATATCCACTGACTTGAGCAGCTAGACTTAATGTCAGAGGTTTGGAACTAAGCATTTTAAAATAGAAAGTCAAGCCAGTTGCAATGTTTGCAATGAGTACAGGCTAGAGGCGAAGTTTTCAGACTAACTTTTCACCTGGAGGATAACGTTACGTGACTGAGGATTATCGTCGGCGTTTCAGACCAGAATGGACCATTACGTAAGTCGAACACTGAATGTATACTAATGTGCAAACATATATTGAAACTTTTAATATTTCTCATATGAAGCAGAAGCACATTTCTCAGGGTGAATGTAATAACAAAAGCCTCCGCTCTCGCGCCCCGGACTATTAGGCAACAGATGGGCTTGTCTCGCTCTGCCAGTTTCTGACAAAAATGCGTCAAAATTGATTACTAATGTGAAAGATCGGATCGGAAACGATCGGATCGATAGATATTTAAAATCACATGATCGGGATCGGATCGGAAGCAAAAAAAGGCGATCGGGACATCCCTAGTCTAAAGTATAAATATGTTTTTATCGTTTTCTGCAGCATTCTGCAGAACGTGAGTTATAGCCCTAAATACATATATTAGATCATCAAATGTAGTTTGATACCGATTGACGTCAGATAAAAAATGTCAATTGTACAAGGTCCTACACGTCATGCCTCATCATCTGCTGGTGACCGGAGGGGGGGGGGGGTGTTTATAAGTCCGTGGCCGACGTTAAATCATTTATTTAGTATGGGTGATGTGTTGATCGGAGCAGTGTGTATGTTTAATAATAATCAAACACGCTGAAACTCACCGCAGCTTCCTCATAGCGTTGGGCGATCAGCGTGGAGCAGAAATATCTCTATTATGGGATGTTGATATATGCGATCCATTTCCAGGTTGTATAATAATATATACATCCAAATCATGTTGTTTATTGAGTTATTGGCAACGGATCGCTATCCAGTGTATCAAGCTGGAGTCCCGCTATCGATAGCTAGTGGCCGGACAAAATATGGGTGAGCACCACTTCCGGCGCGTCACTTCCGGTTTAGGCGATTCGCCGATCGGCCACCAGATGGCGGTCTTGAACCGTTGGAGAGTTGAGAGGAGATCAACAGCAAGTCTCAAGTCTCCGTGGGTGAAATATGATTGTCATGACAGATTTTTGAAATATTGATCTCAAAGACGCTGTAAGACGTCATTGGCAGATTACGCATGGCAGAGAATGACGTGTTAAGTCGTCCTTGGCGATTAAAGGGTTAATCTTGTTTTCTTAAAACAAGATTAAATTGACCAAAATCTGAAAAAAAGCTAAATTATCTGCCAGTGGGATAAGATAATTCAAGATAATTCTACTCAATAGACTTATTGTACCAAATACAAGATATGTTCACTTGATAAGATACATCTTTTTTTGCAGTGTAGTTGTAATCAAAGTAAATGTCAAGATTAATGACATGCCTCAACACTTGTACACTATTTGTATTGAACATAGATATAGATGATTTAATAGATCATATAAATACTAACATACTAACTGTCTAACATACACAAATCATAACACTACAACAGCACTTTACACCAAGGAAGTCTCAGTGGCATAGGCTACATTCTGCCTTAGAGCATTTCATTTTCCTGGGCTTTTGAAAGAAAAGCTCCAGGGCATACAAGCGGCCAGATGGTCTCCCTGCAGCCTGTTCCTCAGGTCAGTCTTTTACATTAAGCACCCCCCCCCCCCCCCCACAGCCCAAATGAAATGATAAAAAAAAATAAGATTATTTTTTTTTAACACTATGGTCGCCAAAAACGCCATACCACGTCATTCCCCGCCATGCTCATTCTGCCAAAGACGCCGTACCACGTCTTTGATATCAATATTTCAAAAATCTGTGATCGAAATCATATTTCTCCCCCGGAGACTTGAGATCTACTGTTGATCCCCTCTCAACTCTCCAACGGTTCAAGAGCGCCATCTGGTGGCCAATCGACGGATTGCCCAGTGCGGAAACAGGAAATGGAAGCTGGTGCTGATTCCAATTCGGTCCGATCACTCGGTAATAGTCCCAGGACTCGAGCTAGACACAACGGATAGCAATCCGCTACCAATAACTCGATAAACAACATGATTTGGACGTATATACTATTATACAACCTGGAAATGGATTGCATATTTCTACATCCCATAATAGGAATATTTCTGTTCCACGCTCATCGCCCAACGCTAATGAAGATTCAGCGTTATTTTTTAACGTGTTCGATACTAACTGCTCTAATGATCATATCACCCACACTAGATGAATCATCTAACGTTGGCCACGGAATTATAAACGACCCCCCCCCCCCCCATCCGGTCAACATCAGATGATCAGTAGTAACTTCTAGAAGCACGTCCATTTGAAATTTTTTATCTTGCGCAGATTCCTATCAAACTGTATTTGATCATCAATATAATGCATTTGGGGCTATAAATCACGTTCTGGAGAAAGCTGCAGAAAACGATAAAAACATACTTATACTTTAGACCGTATTTTAGTATGAATATGTGAATGAAAAAGTATAACGTTGCTACACCCTGAACAATAGATACTTGACGTTGAATGGGCCATAGTAATGTCAATTTAGCAATACAATTAAAAAAGTTATAGCCCTGCAAAGAAGGTAAACATCCCCATAGACAAATAGAGCTGGCGGAGGATGGTATATTAAGAATATAAGCCTGGCGACCAAAGTGTTAATAGTCTAGTTCACAGCAGCGGCGGCCCTAATTCAGCAGCGGCGCAGCTGCCTACACCATCGGTGTAGGAGTGAATGGGTGAATGTGAGGAACACAATTTTTTAAAGCGCTTTGGATAAAAGCACCATATAAAATGCAGCATTATAAAACCATTCATCCAAGAGTGTTTTTGGACGCGGGCGGGCGGCAGACAGACAGACAGACAGACAGACAGACAGACAGGCAGGCAGGCAGACAGACAGACAGACGACGGCAAAAGATTGGACGGGTTTTGGCTGTCCTAACTGGGGTGGGTAGTTCATTCCACCATTGTGGGGCAAGGACTGAGAAAAGGCATGTTCTCCTTGATGACCCTCCCGGAGCTCGGATAGGAGTGGGTCTGAGACGGCCAGAAGATGCAGAGCGTAGGGGTCTTGAGGGTGTGTAGTTAGAGACCATTGACCGGAGGTAGGCGGGACAGACTGACTGACAGCCAGACTGACTGACTGACTGACTTACATGGGGTTCCTCTCTTAGCTTCCTCCATGCTGACCCGCAGGTAGGATTCGTCTTTACTTCGTACTAGCTCATCTGCAAAGGGAGCCGGGTGCTTCAGACCCTGAAAGACAGACACACAGGTGGGACAACAACAAAAAAATACATTATCCATTGGGTACTGAAAGTAAGCCATAAGACATGAGTGAAGTGGATAAGAATGATCATGTCAGTGCTCAGACGGAGGAATATCCATGTTTTGCCTCATTTTTCATGATTATATTCTACATATATTCATTTTCAGACATAATCCTTTAGAATTATAAATGATTTTCTAGTGACAAAAATAAACATTCACTGGCTGGCTGAATGACACATACTCACTAACACACCAAGGGGTCTATTTAATGACACTATTTCATAAAGTAAATGTTAGCCTGATGAGAGAATAGAATATATTATAAGAGTGACCAAAGATGGGGGTTCCCTAGAGACTAAATCATATTAAATGGGGATCCATGGCGTAACATTAGGGATGCTCGATATTGGCTTTTTTACCGATACCGATATACCGATATTGTCCAACTCTTAATTTCCGATACCGATATCAACCGATACTGATATATGCAGGGTTCCCCCCCCCCCCCCCCCCCCAAAAAAATGGAATAATTTCAGGTACCGTAATTCCTCTAATAGTAACCGGGTCTCAAATACAAGCCGGGTCTCTATTAATGGCCGGGTGCGCTCTTGAGCTAAGCAATTATAAGCCGGCCTCCTAATACAAGCCGGGTTACTAATATACTGAGCTGCATACTGAGCTAGTTACTTGATTTCACTTTGAAAACGTTGAAATGACCAGTGACCACCTGTAATTGCACTGTTTACTATTTCATACAGTACTTGGTTTCAATAAATGAACCCAGTACATTTTACTGGGTTCAAACTGACACAAAATGTTGATTTATTCATTATGATCCGTTTGAAAATTTGAAATATAGGCCTCCCTCTTATACAGGCCTCCTCCTAATACAAGCCTGGTACCCGCTACAGTTGAAACAAATACAAGCCGGGGTTACTATTAGAGGAATTACGGTAATTAACATTACATATCTCTTGTTGTGGAATTAACACAACATTATGCATACTTTTGACAATAAATAAAATCAGAATTTGTTCTTACTTGCTTGCCTGGGTAAATAAAGGTTATAGAAATGTAAAAAAAAGAAAAAAAAGAAAAGAAAAATTGAAAACCGATACCGATATTTTCCGATATCACATTTTAATGCCGATATCGGCCGATAATATCGGTAGGCCGATAATATCGGACATCCCTACGTAACATGTATCAATTTGAGGTTCTTTGACACGAACATTTTTGAAAACCACTGGCCCAACTCACTCCCTATGGAAATAAAAACCCACACGGCTGCGCAGCTGTTTGAATTTGCAATATTTTCATGCTTTTTATGCCAGTGTTTATATCCACTGGCCATTGTGGCTGTTTGATGTAAAGGGGCGTTCATTATAGGGATGTTATAATGTGTGGACTAAACAAATATAATTTTTCCTTTTGTAATGGCTAGTCCATTCAAAACGCTCAAAAAAAGATTACCGTTTGCCAAAATAGCCTCTTCAAAACATTCAAAATTAAATAAAAACTGACAATACGAGGCGGCTGGGTGGCGCAGCGGAGATTGCGCTCGTCACCAATGCAAGAGACTCCGGCCTCGAATCCGGGTGTCAGCATTGCCTCCGGCTTGGGCCGGCCGTCATACTGGCTCAATTGGCAGAGTCAGCGGGTGGAAGTCGATGGGTGGTAATCTGGACGTTGTGGACAGCGACTCCTACAGGTCGGTTGGGGGACGCCTGCACAGCAGAGACAGGAAGTGGCGAGGGTAGTGTGAGCCTCCCACACGTTACATGTGACAGGCTGCCTCCTTGTGTACCGGAGGGGACACGTGATGCAAGGCTTCTATCCTCCCTACAACCGACCAGTGGGGGGCATAAGCAAGCAACGTTCAAGACAGGGGAGGGTAGAATTGTAAACACGAAATTGGGATGGGAGAAAAATAGAAAAGGAGAAAAAGTGGATCAACATTTTTTTCAATAAAAACGGACAATACTGTGGGAGAGAGAGACTCATGAGGTTGCTGTCCCGCCGGTCACCGTGAGGTATGTGAAGAATACTTCTGTATACTTCTTCCTACTCCTTTTCGAACATGGAAATTGAGTTATGTTGTTTTTGTTTATTTTATATAATTTTTTCCATTTCATAGAGATCAATGATTTGTTTTGATTTTATATTGTTTGTATTTACATGTTCGAAATAAAGATTTCAAATCAAATCAAATGAAATCCCCTATAATAAGAAATGGAAAAGCCTATACCTTGTGGATTGAAGATTGCGCTGCATAATGAGTACGGTATGGAACCAGGCCGCAAACAGTATGCAACTATTGATCCATCAATGAACGGATATAAATTTGATGGAAGGTATTACTGGCCATTGGTTTATTTTTAAATTAGAATTGTAATGTAATCGTGCCTTTGCAGAAAAAACAGCTTTGCGGATGGTAACGTATCGGATACTCATTGAAAATAAATTAAAAACATATGTAGACGATCAGAGACAACGGATGAATATAGCTGCATACTGTTATAGAGAAGTTACAGAACACAACAGAGAGGGAACATCCATCTCCGTGCAATTGTGGTGCTGAAAGGACAGCGCAGAAACAGAGTGTTGGAATGGAGGTGAGTTTGGAATAAGCAAATTCATATCGGATATGGGAAAATAAATAGGCCTATCTGGGAAAAACTTTACATTAAAATACATGTTGTGGTGAATTAAGCCATATAACATATAGTGCGTTTTAAGCCGATAGGTCTGCATCAGAATCTTAAAAAGCAAAATGCACACAAAAAAAACAATGCCTCAGACACATCGACTAGCAAAACAGTCTTTCGGGGACTTCCGGTTTGCAACGTTCTGGTGAGCAGCCACATGAAAGAGCTCCCGGTCGATGAATATAAAAAAAGGAAGTAAAGCAACTTGACGAAGGGACAGGTACAGCACGAGATGACGCAGCAAGTAATACAAGCTAGCGTGGAGTTGGACCGCAGCGAGGCCTGGCCCGAGAAGGAGCTGCAAGCTAACACAGAAGCTACCACGAGGAATATGACGCAGAAAGCGATACAAGCTAGCGGGGTGTTGGACCGCAGCGAGGCCTGGCTGGAGAAGAAGCTGCAAGCTAACATGGAAGTTAACACGGTGAAAATGAAGCAGCAAGGGATACAAGCTAGCGTGACGTGGGGACGCAGCGAGGCCTGGTTGGAGAGGGAGCTGCAAGCTAACATGCGGAATGGACTCGATGCAAAGCGGGGTGTTCGGAGGAACATGGAGGCTGGATCGGGAGAGGGGAAACGGACGGCCCCCGGGGGAGGGACAGGGAGACGCTGGATACAATCGGACCAACCAGGACTCGGGCACCGAGGTCGGCCGGACCATCCGCACACGAGATGCAGGTGCGGAGGCTGCCCAGGCCGGCCAAGATACGAACACGGAGGCCACACACACCAACCGGGATCCGAGCACCGAGATCAACCGGACCAGCCAGAACTCAAATAACGAAGTCTCACACACCAAGCAGGACTCGAGCACTGAGGTCATACACACCGACCGAGATTCAATATCACATATGCATATAATTAGATAGTGAATGGAGGTTATGATTCGAGACACACTGCAGACAACACACAGACCACTGGAAATACAGACAAGGTAAACACATTAGTTGGGGAAATTGGGACTTGATTCGGGACATATAATACAAAGATTACAAATAATACGTACTAGACTAAACTGTAGACACTAGCACACATGACACACAGCTAAGAGGACGGGGAACATGGGGAATCACATTCGGAGACCTGACCGGGAGCTCTGAAAATGTACTATCATATGAAAGATAAAAATTTAAATAAAATGTTGGACAATAATAGGGACATTGGAGAATCCCCACAGGGGATATCTCCGTCGTTATAGGAGGAGCCCTCTCCAGGAGAGCCTTACCCCTCCAACCCACCAACGGGGGTCAAACGGGGTTTAAAAGAATTACCTGGGAAGTGCCAATTGTCTTTAGTCTTCTTTTATATTATTTCTTCAGAGTTATGTTAGAATAGCAGTTGCTTTAAATGTGCACATGGACAAATATGAAGGACATGAATAAAAAATGTTGGACATGAAGAGAGGCTTGGAGAATCTCCTTTGGGGGGTATCTCCGTCTCTGGAGGGGGGGCTTCTCCAGTGGGAGGGCTGATCCCCCTCCAAACCGCCTACCGGGGAAAGAGTGCAAACCATATAGCCATTTATATTCATGTAATCTTTTCTTATTGTGTTAGTTTTATTTTCATAAATGTATGCGCTGATGTCAGTGACATGGGAGGTACAGAGGTGGGCATGCTGGGTTCAGTGGGGGGGGGGGGGGGTGTCGGGGGGAGGGGCCATCGTTCCGGCGGTTCGAACCGGGGGAGGGGGGGCCTTGCGTGTTGTGGGATTGGTGTGGGGGGGGTTTCCTGGGGTCCTCGGCCGCCGTGGCCGGGGCGGTCTGGGCACCGGGCTTGGGGTCGCGGGGCCATTGAGGCGTGGTGATTTGGCCTTCTGCGGACCTGGGCTTGGGGTTCTCGTGGGCCGGGGGCCTGGCGGTCGGGCGGGGGCGGTGGGGGCTCTGGGTGCTCGGCTCCGCGCATGGTGGACCAGGATATGGGGGTGTTCCGTCTCTCGGGGAGGAGGGCGGGAGGGAGGGGTTTCTCTCAGGGGGATCAGAGCGGCTGGGCTTTACCCGGCAGGGCCCTGTGTGTTGGGGGGTCGGTGGGCGTGGGGTGGGGCTCTCGGGGGCATGGGAAATAGCGGGCTTGTCCCCTATCCTTTCCTCTACTGGGCCTGGCCCAATTGATTCAAGGGACCCGTGTCGCTGGGGGCCCGGCTGCGAGCGCAGCGGCCTGGGATATGGGGGGCTCCAATGGGCTTAACTCAGTCAGGGGGGGGGGGGGGTGTCGGGGGAGGGGGACCATCGTTTACGCGGTTTGGCCCGGGAGGGGGGGGGGGGGGGGTCTTGGATGTTGTGGGGTCGTCGGCCGTGGGGTGGGGTGCTTGGAGACATGGGAGGTAGCGGGCTTGGCTCGGTGGTGGGGGGGGGGCTGGCCCCCTCATCGACTATTAATCCCTTAACCCAGTGTTTCTCAAAGTGGGGGGCGCGCCCCCCAGGGGGGGCGCAGAGGCATGACAGGGGGGGCCTTGAGATTTATAAAAAATAAAAAATAAATGTATTATTATTATTACAGAAAATTATCACTAAAGTGCCATCTGTTGCAGCTGCACTGTTCTCCATGAAAATACCATTTCTCAAAATCTGAAAATCATTATTTAATAAAACACAGAAAAGGATCACCAAGTTACTCTGGATAAAAAAAACCTTTACAGACAACATTGAGACAAAGCTTCCTGACACATCTCCATCCAAACTCTTGGAAGAACTCTTTGAAATCTCATCTGATACCACCTGGAGAGCTAGTTTCAGAGTGTGGTGCTGAGTACCAAGTATCTCATCTCATGGCCCACCAAGTATCTCATGATGCAGCAGTTAAGGTGTTGATACCATTCAGCACCACATACAGTATCTGTGTGAAGCTGGCTTTTCATCCATGACAGCTCTGAAAACAAAATATAGTGCCAATTTGAAAGGTCACGATATTGGTGTTATTTCAATCAATTTAAACATGGGCCATTTCATGACTATTTTGTTGGGGCGAGGGGGGGGGGGGGGGCCCAAAATATTTTGGTCCGCCAAAGGGGGGCCTGACAGAAAAAGTTTGAGAAGCACTGGGACCGGTTGCTTTGGTCTGAATGAATGAATGAATGATCATTACATTTATATAGCGCTTTTCTAGTCACTTAAAGCGCTCCCCACAATGTAGGGTGGAAATTGCCTCCTTCACCACCACTGGTAGCACCCAACCTTGGGCTATGCAGGCTCAATGGCTGCCATACACTGGCATCAGGCACACATCACACTACACAATGGCTGAATGGCTCAGGAGACAGGGATTGATACCAGCCAATTAAGGGGGGAGGGATGATTAGGTGGCCTTGGTTGGGAATTTCGCCAGGAACGTCGGGGGAACCACCTACTCTTTGCGATAGGCGCCCTGGGTTCTTTAACGACCGAATTCAGTCAGGACCTCGATTTAGCGTCTCATCCGAAGGGCGGCACTCGCAGCTGTACGGTGTCCCTATCACCGTAACAGGGGCATTGTTACTGACAAGTCCAGAGGACAGAGTGCCCCCTGCTGGACAACACCACCACTTTCCGACAACGGCCTTGACCGAGGATCAAACCGGTGATCTTCTGATCATGAGTCCGGAGCTCTACTCATGTAGGGAAATATGTTCAGGCTTGAGAATATTCAGTGGATTTTATATATACCTTATTTGACATTGATCAAAGTTAAAAGTTATTATTAAAAGGTCCCCTGTTTTGCTATTCCTTTCACTATTTGGGCAATTTTACACAATTCCTGTGAGTCTATGGAACACATCTGTAAGTTTTTTTTTTTTTAAAGTCATTGTTTTGTATTTCTAATCAAGTACTCTAAAGCAGCATTTCTCCACTTCAAGATTTCAAGCTGTTTTGGGCTGGGCTCCGCCCTTACTCGCAAAGCGCTTTGAGTGACAGTCACCCACACAGCGTGATACATACGAGAGAGAGCGAGCGAGCGAGAGAGAGAGAGAGAGAGAGAGAGAGAGAGAGAGAGAGGGGAGAGATCGCTCTGTGAGCATGCGCGTGTGTGAGCGGCTCAACTCACGATTGTGTGTAAAAATGCCGGTGGAGAGAGAGAGAGAGGGAGAGTCAGGGACAGGGAAACGGCTTCCGCATTATTCCCACTGCTCCGTTGTTGAGCGAATTGTTGATTGTGGGCGGTGACTACAACCAGGGGCTGAGATATGCAGATCAGTGCCTTATTCACGTCAGCAAAACAGTCAAATCAGAATGGCTTAGTTCAGTGGGAGAGGATCTTGTCTCATCTGAATTGGAGCAATCCGCCAAAATTCGATAGTCCGGTTTTTCGGGTTTGTGTGAATGCGCGTCGAACTCGGTCCGCGGACCAAACACACAAACTCTGATCCGACCAAAAACATAGGTCTCGGTTCGCTTCATCGGACCAAACGCGGACCAAATATAGGAAGTGCTTATTTTTACCACTGCGCGTGGCATTCACTGCAAAACAAGCACACTGCATCTATCTCTCCATCTATCTATCTATCTATCTATCTATCTATCTATCTATCTATCTATCTATCTATCCATCTATCTATCTATCTATCTATATATCTAACTGTGCACGGCTTATTATTAATACCGTGGCGCGCGGCATTACAAGCACACTGTGTAAACATGTCTCGTGGACAGATTTGGGTGATCCGCTGATCTGGAGTCAGACATGGCTCGCAGTCCACACAGACACACACACGCTCGCACACACACAGGCTCGCAGCCACACACACACATTTGCCACGCCTCTGCTACTATCACGCCTGCTCACGGCTACGCAGTTTGTGTATTTCCGCATTTCACTTTCTGAAGGGGAGGGATTTCCACTCTCCATTGTGTCCAATAGACGAGCGCCCTTTTCGACCGCGTGACATTGTTCAGAAAGTTCGGTGCGCTTGACAAATTGCTATGTGAACGCAGGGAACCAAATGAAGAATGCAACAATGTTGCAACTTCACCACCAGAACCGCACCGAGTCCACCAAAACTATATGTGAAAGCGACCTAAGACAGACATTTTTATACAACCCCACATTGCTAGAAAACAATGCTAAACACTGGAAAATGCAATGTATAAGACAGGGGACCTTTAAATTGTATTGGGTACAATCATTATCTATATAGAATATTGAGTGTGAATTATTATGTTGCGAGTCTGTTCAGGCCTCTTCTTAGTCCAGTGGCGTCTGTGTCAAGGCCAGGGCGCATTTTTGTTATCTCTGGGCAAAGCTAAAAAACACTTCAGCCAAAAACACATAGGCTATGCATTCGAACCTAGGTTTGGTGGGAAAATGCACAGATGCCATGTTTGGGATTGGCCACCACAGGCCTGTACAGTGCGACATATATCTCGCACGTGCTACAGCAACAGCGGTCTGTGCGATGGATGGATTTACTTCAGTAGCACTGGTGCGATAGGGATTCGGTTCATATAGATACTCTTATTTTGAAAATCCTGTAGCGGGTCTCATTTCTGCCCACGCGCAGCTCCAGCTAGGCTCCGAAAGCTAGCAACGTTCAGGTGCATATGATAATCTTATTTTGAAAAAACTCTTGTGACAACTCGACGAGTCATATCCGCCCTATCCGTGCGCCTTCTGCAAGCAGAGCAGCGCGTTGGTCGGTTGCTGCGTTAACACAGCAGTGCGCCTACACGTCCCGAAATAAGTCCGTGGTGTTTTTTTCTTCTCGCAACGGGTCAAATGCATCTACATGCTTTGCACCGTCGTCATTCCTTTATGCGCACATCGCCCGAAATTAACGTTTATGTACCATTACAATCACTACAACGTTAGCAAGCTAACAAGCTAATCCTGATCACAGGCAGAGCCAGCAGACACAGTGTGGAAAGGGAAATGGGGGGGCACTCTCTCCCCTTCCCTGTGTGTGTGTGCGTGCGTGCGTTTGGAAAGATGATGAAGTCACTAGTCAGGACAGGAGTATATTATAGTAAACTGAGGATGGACAGATAATGTTGATATTCAAATAAACAAGTTTCGAGAGGAGTGGAAGTTTGAAGACAGACTAGACTACAATATGATGCGGGGGTGGTGAGTTGAAACAGTGTGTGTGAATGAATGAATGAGAACTTTATTTAACAGATTGCAGAATGGGTACAGTACAGTATGGCTCAATACACACAATTGTTAAGGGGATGCAGACCTGAGAAAGACGTTTGTCTTGTTTACATCAGGGTCCCCCATTGTGTGTGTGTGTGTGTGTGTGTCCCAACCGACCCCACTTCTATGTTTCAATAAATTATTTGCATTTAAAACTATTAACGCTGACTCATTCCTTCAGTCCACTCAAAATTATGCTAATATTCCTTATGTTGTTTATGATATTAATTGAAAATAGCATATGAGAGTATCATAGTAATAATAACACATGGCGATATACTAAATGACAGCCAAACATGGCACTGCAACTAAATAACACAAATACAATAGGCACATTTGTGACTGTTACAAATATAACAAGTTTTATACTTGTGCTACAAGATTTTGGCCTGTGCTACAAAACTATCAACCTCTGTAGCACCAGTGCTATGTGCAAAAAAAGTTAACGTACAGCCCTGGGCCACCAGCCATACGCCTATGGACAGAGCAGAGTATACTGCTGAGGTCTAGGGCATTAGCTCTGTACTCACTCTCTCTTTCTCACTCTCTCTTTCTGGACTCTCTTTCTGGCTACTCTCTCTCTGTCTTTCAGTCTTTCTCTGTCTTTCTGTCTTTCTCTGCTTCTATCTTTAATCTCTCGTATTATCCATCTATTCTCTTATTTCCTACTATACTTCTCTCTATCTCCTTCCTGGTTATTCTTTTGTCATATTCCGCTGTCATGTTATTAATGTCTGTTGTGAAGTGTTCCATGGAACACCCCACGTAAATATTATGTAATTATCAATAAATACAAGACATATTGTTTTTTTTTTTAATTTTTTTTATTATTGCAAAACAAAACTTATTAAAAGTCAGTACTCAACACACAATGTATAATGAAACTTTCAGTAAAGGTGGTTAAAATATATGCAAGTACAGAAACAGGATAAAACAAAAATAGTCAATAATAACATTTTAACCGTATACCGTGTATATCCAGCGAAGTTACAATTATATAAATGTTAGTATATAATATACCCAGAATACCTATTTTCTAAAACCCTACACACATATGCTCCAGCTCAAATCCCCCCCTCCCGGACCCCCTCTTGGATAGTACCTCTATTATCCCTCACTCCTAACCAGACATCACCATTATAGGCTAGCTTTTATTCTCTCCACCACTTCTAACCACATTAACATTTTGGATTCATTGAGCCCTAGAATTCTTGCTGTTGATATTTCTTGATATATCACATCAAGATATGTAAGAAACCACACTTTCCGGCACATTTTTTCCGGTTGAAACCAACGTGATGCAATCAGTTTTTTAGCTACTGTGATACCCGATAAAACCAATCTTTTTAGTTGTGGGTTCACTGCAAACTCAAAAACATCATTCAATAGCAATACCGCGGGGTGTACAGGTATATTCCAAAATACGAGTATTGATAATTGTTGGGACACATCTTCCCAGAATGCCTTAACTGGTGGGCAGTCCCAATACATGTGCATAAATGTTCCTTCGTCCCCATTTGTACATTGGGAGCATTTGGAGTTTTGTATAAGCCCCATTTTGCACAGCCTTATAGGAGTCAAGTATGTCCTGTGAATATAGTTCAGATTGATTTGTTGATGATCCGGGTTCCTTGATGTAAGTCGGACATTTGCCCAGGCTCCTTGCCAATCAAAGTCATTTTCCAGGTCTGGTATATCCCTCCTCCAGACATTGTCTAGTTGAAGGGTTTCGTACGAGGACGTTAGTAATTGTGAATAAAAACCTGATACAAAACCTCCCAATGTATTTCTGTCATAGAAAAATTTGTGGTATCTGTGGTGTTCGATTGGTATGTGTAATGGAACACCGTGAGATCTCATACAAAGTTTTAACTGTATGTAAAAAAGCCATGTGGACTCGGTGAGGTTAAACTTTTTGCATATTTCGACATAACTACAGAGGCCCTTGTTATTAAAAATATCCCCTAATGAGTGTATGCCTCTTTCTTCCCATACAGGGAATCTTATAGGTCGTTTTCCCATTAAGAGAGCATTGTTATTGAATATGGGAGTGTGATTATGCCATACTTGATTGTTAGGAAATTTCCTTTGAGTTCCCCGCCATGTCCTGATTGCATGGGTTATTATTGGGCCAAATTCTCGCTCACAATGCTTGATTGAAAGTTTAGTGTATGCTATGTCTTTCAATCTCTGAGGGGCTACTATGTTTTCTTCTAATTCTCTCCAAGATACCAAAGCCTCTGGGTCAAACCATATCTTCTTCAATGGTCTTAATGTGAAGGCATTAAAATATTGTAAAAAATCTGGGACTGCCATGCCACCGTCTGCTTTACTTCTCTGTGCGGTGGATCTTTTTATGCGAGGTGGTTTGTTATTCCAAATAAATTTGTATGTGGAGGTTTGTAATCTTTTCCAGTAGCCCTCTGGAGGAGGTAACGGAAGCATTGAGCTGAAGAAATTGATTCTTGGTAATACATCCATCTTAACTATTGATACCCTTGCCTGTACTGAGTTTTTAAGTTTTGCCCACCTGTCTAGGTCGTCCTTGATTTTGTTCTGTATTTTTGTGTAATTGTGCTTCACCGTTTGTCTTATGGTGGGGAATATTTCCACTCCCAAGCATCTGAAATGTTTTACCATCGGTATCGCACCTGGGAGGGTTATATCTTTTTTTGCAGGGGTGTTAAGTGGAAGGAAAGCCGACTTCGGCCAATTTATCTTAAATCCCGATAGATCACCAAAGTTCTCAATCAACTTGAGCAGATGAGGCAATGTGGTGTTGGGGTTTTGCATGAACAATATTACGTCGTCCGCATATAAACTAATTTTTTGTTGTGTGCCCTTGATTACGATTGGTTCTATGGATTGGGATTGTCTTATATATTGTGCTAAAGGCTCTAATGATAAATTGAATAGTCCGGGACTAAGAGGGCAACCCTGTCTGGCAGAGCGTGATACCGGAATGATTTTGGAGATGATTGTGCCTGTTGTAATCATGGCCGATGGGTCCTTGTATAGTACTTTAATCATATCAATGAAACCTTTTCCTAACCCCATCCTTTCCAATACTGCCCATAGAAACGACCATTCCAACCTGTCAAATGCTTTCATAGCATCCAGGGATAGTATCGCCTTAGGTGTGATGTCCTCTTTGTCTGTATCTAGTACGTGCAGTATTCGCCTTATGTTATCATTGATCAGGTGACCTTTTATGAAGCCTGTTTGGTCCGTATGAACTAAAGACGTCATATGCTTTTGCAATCTGATGGCTAATATCTTAGAGTACAGTTTGACATCGGTTCCGAGGAGGCTTAAAGGACGGTAACTACCGCATTCAGTGGGGTCTTTGTCTTTTTTGTGAAGAACTGAAATGAGTGCGGTATTTTGGTGTTCGATGAAGCTTCCCTCTTTGACTGAGTATAAGATCATATTTAGTAATAAGGGTCCAAATATGTCCCAGCAAGAAATGTACATTTCTGATGGGATACCGTCAATTCCCGGAGCTTTGCCGTTTTTCATTCCGGATATGGCCTTCTTGAGTTCATCTAATGTGATCGGTACTTCTAACTGTTTAGCGTCTTCATCTGTAAGTTTAGGGAGAGTAATTTGATTAAGATATGTGTCTAATTTGTCTTGATCAAAGGTCGTTTCTGAGTTATATAAATCGGAGTAGAATTCTTTGAATGTATCGTTTATTATTTTGGGTTCTGTTACTAGAGCTTGTTGTTTCCTAATGGCAGTTATATCTGCAAATTTTGCATTAATTCTTAGTCGCATGGCTAATAGGTGACTAGGTTTAGAACCTTGGAAGTACTGCTGTTGTCTAGTGCTGCGTATTTGCAATTCCGATTTTTGTCTGTACATTGCTTTGATCTCGGTCTTTAGAATGTTAACTTGGTTATCTAGTCTAGTAGAGTTGTTGTATTTTAAAGAATTAAAAAGCGTTGAGTAAAGTGTTTCCTTTTCAGACAGTTTTGTGTTTTGATTTTTGCGCAATATGGATGTAAATCTATCCGAGAAATCCTTGATCATACTCTTTACCGACATCCATAATATTCTGGGATCTTGCACCGAGTTAGCATTAACTTGTAGGAATACTGTGAGAGCTTCTTTAATTTGTGTAATGAATTCCTTGTTGTTAAGCAGCATCGAATTAAAACGCCATCTTGGGGCCCGGGTAGATAATGTACCAAATGTTGCTTTCAGGATTAAGTAGCAGTGATCTGATAGCGCATTGGGTGTCATTTCCACTTCGTATTTATCAAATATTCTCGGGGATGCAAAGACGTAATCAATTCTGGATAGTGTGTTGTGTCTCGCCGAACGACAGGAGTACTTGCGGGTCATGGGGTTAAGTGAACGCCATAAATCAGTTACTCCTGTTGATTTCGACCAATCTTTTAATGCTTTAGATGAATTCTTTTGTTCGCTGGAGAAGGAAAGGTAAGTTTTGTCCATCCTTGGGTTCCAAATGGCATTAAAATCCGCACCTATTATGTATGAGTACTCGGGATGGTTTAACATTTCTCCTGTTAGTGAAGTGAAGAAACCCACTTCGTACAAATTCGGGGCATATACCGCTGCCAATGCAATTTTCCTGTTATTGTGTATAATCCTAGCTATAGTTATGCGCCCCTCAGCATCCGACCATACCCCTTTCAATTCGATATTTAATTTGCGTCTGACGACTATGGCTACCCCTCTAGTTCTCGTAGCAAAAGAAGAGTGACCAATACAAGACATATTGTTTGAACTCTGCTCTGCTGCCAGAACTATCACTGTCAGAACTCGGGACTTGAGAACTAGAGACTCACATCACCGTACTGACTATCTTGTATTTTGCACTAGAGACTCGTATCACTGGACTATCTTGTATTTTGTACTTTTTTATATTATATTGTATTTGTATTTATATTTTATAGTGTATCTATAGTGTATATAGATACTGGACTGTATAGGACTGTGAAGCTATGTATCCGCCACACTCACCCCCCTCACTCATCACGGTGCATCTTATCTACGTGACCTTTGACCCTGCTGTGTGCACTGCTCACTCACCACGGTGCATCTGATCTACGTGACCTTTGACCCTGCTGTGTGCACTGCTCACTCACCATGGTACATCTGATCTATGTGACCTTTAACCCTGTGTGCAATGCTCACTCACCACGGTGCATCTGGGGACTTTCCCCGTCCTCTCTTCCTCCTCCGTCTCCCCGTTGGCTCCGTCTCTCCGCCTCTTTCTGGACAGCAGTAGCCGGCTGGAGCTGTGGGCCTCCATCCTCCTGGGAGAGACAGGGTTACAGGGTCAAAGGTCAGACACAATATAAAACACCAGATAATGGAAAATGGAAATCCTGCAACTTTCCTGTGGGCCCAGAATAGTTTTTGTATGGCCATAGTCTAAGATGAGTCAGTTATGCATTACTATGCAACATAGACACCCAAGGTATCCAAGACTGTAAAGCTGTTGCATAATATAAAATTAACACAGTGTCAATGGTCAGTCATTCAACAAGCACAGACTAAATCAGTGAAACGGTTTTGTGATCTCGCCCCCCTCTATGAAGAGCTAGCTAAGGGTGCTTTCACACCAGAGCTGTTTGGTCCGGACTATCGGACCAGAGTTCGTTTTCTCTGATAGTCCGCTTTTTTTGGGGTGGTGTGAATGCTCAGTCGAACTCTGGTGCGGACCAAACACGCGAACTCTGGTCCGCCTGAAAACGTAGGTCTCGGTTCGCTTCATCGGACCAAACGCGGACCAAATATAGGAAGTGACCTGATAAACTGTGCATCTTGATGAGAAGGAAACAAAACAAATACTGCGGCGCTGTCCCACCTGCTCTACTTCACTGTGAAACAGAGAGAGAGAGAGAGAGTGTGTGTGTGTGTGTGTGTGTGTGTGTGTGTGTGTGTGTGTGTGTGTGTGTGTGTGTGTGTGTGTGTGTGTGTGTGTGCGCGCTGCGCTGGGCTGCTCCTGATAATTGTAGAGCTGTCCCCGAAGCTTGTTTTGGGGATTCTATATATATCCAATAGAAGAGCGCCCTTTTCGACCGCGTGACATTGTTCAGAAAGTTTGGTGCACTTGACAAATTGCAGTGTGAATGCAGACGAACCAAATGAAGTATGCAACAATGTTGCAACTTCACCCCCCGAGTCTGCACCGAGTCCACCAAAACTATATGTGAAAGCGCCCTAAGATGAGGAGTGTGTTCAGCCATAGACTCACCCCCATCTATGAAGAGCTAGCTTAGATGAGGAGCGCGTTCAGCCATAGACTCACCCCCCTCTATGAAGAGCTAGTTAAGATGAGGAGCGCGTTCAGCCCCTCACCCCCTCTATGAAGAGCTAGCTAAGATGAGGAGCATGTTCAGCCATAGACATAGACTCACACCCCCTACCCAACCCCGACCTCGTCAGTCCTTCCTTTTCAGTAGCCATCACGCTCCACAACCGTGGGCAAGGACTGCTTCCAACAGCTGGAGAACTCATGACTAAAGAACACGAGAACTGTTAGACCTTAACTCAAGTGGAGGCCAAACCAGAGATAAGTCGGGTTAACTCGCCAGCGGTTGGGCGCCAAACCCGAGATTTCTCTGGTTTTGGTCGTTTATTCCTTTATTAGATATTTGTATTCATTCAGCCAAATGTCTCCGGTCTCACTTTTCCTTGTCGGGAGAGGGGAGCGGTTCCATTGAAGCGCGTCAAATATCCCTGATCCATATGTTGTGGTGGGTTATGCCGTGGACCAGATGGACATCGGATGTACCAGATGGCGATCAAACAATTGAAATATTCTTTTTGGAATACTCCCGATCACAGGTAAGGACTATCTGACGTAAATTTTAGCTTGATCGTGCAATGCTTTTATACAAAATCGGGTAGGGGTGGGCGATTAATTGATTTTATCGATTAATTCGAATTAATGATTTAGGATGATTTTCAAAAATTTTAATCGATTTTCAAAAGAAGAGTCACCTTTTATTTTACAAAGAATTATGTTTGGTGAAAGTTAGATTTGCACATTATTAATCCCAATAGGTTTATAGGGAGTAACTTTTTATATATATATATATATATATATATATTAAGGCCGGGCCGTTAACGTATTTACCGGGCTAAGTTAACGGCAGACTATTATCGCACGATAAAATAATTGCCGCCGTTAATCTATTCTCAAAATTGGGTCTGGGAGCCAATTACATTAGCACAACACGAATTACTCTGTGTGAGCGTAGAACTCCTGTGTGGGGAGACACGTTGTGGGCGTGTTTGTTTACACACTGCTACTACACTAGCGTCGCCAATAAACATAATAGTTCAAGACATTGCGTCGGTCTGAGAGAAGAATCAAGCATCGGAAATACATTTGGACTGCAGTATTCTGTTGTGGATGGTTAAAAACCTTCGTTTACATATTGTGGTATGGATTAAAACGTTCTGGACCCATTTTCTGCCTGGCTCAAATCAAGCTGGCAGGCTTGTTCGAAGTTGAACACAGCTAGAACCTCCACCACAAGTCTCTGTAAGTAAGCTAGCTAAAGTAAGCTAGTCCTTACACCACTGGCAAGTATTTTCATATCTTAACCAACGTTGCAACTTGCAAGGCGCTTATAATGAAACGTTCCAACGGCGGCATGAATTGTTCATCAATTCATTCAACCTAGCGTGCACTTATTTTCAACCTAGAACCTAAGCGCACGCTTGCTCTCTTGCTCTCTCTCTCTCTCTCTGTCTCGCTCTCTCTCTGTGGGTCCTTCATTGCCGTCTTTGATTTAATGTTATCCTCTAACATAAAGGCCTCATGTCGTATTTGGGTAACTAGTAAAGTAACTGAGTTACTATTTTTCAGTAACTAGCACAACACTGCGTAGAACACACATATTTTGAATGCCTTCAGCAGACTTCAAATGAGCCATTTTAATCTAGATTAATTCCAGGATTGCAGATAGATTAAAAAAAATATCTATGCCCACCTCTATATATTATATATTTTTTAAGTGAAGATTGGTGAAAGTTAGGTTTGCACTTCAATCCCAATAGGGAAATTCATCTTGGTTTGATAATTGTTTCGTGTCAAATAAAAAAGAGAAAAAAAATCTATTAAAATCGTAAAATCTGCGATTTTATTTTTAGGCCATATCGCCAGCCCTATGATCAGGCTGATAAGCGTTTTTAGTGTTCAATATGAATGCCATTACTGACAATCAAATAATCAGAGATAGGCCTGCCGCGATAAGCAATAAATCGATTAATTGCTGCGGTAATTAAAATGAATGCAATGATTTTGACGGGCGCGATTAATTGCTATTTGCGCGTTTGTTTTAATGAGGCGGAACCAGTGCCCCTTCAGTCACTGTCCGTGTTGGGAGGCGGGCCGCTGACGTTACTAGAGTACAGCACGGGAGCTCCGTGGGGCAACGCCACATAGACATTTCTCAATAGTGTTGCTCCTTTTAACCAAGTAGCATTATTTGTAGTGTAACGTTAGCTATTTTTAGACCCAAGTAGTTACTCGCTACTGCCCGGAGAAACTGGACTGCTAAATAAAGGTGAAAGATAGAGCTTTGATTCTCATTCCATGCTAACAACATTAGCTAAATATCTAACAAACGAAATACAACGTATAGCATAGCTACAAGTACAACACAGAATAACGTTAATACAATTACATGCATCATTGTTTACAATGAACGGGTGGGGCTAGTCAAAGGACTGGACACGGGGACAAGTTAAACATGAATTCATTTATTATAACACTCCGGTAGTTTCGAGTCGTGCTGCAGTGCTTACACACCACAGCTATTCTATTACTGCTTTGACGCTTCCTCCTCATCGTTGATTGCCTGTAGTAGCTGCATCTAACGTTAGTAGCTAACGTTAAAACTAACCGAAAGGTAGTTGTTCACCAACAATTTGTTTTATCATTAGCTCAAAAACAGAACCGGACGAGGCATGTTGTCGGCTCATAGTTTCTGCTTAGGATAATATAATAACAACAATACTTCCGGTCCGGTCGGTGGGCTTCAAAATAAAAGTCAAACACCGGAAAAGACGGAGCGGTGGGCTTCAAAATAAAAGTTTTGGGAAATAAATTTCTCAAAAAAAATTCTCTAACCGGTCGCAATAATATCGCTTATCGCGATATTTTCGGGGGCAATTAATCGCCCAGCAAAATGTGTTATCGTGGCAGGCCTAATCAGAGACGACCCCCCCCCTTTCATGCATTCATGATGAAACATAATACCTATGACATAGATGTGATTTGGGAATAGTAGTATGTACAGGCAAGAGACAGCAGCATTTATAGTAGAATTGACGTATAAGGCTATAACTCAGCATTTCGGGAATTACCCCAGACCACTCTAAAACCATACTTATATTCACCACGGTATAACACGGGAACGTATGGATGGAAAATTTTATTATTTTTCACATATTGAACGATAGATGGGTGAGATGATGTCAAATGGGCCATAGTATTGTATCCATAGCTATAATATAGAATATATGTTCTGAAGGTCCAGATTAACACTGAAAGTCTGCGTTTATTATTTTGTATAACTTGTATATTGTTTATATATATAAGATATATATCTTTACGCCATCCGTTTGCATAATAGTATTCTTCGCTCGCCTCATTGGGTCCCGCCCTCGACATTGGAGGCGCCACCAGACAAGCCCCCCAGACATGGTTCTAGACATGTTCAGACAAGTTCAGACTTGCCCATAGCAGGCGCATTGATTCCGGACAGGTAAATCGGCTGAGCCCTATAGAAATAAGTCCGAGTATATATATTGTGGATGGCGCAAGCAGCCGCAGTGGAAGTAATGAGTCGGCAGTATCAGAACAGGAGAAGCAGCAGAGCGAAAGCGTGATACGTCCGGTACAGTTGTACACAGACCTACAAGCGGTGTATCGTTACAGATAGCTAGTAGCTACTTAGATACGACTATAATATTGTAGAGCCATTATTGGCGCAGTATAGTGACTTGTGTAAGCAAAGTAACGTGGAGAAACGTATAGTTAAACCCAGCGGCGTTTGGATCTAACTACTCATTGAAGACCGTCTGCGGGCTAGCTTCCAGTACAAACGAAGCTAGCTAGCTACCATCTATGCCAACAGGCTTTTGGATTAATAGCTATTAACCCTGCCATCGGGCGCTAGGATTACAAGGACCGGTTCCGTACGAGACCCCTTTTCTTCCAGCGACGACAGGATTATCCGACCAGTCTCCAATTCCTCCGGAGCTTGGAGCTCCCGAGGGAAACCATTGTCTCCAGCTACCCTTGCTTTCCCCGTATCGCCTCATCTCTTCTCACTCCCTGCAGAGCTCCGGTCGAGTATTCGTAACCTAGGAACTATTCATTACCGCTGACTTTGATACTCTTGACATTCTATTATTAAAGGAGAACCGTGATAATTCAGATGTATGTTGCTATGACGATTAAAATGCTTATAAACCAGGTATCCTTGTCCCCGTGCCGTCAATTGAGTGTCCGCCATTTTGTCTAACTATACTGTCTGGCTATTAATATTCTTTAGTAGTGGTTTAATCTAAACAATCTTTAATACCGTCCGGGTTGTGTAGCCCCTTAGCTACAATTGGTCCTTCGAGCCGGAGGGTATCAGTAATAATAATCATATTAGTAATAATATGGCCAGCGGCGGACACTCTCCAATCGGCTCTCCCCCATTAGAGCGCCCTAGGCGCCAGCGTCAGCCCCCTCCCCACTTGGAGAACTACGCTGTAGATCTACCTCCTAGCTTATCTACGAGGACGTTAAGCAAGGATAAGGTTAGTAGCTTAAGCATGCCCAACCTTATCGACCTGTCAACCCCACCGGTAGAGACCCAAGCTAGTTTAAGTGAAACTGACTTAGCTCACGGGGGGGGGGGACAAGCGGGACATGACTTGACTATGCCCATAGAACGCCGCGCCCCCGAGATGGACCTCGGAGCGCAAGAAGGTAAAGACCGCGCCCCCGAGATGGACCTCGGAGCGCAAGAGGGTAAAGAATGCGCCCCCGAGATGGACCTCGGAGCGCACCAGAGTAAAGAGCACCGCGCCCCCGAGATGGACCTCGGAGCGCGAGAGAAGACAAAGTACAGCGCCCCCGAGATGGACCTCGGAGCGCGTAAGGAGACCAGGTCACCGCCAAGCCCTGCCAACTCCAAATCACCATCATCAGCGTCATCCACCAGGCGAGGCCGACCAGAGGCTAGCGCAGATCCTGATCGCCACGCTAAACGCTTCAGCGGAAAGAGACCGCCTCCAGGGTGAGCGTGACCGCCTCCAGGCGCAACGAGAGAGTGAGCGCGACCATCTCAGACTGGAAGAGAGTCGCCTCCAGGCTGATGCCGCGATACATCTCAGACTGGAAGAGAGGCGCCTCCAGGCTCAAGAAACCATGGAGCGAGACCGCGCCAATGCGCAGCGCGACACAGCCAATGCGCAGCGCGAGGCGGAGCGAGACCGCCTACAAGCACAAATGATGGAGCAAGCGCTCCAGAGGGTGACTCCCCACTCTTCCACCCGGAGCTCCCGGAGATCATCACGACACGGGTCGAGGGCACCTTCCCCTCCCCGACAAAGCTACACGGGACCCCGCCTAAGGGAAGAACCTGCTTACGTTGCAGAGCAGCTAACCGAGCGACTACAAAGCCTGAAGGAGGACGAGGGAGGACAGAAAGCCCACCCGCACTACCCCATCTCAGACCAGGAGGCTCAGTGCAGCCCCGGTCTCAGCCCCGACACGCTGCGTTATGAACCCCCAACACGTCCCAGTGGGGAGTTCGAGCCCCAGACGGCACCAAGGAATAATGCCTGGAAACCCAGCCCCTGGTTCCCGCCCAGCAC
The DNA here is from genome assembly GCF_963971535.1 of Notolepis coatsorum. Classification (NCBI taxonomy): domain Eukaryota; kingdom Metazoa; phylum Chordata; class Actinopteri; order Aulopiformes; family Paralepididae; genus Notolepis; species Notolepis coatsorum. Next base: position 92,587,374 of record NC_140177.1, read on the forward strand.
GAACCAACGACCCAACGTACAGGGAGACTCGGCACGGATGCCTCTCCCCCCACGTGCGTCAGTGTCGCAGCCATCCATGGCGCACTACATTGGGACACCCACATTCCCAGACTTCACAAGAGAAGACCGAGCGCAGTATACCGAGCTGCGCATGTGCCTAGAGACAATTATGTCCGGAGTACAGGACGAGTCCTACAAGTATGCCATTCTCCTTAAGCACCTCAAGGTAACTAGAGCGCACAACATAGCGCTGGCATACTCCAATTCACAAACTCCCTATTCTGACGCCCTGGTTGCCCTCGACGCACGTTACGGACGTACATGGGACTATGTCATTCAGGAGATATGTGAGATTGAACGTCTCCCCCCGGCTAGAGACAACCGAGCCCTGGATGACCTATCCGTCAAAGTACAATCCCTGGTAGGGATGCTCGGGTCCCAACGAGAGAAGGGGATGTACGAGTTGTACGCCAACTCCAACGTGGAGCGTATATTGGAGAAGCTCCCCCCATTCCGCCAAGAACGTTTTCGGCGGCAAAGAAACTACAGAGACCCGAATGGCCCAGAACAGTCACTCCTGGACCTTGCTGACTTCCTAGCCAGGGAGGTTAGCAGCCTAAGAATTGACACCTTCGCATGGGGTGGCTCGAACATTAAAGAGGGACCGAGAAGGTTTAAAGACCAAAAGCAAGCCTATCACCGTGATCAGGGAGCGAAATTAACTTTGACTCACCGGCCAGTGGCGGGTAGATGGGAAGAGTCTACCCGCCAAGCATATTTCTTACCTACCAAAATCGTTTTGATTAAAAAAAATATATATATATTTTATATACATTTTTTTTTTTAATAAAATATATATTATATAATCATACTTGTAGTTGTATTATCTGCGAGACATCGCCACCACGCAATAAGTCAAAATGCTTGCTATCTGCAAACAGCTCCACTGTCTGTGTATACTTGAGTAGCCTCCAGCTCCAGCAAGGATTCTCCGGCCCTGCAGCTAGACCTATATTCAGCTAGACCCTACATTCAGCATGCAAGGATTCTCCGGCGATGCAGCTGGACCCTATTTATAACGTTACGTTACGGTTCTTTTGTCAAATCACATTCAACATGCCCTCAGCTAGAATACGCATTCAATCAATGTTATAAGACATTGATATCAGGAGCTATCTGTAGCTACTGCTAGCCCAGTAGATAACGTTAAGACAATTTAGTTTACTGGGACAGATCGATCTATCGTGAGCTAGCTAACGCGAGCTAACGAGGGAACGGAGGTATTATGCACTCGAGTAGACTATTGCTGGAGCATTTGTTGATATCAGCAGCTATCAGTAGCTAGCCAGCTAGATACCGTTAGACAATGCCTCGTCATGTATTAAACTAAAAGTGAATAGTTGACTGGGTCATTGTTTAAACAGTAACGGTAGCTCATGGAAGTCCACTCTTCTAGAGCAGACTGCCTGTGTTGACATGAGCACTGCGAGCAGAAGCCCTTAGCCAATAGTATCCCGCTGCAGGGCTGGGCGGATATGACTCGTTTCCACGGTTCTTTTCAAAATAAGAGTATCATACGAACCTAATTGTTGCTAACTGCCAGAGCCATCGATATTATGACTGGAGATGCGCTTGGGGCGGAAATGAGACCCGCACAGATTTTCAAAATAAGAGTATCGTTATGAACTTGATTGATTACGCGACACACGGCGGGCAGCCCTCTAAGTGTCAAGCGCCAAAGGTAAAAACTGACCGCCCCTGGTGGGCGGCGGGCTTTAGTTTCGGTCCCTGACCGTGATGCACCAGGCCGAGTCGGTGTCACGGCAGACGAGTCACAACCCCCACGCCAAGGAGAAATGGAAGATTGCCTGTCAATACTGCGACAGTGAACACTGGCTGTCACAGTGCGACGCATTCAAGAAACTGACCACAGCCGAAGTAAGTCAGTGGATTAAAGATAACTGCCGCTGCGCGCGCGGCCACATGGCAGCAGAATGCCGCCTTAAGAAGAAGTGTGGCAAGTGTGACGGCGCTCACCTAGAAGCACTGCACGAGAGCAATAAGCGCCCACCAGAAGACCAAAGTAGGCCCATCACAGTGATGTACCAGGCCGAGTCGGTGTCACAACAGAAGAGTCACAACCCCCCCGCCAAAGAGGAATGGAAAATGGAGGTTCCAGAATGGAAGATCACATGTTATTACTGCCACGGCGGACACTGGCTGTCACAGTGCGACGCATTCAAGAGACTGACCACCGCCGAAATGGATCAGTGGATTAAGGCTGACCCCAAGGACGCCACTTACCGCAAATCACTGTGCGAGGCCCCCAAGCGAAGATTAGCTCTACAAAGCAACTCGGGAACAGAAGTGCTCCACATCGACCCCACAAATAGTGGGAGCCCCAGAGTGCTCCTCAAGGTAGTACGAGTACTCCTCAGCCACGGAGACAAGGTACTCGACACCTACGCCGTCCTCGACGACGGGTCGGAGAAGACACTCCTCCTCGCCTCTGCCGCGACCCAGTTGGACCTGCGGAGACCAGAGGAGACCATGACCCTCCGTACCATTCGTCAAGATTTACAGACAATCAAAGGTGAAAACGTCTCGTTCACCATTGCCGCGATCGACCACCCTGAGAAGCGGTACAGCATCGACAAGGCGTTCACAAGCTACGACATAGGTTTGTCACGCTACGATTACCCCATCCCACAGCTGAGGGAGAAGTACGACCACCTACGCCAACTGCCCATACCGCTCATCAGCGGAGCTACACCGGCCCTACTCATTGGCTCCGACCACGCGGACCTCATTGTCCCAATCAAGGCGGCCCACATCGGACCCAAAGGATGCCCAGCCGCGGTTAAGACCCGACTGGGGTGGACGCTCCAGGGCCCCCTCTACGGACCTGCCAGCCAACCAACGTCCACACGCTGCCTTTACACCAAGGTGAGCGACACAGACAACACTCTCCTACAGCACGTTGAGAGGCTATGGACACTAGACGCGCTGCCATTCAAGACCGAACGCAAGATGGTTCGGCCCAAAGAGGACAAGTATGCCATCGCTCTACTAGATCAGAAGACTACAAGAGTCAAGGTCGACGGAGTGTTCAGATACGCAACCCCACTCTTGAGGCGGGACGGGATGCCCACTCTGCATGTGCCTAAGGGAGCGACGCACCACTGCCTACAGAGCGTATCCACGCCAGAAGAGGCAGAGAGCATCCTACGGACTTCATTAGCCAACGGTGGATCCGACCCCCAACAGTGGGCCAGTAGCGACCCTCAAGTTCTCCGGCACCTCCCTCCAGAGACCAAGGCTGCGAGCAGCGAGACCTGGATGGCGCACACCCCAGGCGAAGCGCATGAGATGACCCTGGGCCTCGTCTGGCGCTTCAAGACAGACTCGCTTCACTACCGATACACACCTCTGAGGACGGATCAGGAGACGTCCACGACTAGACTGACCACTCAGCGGAGTGTGTACCGAACACTCGCCAGCCACTACGACCCAATGGGGTGTATCCTCCCCTACACCACCCGGGCGAAGATGCTGGTGAGGGAACTGTGGGCTCAAGAAGAGGGAGTTCTGAACTCCAAGCCCCTCAGCTACGCTCCAAGCGACGTAGCTGACATCGAACCCATCACACCAAACTACCTCTTGATGGGGCAGCCGGACCCTGCCCTTTCTCAGACGGTGTACAGACAGGACGGAATGAACGGACAGAGAATGTGGAAACACAGCCAAGTACTGACCGACCAGTCTTGGGCCCGCTTCCTCCTACGCTACCTACCCTCCCTTCCAGCCCGTCAGAAGTGGGTTAAAGACAGGGACAACCTGACCATGGGTACCGTCGTGATGATAATAGACCAGTCACTACCCCGAGCTACGTGGCCGGCCGGCCGGCCGGCCGGCCGGCCGTGTGAGCAAAGTGATTAACGGTTCCGATGGGAAGGTCAGAGCGGCAGAAGTCATCGTCCAAGGGCGGACTTATAACAGACCAGTAGCTAACTTGATAGAGCTTCCTGCGTTCCCTAAACCCCCTGACGACGACGATAACCCACTGACTTTATAGATTATTTCCAACTCCCCATAGCACATTATGGAGAAGTTGACTTGACCCTTAATATTAATCTGTGCCCCCATTTATTTACTAATTAGGTGCGGACTAATTAGGGGGCGGCTGTTCTGAAGGTCCAGATTAACACTGAAAGTCTGCGTTTATTATTTTGTATAACTTGTATATTGTTTATATATATAAGATATATATCTTTACGCCATCCGTTTGCATAATAGTATTCTTCGCTCGCCTCATTGGGTCCCGCCCTTGACATTGGAAGCGCCACCAGACGAGCCCCCCAGACATGGTTCTAGACATGTTCAGACAAGTTCAGACTTGCCCATAGCAGGCGCATTGATTCCGGACAGGTAAATCGGCTGAGCCCTATAGAAATCAGTCTGAGTATATATATTGTGGATGGCGCAAGCAGCCGCAGTGGAAGTAATGAGTCGGCAGTATCAGAACAGGAGAAGCAGCAGAGCGAGAGCGTGATACGTCCGGTACAGTTGTACACAGACCTACAAGCGGTGTATCGTTACAGATAGCTAGTAGCTACTTAGATACGACTATAATATTGTAGAGCCATTATTGGCGCAGTATAGTGACTTGTGTAAGCAAAGTAACGTGGAGAAACGTATAGTTAAACCCAGCAGCGTTTGGATCTAACTACTCATTGAAGACCGTCTGCGGGCTAGCTTCCAGTACAAACGAAGCTAGCTAGCTACCATCTATGCCAACAGGCTTTTGGATTAATAGCTATTAACCCTGCCATCGGGCGCTAGGATTACAAGGACCGGTTCCGTACGAGACCCCTTTTCTTCCAGCGACGACAGGATTATCCGACCAGTCTCCAATTCCTCCGGAGCTTGGAGCTCCCGAGGGAAACCATTGTCTCCAGCTACCCTTGCTTTCCCCGTATCGCCTCGTCTCTTCTCACTCCCTGCAGAGCTCCGGTCGAGTATTCGTAACCTAGGAACTATTCATTACCGCTGACTTTGATACTCTGACATTCTATTATTAAAGGAGAACCGTGATAATTCAGATGTATGTTGCTATGACGATTAAAATGCTTATAAACCAGGTATCCTTGTCCCCGTGCAGTCAATTGAGTGTCCGCCATTTTGTCTAACTATACTGTCTGGCTATTAATATTCTTTAGTAGTGGTTTAATCTAAACAATCTGTCCGGGTTGTGTAGCCCCTTAGCTACAATATAGTTATAGCTCTACAAACAAGGTGACGCACCCCTATCTTTTAAAGCTTGGCCTTGCTATGACGGGCTCCGTCCAATAGCTGGCGCTGAATGAGTTAACTACTGAACCCTGGATAGACTCTGGCGCAATGTGTTATTGTTATCTTTATTATTATAATAGAGTAAATACTAAGGCTGTCAAAGTTAACGTTATTAACGTGTTAACGCACAATTCTTTTAACGCCACTATTTTTTTACGCAAGATTAACGTTAAGATTAGTGCTGTCAATAGATTAAAAAGATTTTACTAATTAATCTCACAATTTTCTGTCATTAATCTAGATTAAAAATCACATTTTTCTACTTAAGACCGAAGCTTGTAACAGATATTTACTTGAGTAAAATCATGGAATTAATGTAAAATCTACACAAAGAAAGTATATTTAGATTCAAAGACTATTTTAATAGCTTTCTTTGAATAGTTTCTCTCCTGTGAAATACAAATGTTCAACAAAACCATCAACATTGACTCAGCTAGACCGCTTTCTTATATTGAACATTTTTCACTCCATAGATAAAAAAAAATTTAACTAATTTTTTTAAGAGAGAGAGAGAGAGATGAGGAAGGGGCCAGAGAGAGAGAGAGAGAGAGAGAGAGAAAGAATCTTTTGAATTTTAACAACACTTTATTTATAAATCATTCCAGCATTACAACAAAAAGTATTACACAGTCAACTGTATAACACTCGTCTTTCTTTCAATAACACCTACAAACAATCTGACAATACATTTTTAAAAGCACAACAACAACAAAACAACAAAAGAAAACACCACCAACAACAACAAAAATCAACCACAACAAAGAAAAAACTCAAATCAGGTCAATTGCCAACACCAACTCATCTTCCATTACAGAGCACAACACTCCTTTATGTGCCCATATAGCAGTGAACTGATCTAGGTTGTTCAATGCTCTATAATAATTAAAATCTATGCTCAGTCTGGCTTTGATCATTTTTCTGAACAGACATACAGCATCATGATCCAAGATCTGTCCCATCTTATTCCTCCTACTGAGATACATAGCCATCTTTGCTCTCCCTAAAATGAAATTAAAAAGATTTCCTTCCTACAGTATTTAAAACCTAAAATGTACCTCTCTTTCGAGAACACTTCTTCACCGGACTGGAAAAGTCTCTCTAGTAACCCTAGCAGAGGCAGCAGCCTGGAACAGTCCAGAAAACAGTGGAAAACTGTTTCCCTTTGCGCACAAAAAGGACAGTCATGTGAGACGTTAGGGTTCAATATGGAAATAAAATAATTGACAGCCACTATGCCATGTAAAACCCTCCACTGCAGATCGCCAATTCTTTTGAATAACGGTGGTTTGTACAGTGCTCGCCACTCTGGTTTCACCTCATCACTGAGACCAAGGTGCGCTCTCCAGGGAGTGTCACCTCTCCCGTTGAGCTTCTCCTTGTTGAGAACCTTGACTAACAGTCTGTACAAACATTTTCCATCACCCTCATCAAAAAACACACCAGAAACATCTCCCATTGCTAAAAGAGGCCCTGTGCAATTTTTTTAATCAGGCTGCAGCTTAAACGTAGGAAACATATCCTCATCACTAGGACGAAGAGACCCGTTTTTAAACTGTGTCAACATGCAACGTTCTATCTCACTGAGCCCCTGCTTCCATTTTCCCAGCATCATGCTGACCGTCCTGATGGATTTCACTCCCAAGCGTGAAGCAAGAGCAGCAGCATTGTCCATGTTCGCTCCTGTCAATTCCACACATGGCCCAGTGTGGTGATCTTTGACCTGCAGAGCTGCCCGGAAAGTGTCAGACCTGGCCCACCAGCTACGTCCAAACGTGCTCCCAGCACAACTGGCTCCTTCAAAAGCCAGAACAGTGATTTTGAGTAATCCAGCGGTCCTTTATCGAACAAACTCCATGTTTTAAAAAGTACACGGTAAAAAACAGGCAGAACATTTAACCGAGCACAGCTAAAATCCATCAAAAATCAAATCAATTCGACAGTCCCAGTCCTCCAAGCTGTTGCAGTATGGCACAAGCCACCGGCCTCCACACCAAGTCTTTTGGTCCATAAAAAAGTCTCTGAATGAACTGGAGTCGAAAAGTTGCACCCCTACTGCACAGATGCACAAGACCCTGCCCACCCTCCTCCTTGGGCAGGTACAAAACACTCTGGGGCACCCAGTGCAGCTTGTCCCAGAAAAAATCTAAAAAACAAGCTTGACGTTTAGGGAGAAGGTCTATTGGGGGATCAACACACATCAAACGATGCCACAGTTTAGAAGACACTAGGTTATTGATTACCAGAACACGGCCCCTATACGACATGTTTGGCACAATCCACTTCCATTTCTTTAAACGGCCTTGAGCTATTTCCAGTACGTTTTCCCAGTTTTTCCTTTTAAAAGTCTCATCCTCTAAAAACACTCCCAGATATTTGAAACCTCCCTTTTTCCAATGCAGGCCCCCTGGTAAAGTGAGTCTGCTGCACAACGTACCCACCATGAGTGCTTCGCTCTTCCCCCAATTGACCTTAGCCGAGGAAATCAAAGCAAAACGTCCCACATATAAAATTATAAATTATAAAAATAACCAAGTCATCTGCATATGCTGAAAACTTAAAAGGTGCAATGCAACCAGGGACACTTACCCCCGAGATGCCTGCCCTGAGCCTGTGTAGCAGCCGCAGGGGTTCAAATGCCAGGGAATACAGCATTCCCGACAATGAACACCCCTGCCTAATACCCCTCTGGATTTTAAAAGGAGCACTCAAACCACCATTAATCTTAAGCACACTCTCAATGTTACTGTACAAGGCCTTGATCTTGGCTATGAGACCTGGGCTGAAACCAAAGGCCTCTAGAGTTTTCCACAAGTACTGGTGTTCAACCCTGTCAAAAGCCTTTTCCTGATCTATGGAAATAAGACCAGTTTCCAAACCCAATGCACTGGAGATGTCCAAAAAATCCCGAATCAGAAACACATTGTCACTGACCAACCTGTCAGGCACACAATAGGTCTGGTCACGATGGATCACCTGCCCCATTACCTCTCTCAGCCTGGTAGCTAGCACCTTGGAGAGGAGCTTGTATTCTGTACACAAAAGTGAGACAGGTCTCCAGTTCCTGATCTCCATTAAGTCTCCCTTCTTTGGCAACAGTGTGAGTACTGCCCTCCTGCAGCTCAGCGGCAGCTGCCCTCCAATAAGACTGTCTCCGAGCACCATCAGGAGATCTTCCCCCAACACTGCCCACATGGTCTTATAGAACTCAACAGGTAATCCGTCTATACCCGGAGCTTTCCCATTTCCCATGCTCTGCAGGGCAGTATGGAGCTCATCAAGAGACACATCCGCCTCCAACTCTGCACTGGACTCTTTCTCTACCTTTGGTAGGCCTTCATAGAAACCATGAGATTCCTCCTGCTCCTCTCCAAGTTCAGACTGGAAAAGGCTACTATAAAAACCCACAGCATGCCTCCTGATGTCAGTGGACTCAGACAGTATCTGACCTGTGTCTGAGCGCATGCTGTGGATGAGCCATTCTTGCGCTCCAGACCGAAAAGAAAACGGGAAGATGCATCCATCTCTGAGATGTTTCTGAAACGTGACCTCACCAGAGCACCCTGTGCTGAAATACCTAACAGGTCAGCCAGAGCAGACTTTTTAACTTTGAGAGCTCCAATATGGCCTCGATCTCCTGTGGATTCTGCTAGCTCTTGAAGCTCCTCCACATCAATCTCCAGAGCCTTCATAGACCTGGCGATATCCCTAGTAACATTTAGAGTGTACTGTTGGCAGAACTGCTTAATTTTGCACTTCCCCACATCCCACCACTGCTGTAGTGAGATAAAACTGGCCTTTGTCTGCTTATGAACCTTCCATAAGAAGGTAAAAGCGTCCACAAAATTTTTATCAGTTAAAAGAGACGTATTAAAATGCCAGTAAGCACTTTGTGGCTTTACACACTTGATAAAAACAGAACAGTACACAAGAGAATGGTCAGTAAAACCAACAGGGGTTATATAACAATTGTTAAAAACACTAAAATGGTGTTTAAAACAATAAAACCGATCAAGTCTGGCCAATGATAATAAATTATCTCTAGTGTGAACCCATGTGTATTGCCTCTGCTTTCGATGCAATCGTCTCCACACATCACTCAGCTCATACGTCTCAATCACCCTAGAGAGACGACTACGAGATGCAGAGTGAGGCTCTTGATGGTTCCTATCTAAAATGGGGTTAACAGTACAGTTAAAATCCCCTCCCAGAAATAAAAACTCTTCATTATCACAACCTTTAATAACATCAGCCAAATAATCTAAAAAACACATTCTTTCCAAACCAATATTTGGGGCATAAACAACAATAAATACCATTTTCACCTTCTCATATAACACCCTTACTTTTAAAAGACATCCCTTTACAACCTCCTCAATCTCACATGACTGTGGCAAACATTTTCTGGAAAATAAAATCCCCACTCCACCACTAGTACTGGTGTTATGGCTTAAAACAATTTCTCCATTCCATTCTCTTTTCCAAGCCACTGTATTATCCTCAGTACTGTGTGTCTCTTGGACAAGCATCACATCAATATTTTTTAAATCCATTAATTGATAAAGAGATGCCCTCTTTGCATCATCTCTTGCACCATTTAAATTTAGGGTACCTACTTTAAATTCTGCCATGAGAAAATATCCAAATTGCAGGACATAAAATAATAAAAGGAGACCAGATAACTTAACCATCATTGGAGATTTTTGATCTTGACCTTTGAACATGTTTCCTTAAACGATAAATCTCCTGATCAGAGAAACCTTCGTCAATCTTGTCATTGCGTTTCATTAGCCACTTAGCGGACTCAACAAATAGCTTTACGTCAGGAAAAAAACTTTCCACCTTAACTGCCCTTGAGCCTTTAGTATCCTGTAGAAAACTTTTTATTCTAGTTAAAGAATACCCATCCCTCCTGCTGTCAGCCTGAGACTGAGTGGGAGGCAGAGACTCCGCCTCATCACTGAAGTCAGAGTCTCCACTGTCACTGTCTACCTGCTGCTCAGGTTGGCACTCTTTTTTTGCTTTAGAGTCAGTTTGACTGACCTCAGTCTTCCTTTTTTGGGACCTTTTGGTAATATCAGCATCAAGTTCCATTTCCTCCTCATTTATGCTACACTCTACTTCTCCAGCAGCTGATCCAGTGCATTTGCCCAATCTGGTTCTTTCTTCACCTCCGACCCCTGTCTTCTGACCTCCCACTTCTTCACCCTCCTCGACCACAGTGATCTCCTCAACAGCCTTCGCTCTTCCCTTTTTCTCCACTTTTTTCCAATTAGAATTCACATTTAATCCTGCCTCCGCTACCAAACCTCTTTCTTCCTGCACCTGCTCACCCTGTTCTGCCCCCTCTACCAGGTCTACCCCCTCCTCCTTCTCACCCTGTTCTGCCCCCTCTACCAGGTCCACCCCCCCCCCTGCACCTTCTCACCTTGTCCTGTCTTCCCCACCAGGCCTCTCCTCTCCTCCTGCACCTGCTCACCCTGTCCTGTCTTCTCCACCAGGCCTCTCCTCTCCTCCTGCACCTGCTTACCCTGTTCTACTCCCTCCACCAGGCCTCTCCCCCCCCCCCCCTTCTCACCTTGTCCTGTCTTCTCCACCAGACCTTCTCCTGTTCCTTTCCTCCCAGAGGTTCTCACTCGACCCTTGTTGGTGCTCGAGCCACTTGGACCTGCCCTGGGTGATGGCGGTGTTTGATCAGACGACCCAGGCCTCTTAGTAGGACAGGACCTAATCATATGACCTTCCATCCCACATCCAAAGCATTTCATCGTGTCTGAAGTTATATAAATAGTATAATCAAAGTAATTCACTCTAAAATTCATGGATAAATTCAGATCACTTTTTTCATTTTTCAAAATCATGAAAACCTGTCTTCTGAAAGATAACACATGCTTGAACAGAGGGGATCTACAACCCAGAGAAATCATCTTCACTGGGGAAACTATCCGTCCGTGTCTAGCCAGTTCCCTTTCCAGGACCTCATTTCTGATGAAAGGAGGAACATTGGAAATGATTATTCTTTGTGCAGGACTTACTAGTGGAAACACGGGGGTAAAAGTGTCTTGGATTACCACTCCCTGCTCCACCACCAAATTCACTTTATCTACACAATCCAAAAAATAGCCCCGACCGCAAGCCCGCACTCTTCTACGGTACAAAACTCATAGCTGCAGAGAGAGAGAGAGAGAGAGAGAGAGAGAGAGAGAGAGAGAGAGAGAGAGAGAGAGAGAGAGAGAGAGAGAGAGAGAGAGACGAGTGCCCTTTTCGATGGTGTGACATTCAGAAAGTTTGGTGCACTTGACAAATTGCAGTGTGAAAGCAAACCAAACCAAATGAAGAATGCAACAATGTTGTAACTTCACCCCCCCAGAATCGCAGAGTCCACCAAACTATATGTGAAAGTGACCTAACAAGTTCCTAACGTTTGCTTTCCCTATTATTTCATGCACACTTTATTCATTGTTTTAAATTATTATTTTCTTTTAAGTTATTTTGTGCATCACTCTGTTTTGAATTTGAAGCACATTTTTTTTAATCGATTGACAGCCTTAGTAAATACATGTCTCACCTGTCTGACCGACCAGACCATCACCTTTTTTACTTGTTATTCATATTTGATCTTGTTGTTTTTTACCTCTACTCTGATATTTGTATTATCTCTATTTATTGTCATGTCTATTACCCTGCCTCAGACTCTTCCCAGGATAAACGACAGTGTCTGTACTTGTCCCAGCTTGAACGTGGCTCTTGTGTAACTGCTCTGTTTGCGTTGGACGAGACAGTCGAGCCAGATTATTCTTTACATTGTTTCTAGCCGCAGGCGGGCACTCACATGATAATGTGAACGTGAGGGAAACCATACTGTTTTAGTTAAAGACCTTCCTCATCAAGGACCCTGCAATTCAGGGGCGCTCCAGTAGCACACCACATAGCGTGCCGAGTTGCGAAGCGGTCGTCCCGGGTTCGTTTCCCACACCCGGTGACCATATGCCGCATGTCTTCCCTTCTTCTCCTCCCGTTTCTCCCTCTCTCCTCTGTCAGCCCTGCGTTGCCAAGAACAAGCTGTCGGTCCTGCGCGACCAAGGAAAAAGATAATAATAAAAAAAAGGACCCTGCAATTCAACATGTAGGATGTAAAGTTCAACTTGGAGAGCAGATCAACACCTGGTCAACATAAGACACTGTGTCCCTAATTTATACAACGGCATGCAAATTTCTCGATTCTGATTGGCCATTCACACGTCTTTATTGACAACAATCCACGGTCCTGGGCTCAGGACCCGCCCACAACCAAATCACATAACCCTCCCCGGCTCACTCCGGGAGAAAACAGGATCGCGGAGATCAAATGGTTATGTTGAAAGCACCATAACGACTAAATATGAAGCGATTCTGTCAAGGGGAATGTGTTAGTATTTTAAACAATGTTGGATGATGTAATTGATGGGTCTTGACTCAATCTAGAACAAAAGAAAAATCGCGGATTGATTGATAGATTAATTGATTGATTTAAATTTCTTCCTTCCTACTTTCTTGCAGCGTTCTCTCTCACACTGTCCGACGCTGGCGTACCCACAAACACACACACACACATACACACACACACACACACACACACGCACACACACACTGTGACACACACACACACACACACACACACTCCTGTCTGCAACAGCGGGGGAGTCAGACTGAGAGAGAAGCAGCGCTGTTTTAAGTGAGCATGGTCTATTGAATTGATTGATTGGTTGATTGCTAATTTTATTACTGTACCCCTGGTTTCCAACTGGTTAAGTTTAGGCTAAAAGAAATAAATAAAAAAATAGGGCGAAGAAAACGTTTTTTTCCTATAGGGCAAAGAAAACGTTTTAATAAATTTTCAATCAATCATTCCAATAATACACAGTTGGATGTGTTAGTTGGTTGGATGCACTTCAAGCTGCTTCCACATGAGGCAACTTCTCTCAATCATTCCAATAATACACAGTTGGATGTGTTAGTTTGGTTGGATGCACTTCAAGCTGCTTCCACATGGAGTTGTGGGAACTACTTTTTCTGGCGGATGGTTTTTTCAATAAATCTTTGATTAATGTGTGTTTATTGTATAGAAATAAGGTTGGATGAATCTGGCAGTTGTATAAAAGCTTTACACCACGTGCAGTCGTGATTTGTGACCAATAAACCATGCCTAGGGGGGTCTAACGACCCTCGGCTGCGCCTCGGGCCTAACAACCACCCCTAGGCATGGTTTATTGGTCACAAACCACTCCTGCGTGTGATGTAATGCTTAAGTACAACATGCTGTGTGGTTTCTATTAAAAGGGACATTTAGTAGAGCTCGTCAAAATCCAGCAGTCTTACCTCTATCTAAAGTCATCTTCAACATAAGACACTGTGTCCCTAAATGTACGACATGCTGTGTGGTTTCTATTAAAGGGACATTTAGTACAGCTTGTCAAAATCCAGCAGTCTTACCTCTATCTAAAGTCATCTACAAGAAAACTAGTGACCACTGCTGTCCCTGTCATCCGCTGTCAACACCACCATTCCTCCCAGGTGCCAGGCTTCTCATCCCATCAATCTAAATATAATACTTCTGAATTATACAAAATAATATACAACAATATTATTCTGTGTAATGTATTTTTCTTAGTCAAAGTGACCTCTAGAGCTAATGTTGCCATTTTCAAATTAGCAATAAAATAACTATTGCTCACTCGATGTTTTCTCAAGTCACTCCCTGAACATCCCGTGCAGGCCGAAGATACACAGCACACTCAAGCCTACAACAAATTGACCGGACCTGCTTTTATATTTCAAAGGAAATGAACCCTTTCACTACCACAGGTCCACACTACCAAAATGGTTAACCCTTTCACTGCGACAATACAGAAGGTTAACCACACGACAAAGTGTTAACCCTTTCACAACCACACTACAGAAGGTTAACCCTTTCACTACCACACTACAGACGGTTAACAGTCTGTAGTGTGGTAGTGAAAGGGTTAACCTTCTGTAGTGTGGTAGTGAAAGGGTTAATCTGTGAAGACACATCAAATGCCAAAATAAACGCATACCTTTGACTCAGAATTGTCTTGTTTTAAGTCATTTGATTACTTCAGATGTATTCATATTTAGACTAGGTCCCCAAAATGAATGGAAGTGAATGAAGAGACAGCGGAAAACAGGGACAGCAAGCAGTGTAGCATGTAGATGATTTTAGATAGAGGTAACACTGCTGAAACATGATAGGTTTTACTAAGTTAGTGAATTCTCCTTGTTAAGGACTTCAGAAAGAGTTTGCATAAGATAAGATAAGATATTCCTTCATTGATCCCCTTGGGGAAATTCAGGAGCATCAAAGCGGTGTTACTACTTAAGCCTCTTTACAAGCCGGTCAATACAGATTTTGTACCATGTCTCATCAGTTTAAAAAATGGAGGGTTATAGTCCATTCACCAGATCTACTGCAGATGGTTATCCCTGCCTATTAAACTCACTGGCAGCCTGCCTAATGCACTTGAATGAATTCCAATAGTGTATCTTGTTTGCTTAGGGCATAGGTGTCAAACTCACGGCCCGCGGGCCAAATCCGGCCCGCCACGTCATTTGATGTGGCCCCCCAAGAGCTCAGGTAAATTTTTTTTTTTTTTTTTTTACATTAATATTGGGTTAAAAAATAGCAGTGTTAAAATAATTGTGGGTTAATGCATTAATAAAGCTTTAACTTTGACAGCCTTAGTTATTACACATTCTTACACATACATGTATGTTGAACATCTGAGGTAACAAAGGAAAAAAGCCAAAAGCACTTACTCCTCAGACATTCTTTGACAATTTTACAGCCCAAAATACAAAAAAGATCCAGGCGGAATAGGTAACACAGGGTTGAAGAAATATTGTCTGAACTGTCAGATGCAAACTGGCTGTGTGACATAACCGAGCATCTCGCTCAATTGAATAAGAAGCTGTAGGGACGCAAACAAGTCCCACCCAAAACTTGACCAATATAGTTGTGAACTGAGACAACCCTTATTTTGTTATTTTTGAGTACAGTTACAGTTGTGTGTTCATGCAGACACATAATAGCAATTTCATTACGAATTGAAAATGGGGGACCCTGATGTAAACGAGTCGAAAGTCTTTCTCTGGTCTGCATCCCCTTAACAATTGTGTGTATTGAGCAGTACTGTACTGTACCCATTCTGCAATCTGTTAATTAAAGTTAATTAAACTATCTTCCATTAGTTGGATGTATGGCCTCTGCAAGGTTGTGTGCAGCCATTTGTTTTTGTAACATCTGCTACATCTGTCCCACGTGTTCTTTGCAGCTCACAGTTGTTAGTTCTGCCCCTCTTGACTGTGACAAAAAGGTTTTGAACAAACTTAATGTCATAGCTTGTATTTGATGATATTCTTCTTTGTTATTTACTTGAATGGTTTGATCATTGATTGGTGGAGTAATATGGGGTTCTGATAAACTAAAATTATTTGTTAAAATAACATAAGCTAACATATATTTTTACATTTATGCAAATGAATATGCAATATGTATAACTTGAATAAGTAATAAATACAGAAACACCATGTTTAACAATATGTAAATGTGTAGCTACATTTATTTTACATCACATTAACATTTATACGGTCTTTGGCCCTTTGAGGGCAACCATAATGCTGATGTGGCCCTCTGTGAAAATGAGTTTGACACCCCTGGCTTAGGGCCTCTGAGCAGTTCCTGTAAGATACCACAAGATAAGAGGACTTAAAATCTTGTATTTTAATTCATATAATATGGAACAACTTCAACCTCCAATATTTCCACAACAACACAGCGAGGTCTTTATTTGATGAAGGGGATGAAAGAACTCCTGCTTCATAAAAAACCTCCAAAATCCAGGGAAAGTCCTGCTGGTTTAGCAGGCAACCGCAAGCTGGCGGCGCCCCTCATATTCCTCCGTTATTCTGCCTGTGTGCAGCAGAGGCTGATGTGGGGAGAAGAGGTGTGAGTTGGACTCAACTCAGGCTTCTTGTGTAACAGCTGAGTGGATGAGTTCCCAGTTCCCAGTGACTGGACACATTTCAGCAAGCTTTATTTGTTGTGCGGTGGATTTTGTACAATGCAGAATTCAATAAAAAACAAGAGAGAAAAAGAGACGATTTGAGAAGCTGTACAAAAACTTCCAAGACATGATCCTCCCCCCCTCCATCATGGCATGACATGCAATCCTAACGGAGATAAGATAGAAATAGAAACGGGTTTGTTCTCTGTTCCCTCTGGCTGTGGTGCCATTGTGCTGTCAAATCAGGAAGATACTATACCAACCACATACTTCAAATTATATGTTCTACTCTCACTCACTCAAGGCAACACCATATGATGATGCCCAGTGCAGGTTTTCAAAATGTTGCAAATAGTAAGAAGTACTGAAGTAGTACATTCTACATTTAAAACCACCCTTACCAACAGCCTTGGTCAAGCCGTATGTCAAGAACCTAGGTGTCATTTTTGATCCACAATTTAAATTTGACAGACAAGTGAACTCAGTGGTAAAGGCATGTTTTTTCCAACTACGCACCATTGCCAAACTCAAAGCCCTTCTCTCCCCTGCAGACATTCAGAGAGTCATCCACGCCTTCATTTAATCTAGATTAGACTACTGCAACTCCCTCTATATAGGCATTAACCAGTCTTCCCTGTCCCGCTTACAACTGGTACAAAACGCTGCTGCCAGACTGTTGACAGGAACCCGCAAGAGAGACCACATCACCCCTGTCCTTGCCTCCCTTCATTGGCTCCCAGTACGCTACAGGATAGATTTTAAGGTTCTCCTATTTGTTTTTAAAGCCCTTAATGGTCACACCCCCTCCTACATCGCAGACCTCCTATCCCCCTATTCCAACACCAGGTCCCTCAGGTCAGCCGATCAGAGGCTCCTGACAGTCCGGAGGTCTAACCTCAAGCTCAGGGGGGGCCGTGCCTTTGCTATCGCAGCCCCTGAACTGTGGAACAGCATCCCCACCTCCATTAGGCTCGCCCCCCCGATAGATGCCTTCAAATCGAGGCTCAAAACCCACTTCTATCTACTAGCCTTTCCGTTCACTGACTCATGCCCTGTTTTCCTATGTGTTTGCCTGTGTGCCCTCCCATAAAACGGAGTGTGATTGTTGTCTATATGTATCTTGTGTATCTACCCTCTGTACAGCACTTTGGTTGACACGCGTCATGTGAAATGTGCTTTATAAATAAATCTGATTGATTGATTGATTGATTTCTCAAAATCATCTATTATGGGTTTTCAATACATTTACCACCACAGCCGACATGCTCGAAAACAGCCTACATGACTCAATGTCTCCCCAACAATATCAGCGTGAGCGTTTCCCACAGGGACACCATTCAGCATCCCCACAATCCCAGGTGACACAGAGCGAGAAGAAAACAGATGGCATGTATTTTCGTCGACAGGGGTTGTTCTACGTCTACAAGCTTGGGACTGCAGGCCCTCGCCCCGTGCTTAACATTCCATCACACCCCAGAAAGACTGCCATGGGTCGTTAACCAGGTTCATTTGGGATTTTTCTTGGGAGGGCTTGTTTGAAATGCCTATCTGCATTACCTGTAGATAGGCAGGTACCTGCGGATCGCGAAAGACTCATCGCTACAGCTTTAGAGCCGTTGACTGGACTGAACTAGCAGGCAGGGGTGCGTTGCTCATGGGATGGGGGTGCACGCCGTGCAACCGGCTGTGCGCAGAAGCACGCGCACGCACATGCACATGTAACGGAGGTCCGTGAGTATATCCACTAGGGCTGGGCGATATGGCCAAAAACGTCTCGGCGTTGCTACCGGCTGGCCGGTCGTTCACACTAACACAATTGGCAAGTGTTAGAGGGTGGGAAAGCCGGTGGGTGGGGATTGGACGTTGTGGACAGTGACTCCTACAGGCCGGTTTGGTGATGCTGGTGCGGCGGAAGCAGGAAGTAGCGGGGGCAGCGTGAGCCTCCCACGCGTTACTCCTCGCCACTGAGAGTTCGAGCTGCTGCGGTGAAAAGATGCGACAGTACCGGAGGGGACACGTGATGCAAGGCTTCTGTTCTCACTACAACCGACCAGTGGGAGGCATAGTCTAGCAACCTTCAAGACAGGGGAGGGAAGAATTGGATAATACGAAATTGGGATGGGAGAAAAATAGAAAAAAATGGGGAGAAAAAGTGGATAAAAAAAGACATTTCTCTAAAAAATCTCCTAGAAAATGTCAAATGAAAAGATAAATTGTTACTTAATCATGTATAAAATGTATCAATCATGCAAGTCTTGGGACCGCCCCTGATCACCAGGTGGGGCTGATATTCAATCCATTTCACTTCCTGTATAAAAATATGTCATTTTTGTGTTGTATTCATGCTTGAAGAAGACCGGAAAGGTCGGTCGAAACGTCGTATCTACTGCCTTTTTGTCAATTAAAACACCTTGGAACAACAAGTGAGTTGCGAGCCCCGCTTTGTCTTCATGATTTTAAGACAGCCACAAGATTAAGAAATGCCCCAAACTGATAAAATAGCCTAACACATTACAAGTCTCTCAATGCCAAAAAAGAAGGACCTGGTGGGGAATACTGCAATCTCAAATGTGTTAATGTCACCCTACATAGCTCCATGTCTACTGGTCATAAAACTGAATGGAAAAAAAGAAAAGCCTTAACTTGTGCAGTAGTCATCACTCGTCAGTCATAGTGGTAGTATTACAGCACTCTTAAGTATGTAGGCAGCGCGATGATGCTCCCCTGGCCTTTAAACAGGCTTTTAGGTTGCTGAAGTTGCCAGTGTGTGGGGGTGTCACACAGGAAGCAAGAATTGAAGATCACAGCAATAACCCAACAGTTATTTCAGGCTACATATATTAGGTTAGAGGAACAAACAAACAAACAAAGAAAAACTTGGGTTGGTCACCCAACAGCTCAGTAGAAAGGGGATTAGGGGAACCCTGCTGTGAGTGATATAAAAGTGTGATCAACTTTGTACACACAATGTCATACAGCATCATCAGCAACAGAACCATGACTACGCTCTCAACTGTACACAGTAACAAAAACTGAGCTGACAAAAATAGGGTATATTCTGATGACGGCTATAACATATAACCTTCCCGCACTGTGCCGGTGTGACCTCTTGCACAAGAAGTTCCCCTTCTATGCCTCTCTCAGCAGCTGGCCTGTTGGAGGTGCGACCCGCCTGGCGCCCGCATTGTGACAGGACAAGATTTACATTAGTAGCAGTATGTCATTGTGACTTAAATTGGTTGCTAGTTAACTGAGAAGCACCAAGGGCAAATGAAAAGCAGTGTGCAAAGTCATGCTTGATCATGTTGCAAGAACATATAATTTAATAGACAATAATACTGCTGGTTCTAATTCTATATGGGCAAGAAGCTGTTCTTAATGCAATATTCCTGATGTCTCTCATCTGTCAATCACACAGAGGACCAGTCAGCCACCCAGTCAGCCAGGCAGGCAGACAGAGACAGAGACAGCCAAATAATAACTAGTCAGGCAGTGAACTAAATTACTTATACTTGGATGGTCACACCTTTTTCGTTGGTTGGGCCCTTTTGATAACATTATTACAGTGACAGTGAGTGACCTATACAAGCTAACATCGGTGCAGCTGTCAGATCCAGTCTTGCTAAAAAGCCTTGAAAATAAACAGCAACCCCTGGATTGAAATATCAGTCACACATTCCCTACATGTGTTAAAATGAGTGAATGGGACCAGTGCTCACTTACCGTTCACTGTGCTGTCTAGAAGTTTACTGTACAAAAAGTGGGCGGCTTCTGCTTGCCTTGGGACCGCTGGGAAGCTAGTTTGTTAGCCAATTCACAAGCAAGCGAGCTAACGTTGCTAACGATAGCAGACACTTAAGACTTAAGAGTCCTCCTTTCAGTCAAGTTGAGAGATCTACGTTAGCTTGCTGCTAGCTGGTTGCTTGGCTAACTAGCACCAACAACAGCAACAAAAAAAGCCTGTGCAGTGCGATGATGTCTAGGAGCAAGTAGACAGAAGAGTTCCAGTTGGTAGCGAGACGGACTCTCGGTATTTTGTACAGGCAGAAAGCTGCTGTCTGTCGACAGTATGACAGCTTGTAGACTTGTAGTAATGCAGAGCAGCTCGGTGACAGCTCCATACAGGAACTACAAAACTCCGGATCCCCCAACAGGAAATTACGTGATTTCTTTTTCTTTTTTTGTTTACTTTTCTGGTCATTATTAAACTGTCTGTGCTGCCATCTAGTGGACGTTTTACTTGTGGGGGTGTTGGGGAAATGTTTCCCCTCTGGTTTGTTTTCAGCCTCTCTCTGGAGCTTAACGGAGTTTCGATTCCTGGCTGACAGGCGCTTGTCGCGGCTCATGCGCATGCGCGCGCTCGGCCAATCAGAGAGGGGTCTGCAGAAATGGAGCTACGAAAAGTAGAGACGCGGTTGGCGTACAATGAAGGGTGGAAAGTAATTAAGTACTTTTACTCAGGTTCTGTACTTGAGTACAGATTTGAGGTAACTAAACAGAAGTATTCCAATTTAGGAAACGTTTGGCCCTACACATTTCTTCCGACACTTGCCCGTTAGTGATACACGTTTATATAAGATCATGACCATTCCAAGTTCAAGCAAGCCAACTGTTGGAGGAAGCAATAAGATCCAGCCTAATTGACGATCAATATGTTCAACCTTGGTTGGCGGTTCATTCATTGAGGGTGCACCAAGAAAAAATATAGAAGTGTACTTTTACATAAGAATTTAAAATATATATAATGTCAATGCCTGTGTTGTATTGAAAGACAACAAAACCAATGAATTAACCATCTTTTTTTATTCGTTTCCATCGCATCGCTAGCAAAAGCACATTTCTTATAGAGATCACATACACCTTAAAGAGTGATTTACATCAATTGTTCTCTCAAATGTAAAAAAATTAGCGAAAGTATTTCCATCTTCTAAATAACCCCAACACAGAGTTCTACACCAAGGGAAAGAGCATGTGCCTTTCAAACAATTACATCACAAGTCATCAGAAAACATGACCAGTAACTCAGAAGGACAACCTCTGACATACTGAATACTTCTGATCATTTTCCAGCCTTTTAAGGCATTAATTATTCTGATACTCAGATTATATTCTGATTACACACACACACAGTATTGACCAAATTATGGGATTATTCACAATCAAAAGTCTTAAGAATCGGCAAGAAATTAGTCTGTAGAAAAAAGGGAAAGGGTGGGGAAAAAAGATTGATGAAACAAGATGGCGTTAAATAACCACAAAATTAAGGTGAATAAATAAAATGGCTTTCTACAATGTGCCACTAGTCCCTACTGGTTCTTATTGGTCCTTACCATTGTTACCATTGTTATCTTGGCATGAGGGTTTTGTTGGCTGTGATTCGTGATTCAAGACTTGCTGTATTGCTGAACCAAATTTCAGTCCAACTAAAAAAGGCATTTGGTCATTTTACAAAACAAAAACTGGAACCAGAAATCGACAATAGAGTAAAGGAGGGGGAGGGGGGGGATTACAGCACACAAAAAGATTAACAAGAAAACTGCTGTGGAAAAATGTAATGACACTTCCCCTAAAACACCGCAACCAAGAAGATTTAGGAAATTATTTCACGAGATGAGCCGACTTGCCTGAGATTGAAAGAGCGGTCACACCTAATGGAATGTAGCGTGTATGGCTTTGGATCTGGGTGCTGGGAGGAAGTGTCACCTCGTCACTTTAAGGCACATAGTAGAACAGAATGGCCTGAACGTGACGGAACGTACAGAAGAAGAAGAAGAGAAAAAATTAAAAAGTGATAAAAACAGAAAAGGAGGGTGAAATAAAAACAGGAAGAGACGAGAAAATGGGAACAAGACGTCACTAAAAGTGCAAGACAGTGGCTCGTCGTTCTTGGCCTCGCTTTGTGCAACGGGAGAAGACTGAGGATGTTGAGTGGCAGGGGGAAGGAGGGATGTCGTCATCAGCATCGCGTGTGGGAGAGAGGTGATTGGTCGTTGGTCAGACGGAAGGACGGACAGGTTACCTAGCGGAATGGACAGTCTGGGGTCAGGGTCAAAGGTCATCCTTACATGCCCATCCGGATGCTCTGGATGATTTGGAAGATTGCTGTGGGAGGAGAGAGGAGAAGAATGATTACATACAGTGTCTAGTTTATAATTTATTTTCTTTGCATCCTTTTTTTTTTTATAAAATAAAAGGAATCCCCATATATCACACACAGGAAAATGCCAACATTTAGTCACGGACCCGTCCTTGATTTACGATTTGAATTTAATTAAACCTGCTGGTGCTCAGAATGAACATCACTCTCCATTTAGCCTTTCTTTCTCGTTTAAAAAAAGGTGATATAGATTAAAGTAAAAAATATATATATAACAATACATTCAGAGCTTTTAGAAAGGTGCAGAATAAAAGTATTGCTTTTCCCCCGAAACAATTATTGATTAATGAATTTATAATTTTTTAAATGTTTGCAGGTCCAAAATAAATGTTGTCGTTTACATGTTGTGTGCATGAATCCCCTCCCTACTTCCCATTTCCCCTCATGGAATGCACCTGGATAAATAACGTGCTGGTGCTCTAGTGCGACATCTTGTGGCTGAATGTTATCTATAGCACCTTTAAATATAAAGTGTTATTTATATTTTCTTCCCACCATTATTGCCATTATTGTGCATATTGGTAGAGTGTAACGGGAGGTGTATCTCCTGGAGATCCAGTGCTAGAAAACACCTCGACTCAAAGAACACGCATGCTTACATATCGTTGTTGGATTTTCCCCTCCGCTTTCAATACGATCAATCCCCTCAAACTCGTCCATAAACTCTCAGACATGATGCACGCTGACCCTGCCACCGGTCTCTGGATAGGGAGCTTCGTGTTGAATAGGGTGATGGTGAACAATCTTACACCCGGCCCTCTCACCCTCAACGCCAGCATCCCTCAAAACTGTGTCCTCTCTCTCGTGGTTCCTTTCTCTGTACACCGATCATCCGACATCCAAAGTGAACTTATTTGAATACGCAGACGACACTAATAACTGGACTCGTCACCAATGATAAAGAGACCCAGCATCGCACTGTGGTGACCCAGGCACCTGAAGAAAATCACCTCCTGCTCAGCTCAGCCAAGACCAGGGAAATAATCATTCCAGCATCTGAAAGACAATAAACCCCTATTCATATGGACGGCTATCCCATCACCATAGCAGGGTCTTTCAAATTCCTTCCTCGCATCAATAACTCAAATGGAATACTCACGCAGACCACCTCATCAGCAAAGCACAACACCTGTATTCCCTCAGACAGTTCAAAACAAATATGGGGTTAAAACTCCAGTTCTTGGGGAGCTCCAGTAGCTCACCGCGTACCTCGGACGCTATTTCGGCGTCGGGGACAACCGTGCGCGTCACGGATCTGGGGTACACGAGTTCGACTCCCGGACTCGCCGTATTTTCTCAGTGTCTTTCCCCCGATCTATACCCCATTCAACCTGTTTCTGTCGGTCATGCTTGACCAGAAAAAGCGATAAACGCTAAAAGAACCAGCTGACTGGTCAAAGTATATAAAAAAAAAAAAAAAAAAAAAACTCCAGTTCTTCACAGCCATCATTCAGGGTCTTCTATCGCTGATGGAGAGGCGCAGCAAACACTGGTATTTGTTCATTTGTAAGGCTCTTATTGGTAAGCTACCTCCTTAAACTACATAATTATTGGAATGGAATTTTGGAACCTATGGAACCCATTCTAGTGACTGGCTGGTCCTTAAGGTCCCTCAAGTTTGTACGAAACAGGGTAAATGTGCATTTTGCTATGATGCTCCTCCTAGCTCATGGAATGACCTACAACAGTCCTTGAGATTCTCCCCTTTGTTGCAGAGTTTAAAACCTTGATCTCCAACCTTTGTCAATCAAGGTGTACATGTTTTAATTGATTATTATCCTTACTTGTCTGTAAGTGACTGTAAATAAGGGAAACCTCAGTTGCCTTTAGAGTTTAAATAACGGCATCATCTCTGACCCCTCTCATCCGGCCCACCCTCTACTCCAGCCCTCTGGGAGGCACTATAGGACATCATCTACCAGATGCTTATGTCCGTCTATGCCACCAGTGCTATATATATATATATATAATCTGTACCGAAACTGAATTCCTCTGGCCTTGGCTGAGTGCCTAATAAAGTATCTATCACTATTTATTATGTGGTCAGAGTGGTACTCAGACACTAGTCTTGATTTACTAAGATACTTTGTGACAAATAGCAATTTTTGAAAATGTATGCGTGTATTTTGAAGTGGTATGCAAGAAGACACATTCTGCATAACAGTACGGTTCTTGCTTTGCTTACCAAGACACTTTGTGCCAAATACATTTTGATTCACCATCTAGAATACAGCTACCTCAGAGTTCGAGGAAAGTTCAGTCCCCCTCCCACTCCCCAAAAAAAGAGCAAAACCGATTGGCTCTGAACGTCAGGCCTCTCTCGCCGACATCAGCAATCTCATTGTGGTTACAGGGGGAGCAGGGGGAGGGAAATAGTTGACCGCAAAGTTCCACTGAAATCATTTGCCCTTTCTCTCTCCGTCTCTTACTTTAAAAAAAAAAACATGATTACTGCCTACTTCCCTCATTTCCTTCAAGGCAGTAAGGTGAGCAATGGGATTGCTCCGTTCTTCTCCCATGGCGAGTAATGTAATTGCTCCGCTCAAGCAGGGAATCTGTGATCCTTGTTGCCAGACCACACAGAAAGTGCCGAACACCAAAACACTGGACTGTGACAAACAACTGGAAAGAAGGGAGGGTAGAGCCAATTATGTCAACGTAGACCAAGCAGGACAAACAAGAGGTGCCATATGACCCAGAGTAAGTAACCTTGTCTACAGAGGGCTTTTTGCCCCTGTGAATAGGCTCAGGTGGGGTGGGGTGGAGGGGGAAATCTGGTATATGTATGATATCAAAACCTTCCATTAGAGAAAGAAAACTCAAACATGTTAATTATGATTTGCCATTAGTTTATAATAACATAAACCTCTCTTTCTTTTCCTTATGAGTCAAGTTATCTCTTCTTTTATTTTTGCACATGTAAATCACTATTTCCAAGACTGAACGTTGAGTAAAGGCAACTTCACATCACCAGCCTCATGTAATGTCCTACTCTCATCTGACCTGAGATGAAAGAGAGAAAAAAACACTTGAACAAAACCCAGTGAAAAGCTGTGCTGGTGAAGTACTTCAGATCAAAACCCATGTCCTTCTCCAAAACTGAGCTGCGGCGGGCGAGAGAGCATTGGAAAGCAAACAAAGAGAGAGAGAGAAACAGACACGTGTACCTAAAGAGATTAGGTCTACCAACAAGGATAAGACCCCCCCCCCCCCCCAGGCAGCGCTGGTGGCAAACGGTCTTGTTCCACTCTACTCCCCACTGACTAGTGTTTGTTTGTTGGGTGTTTGTTTGTTGGGTGTTTGTATGCAGTTATATGGGGTCTTAACCGAACAAACTCCCGTTATTTTACTGGGTAGCATGTGTGCCCCTGCACGTGTGTGGAGTTGTACAGGACCTTGCTCTAAAATACTGCCTGCCCACTCCCTAGAGAGAGAGAGTGTGTGTGTGAGTGTGTGTGCATGCCTGCATGTGTAGGCTGCGCCTGAGATAAGGTTGTGCACTCATTAAGAGTGATAAGTTGCTCTCTACTTGTCCAATTCTGTTCCACACAAGGTCACAGCTACAGATAGCAGCAGCACCTGTGGGACTGAAGCTACCCGCCATGTGCAGCAAGTACACAGAAAGAGATGGTGCGTATCAATACCACACACACACTTCTACAAGACTCATCATTACGGATGTTTTGATCTTTAGGCTACACCTCTGAAGTGATGCATGCACATGCACACACAAAAAACGTTTGCGGACCAAGTACAAGTGTGAGTAATTTGCTTCATATTGAACATGTCTGACGGCCACTAGTAAATTATGTGGGAAAACATTCTTATACAGACAGTTTACATGATTAACTTTTAATCTAATCAAATGCAACATTTTATTTTCTAATGTACATTAACCTAATCCTTGGGGCCTTTGCCAATACTGAGTGTATGTATTTCAGTCTGGTATTGGTGCAACCTCTACACCACCGCCACCCTGCCTTCATCTACAAACACGATAAGGCCGTCGCCGATTACCATGGTTTTGAGCTTCGAAGCTTCAGGAGCAATTCCCACCTGCAAAGTTTCAATGTGGCAGGTAGACGAGACCTATGGGGTAGACGACTATGTCCTCGTCTGAGAAGAGTGGATTTTCTAAATTAATGTAGGATTTATATTTCTAGAAAGGTATCACTTATGCCGATGTGGGCTAATCTTTGTAGTAAAATCAAACAACAACAAAGCATGCAAATCTTAATTTTTGCCATGGATTACCACAGCAACAACTGAAGCTTTGAAGCCTCTAAATGAAGCATTCCTAAAGAGGATCGTTGAGGATTGTTCCCTAAAAGAGGATCATTGAGGATGTTCCCAAATTCAATCCAAGTTTCAAGTTTCTTTAATAGTGGTCATACAGAAGTACAGAATACTTTTATACAAAATGCTTCATACTGTTACGCTCCAGAGACTGTGTTAGACAAGATAAGTATGAAATAAAATAGTATAGCATGTAAAATAGAAGTAAAAATAGAGGTCACAGTGTTCAGTAATCAGTATAGACATATGTACAATGTTCGATGCAGAATAGAAGTAACCGAGTTACCATACAATATACTATGCAATGTACTAATATACAATACTATATAGTGCAGAGCAGAAATGGGATGAGGTACAATTTAGGTACAATTTACAGTAAGGTGTACGAGTTGTAGTGCAAATCCTTTACCAATAAATATAAAGTGTAAAGTGTGTTTAGGTGTTCTAAAGTGTGTAAAGTGGGTGCTGCAGTGAGTTGTTTGTTTAAAGTGAGTGTGTGCGTGTGGATGTGTGTGCTGTGTGCATTTGATGGTTGTTGCATAGTGTTTATTGTTCGTTGAGCAGCCTGATGGCCTGGGGATAGAAGCTTCTTCTGAGTCTTTCTGTGCTCGCCTTAAGACTCCGGTATCGCTTGCCTGACCGCAGCAGTTCAAAGAGGCAGTTGTTCGGGTGGCTGGAGTCCTTGATGATTCTCTTAGCCTTCCCCCTGCACCGCTTGTTGTAAATGTTCTAGAGAGTGGGAAGCCCCCCTCCAATTGTGCGTTCGGCTGAACGTGTCACTCTTTGTAGTCTGCTACGGTCTTGTGCAGTGCTATTCCCAAACCAGGAGGTGATGTTGCCAGTTAGGATGCTCTCGATTGTACATGAGTAGAAGTTCCTAAGGATCTTCTGACTGACTTGGAACTTCCTTAGGCGCCTGAGGAAGTAGAGGCGTTGTCGTGCCTTCTTCACAACACTGTCAATGTGTGTGGTCCATGTCAAGTCCTCGGATATGTGGGCTCCGAGGTACTTGAAACTGTTCACTCTCTCAACCGGTGCCCCGTCGATGCTGAGGGGGCTGTAGTCCTTGACCCCCGACCTCCTGAAGTCCACAATCATCTCTTTTGTTTTGCTGACGTTCAGGGAGAGGCAGTTCTCCTGACACCACTGTGACAGATTATCTACCTCTTCCAGGTAGGCCCTCTCGTCGTTGGCAGAGATCAGGCCCACCACTACTGTGTCAAAAGCAAATTTGATGATTGTGTTGTTGTTCCGCTGTGCCACGCAGTCATGTGAGTACAGGGAGTAGAGGAGGGGGCTCAGAACACAGCCCTGGGGGGCCCCTATGTTGAGCGTGATGGATGAGGAGGTGCAGTTGCCTGCTCTTACCACCTGGTGTCTGCCCGTCAGGAAGTCCAAGACCCACTGGCAGAGGTCATAGTTCAAGCCCAGGTCCCTGAGCTTGGCTATGAGTTTGGAGGAGACTATGGTATTGAATGCTGAGCTGTAGTCAATGATCAGCATTCTCACATAGTTCCCCTGCCTCTTGTCCAGGTGTGATGCTGCTGTGTGTAGCACATGGGCTATGGCATCCTCCGTGGATCTGTTAGGGCGGTATGCAAATTGCAGGGGGTCCAGGTTGATGGGGAGGGAGGAACAGATGTAGCCCTTCACTAGCTTCTCAAAGCACTTCATGGCTATGGAGGCGAGGGCTACAGGGCGGTAGTCGTTGAGGCAAGCGGGCGTAGATTTTTTTGGGTACAGGGATGATGGTGGACTTCTTCAGACAGGTGGGGATGACAGCCTGTTCTAAGGACAGGTTAAAGATGTCAGTGAATACCAGGGCCAGTTGGTCGGCACAGACTTTTAGGACGCGGCCGGAGATGCCGTCCGGTCCTGCTGCCTTCCTGATATTCACTTTTTTTAAAGGTCCGCCTCACCTCATGCTCTGTTACCCTGAACAATGAGTCTCCATCAGCAGATCCCACCCCCCCCCCCCCCCCCCCATTGCCGTGGCTTGTAGGCTGGTGTTATTCACAGCCTCAAACCTCGCATAGAAGGTATTGAGCTCATT
This sequence comes from Notolepis coatsorum, assembly GCF_963971535.1. Lineage (NCBI taxonomy): Eukaryota > Metazoa > Chordata > Actinopteri > Aulopiformes > Paralepididae > Notolepis > Notolepis coatsorum. Next base: position 92,616,289 of record NC_140177.1, read on the forward strand.
TGCTAAGGAGATGTTCAGTTTGAGGGAGGTGCCTTTGTAATCTGTCATTGTTCTGAGGCCCTGCCACATACCTCTAGAGTCAGCCTGTTCAAACTGAAGTTCAACTTTATCCCTTTATTATTATTTTTTTTATATAATCGCTTCTTACATTTTCAAATCGATGCAGTTGAATCGTCACCTTAGGATCGATGCATTGTTACACCCCTACTCGCTACACTACATTTATCTACAGAGAAGACCACAGAAGACGTTCCTGTAATTGCCCTGACCGCTCTGTTCAAATAGGTTCAAACTGCTGTTCCTAAACTGAAAAAAAAAGTTAAGAGCATGGATCTGTGGAAATAACTGGAAAAGCCTACTTTGAATAAGGGCTGGGCGATATTGCCAGAATATCATATCACAATATTTCCCTTAGTTGAGACGGTATAATATATAAAAGGTATTAGTTTTGCAGTAAAAATAAAAATGTGATTGTCTTTATCTTGCAATACAATATTGTCATGGTGCCGTTTCATCATCTATTTTATTTTATACATGATACCGTTGTATTCATGATGGTATACCTTTCAGCCCTACTTTGAATATCTTATAGAACATAGGACACGTAGTCCTATCTCTGTTTACTATGCAGCATGAACACATTTCAGGAGCATATGCTAGAGACATGCCGGCACGACCCTGTGAGCACAGACAGTCTTCTAATCTAAGCAAAAGACTGAGCACTACTGACCAATCTACACGTCGCATCCCTCAACCCAAAGGGAGATGTAAAAGAAATGCATGGGACAGGACAAGGGCAGCTAGTGAATTCGGGCTTAAAAATGCTGATAATATTGGTGTGCTTTAGTGAAAGAGCTTTTTATGCTTTTTATACATGAAGACACACATTATCATCTTGCTCAAGTCCAACTCTGTACTATTTAAAGTGGCCCCGTCTGGTCCTTTGAGTCACACGTTACAACAATGCAGTTCTAAAAGAAAAACACACAGGTCACATGCAGAACTGGTGCAGGGCAAGCTTAGTACACGAATACTGCCTGGTGGGGCTGTTGGCGTTGATTGACTGTTGATGAAGCTCTTTAACACTGAGAACCCACAGGTTCCCCTGTTATTTGTGGTGACATGGGAAGTCAGGTAGCAGAAATGTGTACAAACACAAAGCTAAACAAGGAAACACTATTCTACTTTCGTATATGAAAAGAATATCATGAATCAATATGTGGTAAAGCCACAGGGCGTCTATGATAAATATGTTAATGAATGAGGAGACAGTGGATGGAATAGCAACATGTTTGATCATCCCTGGTATTCAACAGACAAGACAAGTTGTCTTAGACAACTCACCGGACCCGCACACAACGAAGATAAATAGGGCCAGAAGCCATGGTCCCACCGCCACTTTGTCCTCTTGAACGCCTCTCTGCAACACGCACACACATACGCGCGCGCGCACACACACACACACACACACACACACACGACAGTGGTGGCAGATTTGACAGGGCGTTAGAGTTGTGGTAGGAAAAACTGATTGCTCAACAATACTGATCACTGTTGACTTGTTAAATTACGAATACGATTAGCATATTTAAAATAATCGTTAAATTAGCTAACAATAGTCGAATTAACAAACCAAAATAACGCCCACAAATACTATCCATATTAGCCCAGATGTGCACGTTTTTAGCTTATTATTGCACATTCAAAAAAATAAGAGATGATAAACGTTACCGTGGATTTGGCTACGTTGCCTCTTTGCGTGATGTTTTTGCTGTGTTTCTCGTTCGCCATGCGGATTCTCTGTTTTGCGACCATCTTTGTAATGTAATGCAATAGCTTTGCTTTGAAGGAAAAGTTGGTCAGATTTAGTTGTAAGATGGTTAATTATGTACAGTCCTCCTCAACTAAGGTTAGCTCTGGGTGGTGCTTCTCTGAAAAAGACAGCGATGGGCAGAAGAATAAAAATCAGCGCAAATGCTATGCTACGTATACAATTTTAAGCACCGCCCACACCAGAACTACGTCACGAACGTAACTTCTCCTTCTTCTTCTTCTTCTTCTTCTTCTTCAATGGGTTTAATGGCGGGTCGCGACCACAAAAGGCGCATACCGCCACCTACTGTACATCCCAGCAACTGGGCAGATTAGATTCCATCAGAAAGGGTCCAGCTGCAGCCCTGGAGATTGTTCCAGATTGAGCAACTTCCGCCCGGTCCCACGACATTTCTCCCGGGACAGGACAATGTGCGCTGATTGGCGGAAAGTACGGAAGTATCTCGAAGTACGTCTGACGTTGAACGTCAAAATGAACGCATAAAATAAACTAAAATGTTAAAACCCATTTAGACTGTTTCTCATTCCTGTACTGTTGTTTATACTCTTTGATTGACTGATTGATTGAAAACTTTATTAACAGATTGCAGAATGGGTACAGTACAGTACAGCTCAATACATACAATTGTTAAGGGGATGCAGACCAGAGAAAGACTTTCGTCTTGTTTACATCAGGGTCCCCCATTTTCAATTCATATTGACATTTATGACATACATGACATACAGATAGACAGTACTGCTACATCTATACATTTATGACATACCAGATTTGCAAATACAGTACTGTTTGTGATACAGAAAGAGTCCAGAAGAAAAAGTATATACATTTGACGTAGAAACTGTACATCGGAGGAGGTTGGGTAGGTGGGGGGGGGGGGGGGGGGGGGGGGGGGACTTATCCCAATCAGAGAGCGTCTGCCAGAAATGCGGCTACCTTTGGTAATCACGCAGGAAGAAGGGGGAATACCCTTAACAATTGTGTGTATTGAGCTGTACTGTATTGTACCCATTCTGCAATCTGTTAATACAATTTTCAATCAATCAATCAATCAATCAAGACCGCGTCGCGGGCACGGCATTCCGTTCTCAGAATGGAGAGAGAGAGAGAGAGATCATCAGCAGGCTATATATGATATTCAGACTCTAGATCTATTTGCAGAGCCAGATGAGATGAGGCAACCTGTGCGATTGGCTCTTGACAACAAATTTTGCACGTACTGTATACAGTATGTGTGTATGCGCGCACTGCGGGAGCCGGGAGGTGGCCAGAGGCGCGCAACTAGCCAACTACTATATTATTACTACTATATTAGTAGTAATAATCCGGGGGATCCGCTCTATACAATGCAGACCCACGGCTCTCGTATTATAATGAGCCCGCGAGGCGTGTTATTATTAGTTAATAATATCGTATATTGTTTACAGACGTCAAATGGGGGACCCTGATGTAAACAAGACGAAAGTCTTTCTCTGGTCTGCATCCCCTTAACAATTGTGTGTATTGAGCTGTACTGTATTGTACCCATTCTGCAATCTGTTAATAAAGTTTTCAATCAATCAATCAATCAATCAATTCGAGATACGTCAGACGTACTTCGAGATACTTCCGTACTTTCCGCCAATCAGCGCACATTGTCCTGTCCGGGGAGAAATGTCGTGGGACCGGGCGGAAGTTGCTCAATCTGGAACAATCTCCAGGGCTGCAGCTGGAGGCTACTCCAGAAAGGCGCATTCTCGAAAACAGTTCAAATGTTTAATTTTTTCTGCACTGTGGCCATTATGGAAAACATGGTCTTGAATAAATTGAAAACGTAGGACAAAAACGAAAAGGAAAACAACTGTTGTAAAATTCATCAAATTACTCCTGATAAATATTGTACTGGCATGTCAACACACTTCGACGTTTGCGGTTCGTTCTGCTAATGTTAGTCGACAAAACAGTCAGGAAATAAACATAACAGAAATGTAAACTTGAAACACAACAGAAATGTAAACTTGAAACATAACAGAAATGTAAACGTGAATGCCGACACCGCGACAGGTGCGCCAACGTGTCATAAACCAAGCGCGCCGATTGATTGGATGAAAATAGTTTGGACCTTTCTTTCTTTGACTTTGGTTTTTGAGTCGGACGCACATGTGGCTAAATATGGCGAATAACGAGAGAAGAGTTGAGAGTGAACACGTTGACATGGACAACAACAACACCTTCTCCATCAGGTCCCACATGGACCTCCAGAGTGTGTTCGAGTGGTTCGCGTCGCGCCTCGGCCCCGCGAGGCGGCTGGACTTGATGTACGGGCTGCTGCACATGTGCCAACCACTCGAAGTTCGCTTTATTGGGGCTTGTCTCCAAGACTTGGCACAGAAAGACTTCCACGCCCTGCGAGAGTTCGAAACCAGTGCGAACGGCCCGGCGACGGATCTGCTGACGCGATACGGGGGCGGTTTTGACTCCATTGGGACGGCCAAGCTACTCGTCTACCTCTCACTGCTGGGCTCGGCCAACAGGCAGAGTGCTGGTTCGCTCCACCGAGCTTTAGTCCAAATCGACCTGGTTTCGCTTTTACAAAGTGAGAACTCCAGGGATGATGCCGACTCTCCATCACATCCGAGCGGTGGTGACGCCCAGGCGGGCCGGCAACATTGGCTGAGTGGGCTCGGTGTTGGTTCCGAGATATTGGAGTCTTGCGGCTGGTTTGCGGGGGACGCTGTGCTCAGCCTGGATAACTTCGCACTCCTGTACACCATGGCCTCCCTCCACCCTGCCTTCTCTTTCCAACGCAGAGAGTTATCCAAGATCAAGCTGGTCAAGGTGGAGCAGGAGATGGAGAGGAGGAGGGCTATTAGACGTCTCGAGAAGATGTCCAGTGGCAAGGTTTGTTTGTTTGTTTTTTGATATGTGGTATCATATCAACTTTTAAAATGATACACACGCACACACTGGGGAGCAGTCCCTCAATCTTGCGTTTTAATAACCCCGTAAATAACCTTATTCATTGAATGAGAATTAAGATGGATTAAGAAATAAATTGTGTTGTGTTAATTACAGCACCATGAAATTACAGGAATACCTTGTCTTATAGGGACTGCTTCCCATAATTTCATTGTGCTGTAATGAACGCAACACAATTCAATGTCTAGAAGATTGATTGATTGATTGATAACTTTATTAACAGATTGCAGAATGGGTACAATACAGTACAGCTCAATACACACAATTGTTAAGGGGATGCAGACTAGAGAAAGACTTTCGTCTTGTTTACATCAGGGTCCTGGTTAGCCCCTTTCGTGACTTTCGGTTTGCAAGCCTGGGGCTTTTGTGACCGCGGTCACTTGTTTATATGACGCCACCACTTTAGAAAATACCAACCAAGCGTGAATGTGTGGATCACGTTGTGTCAAAAATATATCAGATATGAATTTCAAAGATACCCAGCGTACAATATGGGTTTAACACAGCTTTACGGTGGGGTCTGGAAGCTCGGAGTTGCTAATAAACAGTTTAAAACATTGTTAGGAAAAACAAGTGGTACTCACAACGAACTCTGGCAAGATGGCGTCTTCTTCTTCTGCAACTTTTTTTTGTCGCATGCCTGGTGCGTCCAGCAATCACTGCGCTCCCTATCCCCAAAAAAGTTGGTTGGTTGGTATTTACTATTTTCTAAAGTGGTGGCGTCATATAAACAAGTGACTGCGGTCACAAAAGCCCCAGGCTTGCAAACCGAAAGTCACGAAAGGGGCTAGGTGCTGGTGGTCATATTCAAACTAATTTACTCTCAATAACTATCAAACAAAATGTATGTGTTCAAAATATGTTTTGATATGTGCAAAAATAAATCTGCATTGTTTTTAAAGGGTCTGCAATGTTTAAGATTCAAGATTTTTCAAGAGATGTATTAGTCACATACATGCACAAGACATGTAGAGAAATTAAGGCGGGCATGCCTGCCTTGATTGTGCAAATAATAATAGAATGGATAATAAAACAGACATGATAAAAAGTACTAAGATAAAATACAATACAATGTTATGCTTACGAATTGAAGGTCATCATGAGTCCTATACACTACTATACTATACAATATACAGTTATGCTATATATAACTATACTAACTAACTATACAAAAACATAGTTATTATAAAACAAGTGACATGTAGTGTGTTTGTGTGTGAGAGAGTGCAGGATGTGTGTGTGTTTATGTGTGATTGTGTGTGGAGAGATCAGTGTTATGATGGCCTGTTCTTGCTGCATGTATGCAGTGGCGCTTGCCTGACTGCAGCAGCTTGAACAGGCTATTGTTGGGGTGGTGAGTAGGCATGGGCGGTATGATGGTATTAATGTATACCGGGGTATTTAGATATACCGACGGTATTGAAAATCAATACCGTCAAAATCACAGATCCATTTCAGTTTATATTACAGTGAAACGTTGTTTTAATAGTGGTTGGTTGTAGTGCACTGCACACACGCGCCAGCAGAGGGCGAGACCAGTCCTCGAGTCACTAGTGGAGCGAGGCAGCTGGTTCTCTATACACAGGAGGAGTACACAGGAGGAGATGGGGAAACCCCGCTTCACTGGAAATTAAATGAGAGTCGAGACACGCTTACCGTTGCTGCGGGCTAACTGGCTGTTCTGAGAGCTAACTGTTGTGTATGTGTATCACAGCGGTGGTCACGCTTTACGGTAATGTTGCGACAGTGCTGTGAAAATACCGTAAAACGTTGTGGTAACGAGTGTGTGTTGTTGAATCCAAGATGGCGCCGCTATGTCCGGCTGCCTGTCTGTGCGCTCCGTCGAGATTGTGCTTACTTTTGTTAATATTTATAGTTTTAAGAGTTTTGTCTGTACCAACAGTAGGTGCATTTAATGTGTATGACCGTCAGTCACTTAGAGACATCGGATTACGGGAAACTTACCGACTAGATTACTCCCTGGATCAGCTTTCTGAACCGCAGCAATGGCCTGTGGAGATCTTGAGGACAATGGGACCAGATTCCGACCCCAGGAACAAAGGAATCATCAGGCGGAGAGGGAAGAGAGCTGGGATCCGTAATAGACTGAGAACCAGACGACACCGAACGCCACTACCCAGTATATTGCTAGCCAATGTACAATCAATTGACAATAAACTGGACGACATCCGAGCAAGGATTCAATTCCAGAGAGACGTTAGAGACTGCAATGTTCTCTGCTTCATTGAAACGTGGCTGTCGCCAGGAACCCCAGATCACGCCATCCAACCGGCCGATCACTTCTTCATCCACCGCAAGGATAGAACAGCAGAGTCCGGCAAACAGCGTGGAGGAGGTATCGCCTTCATGTTTAACAACAATTGGAGCGATCCAGCCAACGTGAAGGAATTATCGAACCACTGCTGTCCAGACCTGGAATATATAACCATCAAGTGTCGTCCTTTCTTCCTCCCGAGGGAGTTAACGGCGATCGTCCTGGTCGGAGTGTATATTCCACCGCAAGCCAGCAATAGTGTCGCGCTCTCCAGACTCCACGATGAGGTAAATAGAATCCAAGCAGCGAACGTTAACGCCGCCATTGTAGTAGTGGGTGATTTCAATAGCGCCAATCTGAGAGGTTTTGCCTGACTTCTATCAGCATGTGACTTGTAACACCAGAGGCGGTAACATCTTAGACCACTGTTACACGCAATTCAAGGGTGGCTACAAGGCTCATTCTGCTAGTGGCTTTGGTAAGTCTGATCACGCGGCCATATTGCTTTCTCCAAAGTACAAACAAAAAATCAAGAGCACTCCTGTAGTCTCGCGAGAGGTGCAGAAATGGGATGTGGAGTCGGGGGGGACGCTCCAGGCTGCGTTTGAGTGCACACTGCACAGACTGGAGCGTGTTCCGCGACACAGATAACATTAATGTCTACACGGAGACAGTGCTGGACTATGTTCGTACTTTGGTGGAAGAAACAATCCCCACTACCACAATTAGAGTTTACCCAAATCAAAAACCCTGGGTAGACAAATCCGTCCGTGAAGCTCTGAAAGCGCGCACCAAAGCATACAACGACGGCCTGGTGGCAGGCAACATGAATGACCACAAGGTGGCGCGATACAACGTAAGGAGGACAGTGACGGAGGCCAAACGGCGCTACAGGGATAAAATTGAACTCTAGTTTGAACAGGCTGACTCCAGAGCTATGTGGCAGGGGCTCAAAACGATGACGGACTACAAAGGCACCTCCCTCAAACTGAACAGTGACATCTCCTTAGCAAATGACCTCAATACCTTCTATGCGAGGTTTGATGCTGGTAATAACAACACCAGCCCACAAGCCACGGCAATGGGGGGGGGGGGGGGGGTCTGCTGCTGATGGAGACTCAGTGTTCAGGGTAACAGAGCATGAGGTGAGGCGGACCTTTAAAAAAGTGAATATCAGGAAGGCAGCAGGACCGGACGGCATCCCCGGCCGCGTCCTAAAAGTCTGTGCCGACCAACTGGCCCCGGTATTCACTGACATATTTAACCTGTCAACAGGCTGTCATCCCCACCTGCCTGAAGAAGTCCACTATTATCCCTGTACCCAAAAAATCCAAGCCTGCTTGCCTCAACGACTACCGCCCTGTAGCTCTCACCTCCATAGCCATGAAGTGCTTTGAGAAGCTAGTAAAGGGCTACATCTGCTCCTCCCTCCCCATCAACATGGACCCCCTGCAATTTGCATACCGCCCCAACAGGTCCACGGAGGACGCCATAGCCCATGTGCTGCACACAGCAGCATCACACCTGGACAAGAGGAAGGGGAACTATGTGAGAATGCTATTCATCGACTACAGCTCGGCATTCAATACCATAGTCCCCTCCATACTCATAGCCAAGCTCAGGGACCTGGGCTTGAACTATGACCTCTGCCAGTGGGTCTTGGACTTCCTGACGGGCAGACCCCAGGTGGTGAGAGCAGGCAACTGCACCTCCTCATCCATCACCCTCAACATAGGGGCCCCCCAGGGCTGTGTTCTGAGTCCCCTCCTCTACTCCCTGTACACACACGACTGTGTGGCTCAGCGGAGTAGCAACACAATCATCAAATTAGCTGACGACACAGTGGTGGTGGGCCTGATCTCTGCCAACAACGAGAGGGCCTACCTGGAAGAGGTCAAGGTCCTGGCGGGATGGTGCCAGGAAAACAGCCTCTCCCTGAACGTCGGCAAAACAAAGGAGATGATTGTGGACTTCAGGAGGTCGGGGGTCAAGGACTACAGCCCCCTCAGCATCGACGGGGCACCGGTTGAGAGAGTCAACAGCTTTAAGTACCTCGGAGCCTACATTAGGGCTGGGCGATAAAACGATAACGATAAATATCGCGATAAATTATTTCCTCGAAATAAACATGAAATGTGGTCGCAAAGTTTCGATTATATCGATTTTCCAAGTTTGGCTCCGTTCAGCCTCGGCTCAGCTCACTCACTAACAACCAACGTTACGTGATGACGTCCTTACGCACCACAGCTCAGGACTCAAGGCTGCTAGGATACTTAGCTTGCACGGCGCTATTTAATATATTTACGTGCCGAGTATGTGTGTGGCGAGAATTCTGATGCCACGGTTATAGTAGTGTGTGATATACGGTGGACGTCGTTGCAATGTATTGTGGCGGAACAGAGTATTTTAGGGATATTTACTAGTACATTGTCATGGAATACATCGCTTGTAAACGAAGCTGGCTAGGTTAACTAGCTTGCACGGCGCTGTTTTTATATATTTACGTGCCGAGTATGTGTGTGGCGAGAATTCTGATGCCACGGTTAGAGTAGTGTGTGATATACGGTGGACGTCGTTGCAATGTATTGTGGCGGAACAGAGTATTTTAGGGATATTTACTAGTACATTGTCATGGGATACACAGTACTGCTCGCTCTGGCTAACGTGCGCGGACTGATGACGACATCAACTCGAGACATTCACAGCAGAAAAATAAGTCTATTAATAGCCCGTCCATCGGCGCCGGGCATAAAAAGTTAATTAAACTTGACAGACATTATATCGACGATAATTATCGATATCGAGTTATATGAAAATAATTTTATCGCGATAACGTTTTTGGTCATATCGCCCAGCCCTAGCCTACATATCCGAGGACTTGACATGGACCACACACATTGACAGTGTTGTGAAGAAGGCACGACAACGCCTCTACTTCCTCAGGCGCCTAAGGAAGTTCCAAGTCAGTCAGAAGATCCTTAAGAACTTCTACTCATGTACAATAGAGAGCATCCTGACTGGCAACATCACCTCCTGGTTTGGGAATAGCACTGCACAAGACCGAAGCAGACTACAAAGAGTGACACATTCAGCCGAACGCACAATTGGAGGGGGGCTCCCCACCCTCCAGAACATTTACAACAAGCGGTGCAGGGGCAAGGCTAAGAGAATCATTAAAGACTCCAGTCACCCGAACAACTGCCTCTTTGAACTGCTGCGGTCAGGCAAGCGATACCGGAGTCTCAAGGCGAGCACAGAAAGACTCAGAAGAAGCTTCTATCCCCAGGCCATCAGGCTGCTCAACGAACAATGAACACTACACAACAACAACCATCAAACGCACATAGCACACACATCCACACGCACACACTCACTTTAAACAAACACACTGTAGCACCCACTCCCCACACTTTATAGCACACACTCACTTTAAACAAACACACTGTAGCACCCACTCCCCACACTTTATATTTATTGATGAAGGATTGCACTACAACTCGTACACCTTACTGTAAATTGTACCTAAATTGTACCTCATCCCATTTCTGCTTTGCACTATATAGTATTGTACATTAGTACACTGCATAGTATTGTATATTATATGGTAACTCAGTTACGTCTATTCTGCATCGAACATTGTACATATGTCTATACTGAACACTGTGACCTCATTTTCTACTTCTAATTTACATGCTATACTATGTTATTTGACACTATCTTGTCTAGCACAGTCTCTGGAGCGTAACAGTAAGAAGCATTTTGTATGAAGTATTCTGTACTTCTGTATGACAACTATTAAAGAAACTTGAAACTTGTGGACTGGTGGAACAAGCAAATAAACGGTAAAACGTTACGTCGCAGTCCGGTGTGTTTTTGAATACACAATACTAACGTTACTAGTACTAGGGTGTTGCGGGGCTCCTGGCTACCATTCTGAGAGTTAACGTTAGTATTACTAGGATGCTGCGGGCTTCTGGCTAGTGGCTCCATTCTGAGAGCTAATGATATAGTAGCACTCGGATGCTGCAGGCTAACTGGCCATCTCTGCGACTTGTTTACTTGGTAACACGGGTTGCCACGGGTTGCCCCCCCCCCCCCCCCCCGCTGATGAAAATGAAAGTCATACCGTACACCGCGGTATTATATAATCAAGGTATAACGGTATGAAAAAAGTGATACCGCCCAAGCCTAGTGGTGAGGGTCCTTTATTATTCTGCAGGCTCTAGATTTGCACCTCCTGTTGTATAGGTGCTGCAGGGGTGGTAGTGCAATACCCGTACAGGGCTGTACGCTAAGCTTTTTCACTAGGGGCACACTTGCCCCTAAATGAGATTTAGGGGCAAAAAATATTTTTTAGGGGCACATTTTTAAATAACAATTTTACCATTATTTATATCGATTGTTTTTGATAAAAAAAAATTATTTTATATAAATATCTTTTTTAATAAAATATATATATTATATAATCATACTTGTAGTTGTATTATCTGCGCGACATCGCCACCACGCAACAAGTCAAAATGCTCGCTATATGCAACCAGCTCCACTGTCTGTGTGTACTCGAGTAGCCTCCAGCTACGGCCAGGATGCGTGAATATTAACACTTTGAGCGCCACGCCTGGTTTTCCGTTTTACCGGCTGAATGCCACCATCGGCGCCAATGTTACGTTAATATCGCCTAATCTATGTTTTAAATTATGGCTATGTGTCTAATCTGCCCATCGCATTATCAAATACTATTTTCCAGTCAGTGCTGTGAAGGCAGATTGTTTTTTTATCGCGTCGTTTCCGTTTCAGAGCAGTTAGAAAAGCCCCCGTTTTGATATAAAAAACAGCTCATTCTGGAGCATTCTATGAAAATCGTCTTTTAGTGGAATATTCCACAACGTTGATATTCGTCGGCCTTTTTATGAATCGTTTTCAAATAAACGCTAGATGATCAATATTATACGTGCACGCAAGCACATTACGGCCGCGCACTGATAATCGCTCCGTTGATTTCATCACAGACTTTTACAGTGAAACCGAAAGAGGACATTTCACAAAACAGCTTATAACTTCATCAAACTTACTCTGATTATCCTAACACTGATAACATAGAGTCCTTACCTGACATCAGATGGTATCCAACTGGTATATTCCAATTCCTGATCACCATTCGAAAAAATCGATACGTGTATGGATCCAACGCAATACTGTAGATCTCCATGATCAACAGGGATCTGAGGTTCCAGAATGAACTGTAGTAACCCCGGCTGGATCAGTGAACTGGAAAATGGGGAGTACCGGATTTTTTTCCCCATTTTCATTGAGTCCATTCCAAAATCACTTATGTCATCTGGGAGATGACGGGGCGCTTTTTTCCACAGTGATCGCCGGCGCCCCTCGGCTATACTCGGGTAGGCTCGGGTGATGCAATAATTTTTCAGATCGAAAAAAAAAAAAAAATCAGAGAAATCTCGTGAGTGGCACGGAAAGTGTTAAAGGCAACCAACTTGTGTTCAGCGTTTCTCTGATTGGCCACACAGCCACGTGACCGCCCTAGCACACGCCCTTATCCGTTGAGAGACGCGGCAGAGAGTGAGCTGGGATCATTTGGTGGTCGAACCAGTTCAGACAGAGGTGTTTATTTATATTAATAAACATATCTACTAGAAACACTGGTGTAACGCTGCCACCACCCACTTCAATGACAGAGCGGGTGTCACTGTACATCAGTGTGGAACTGTACGCTGTAACGTTATATGTTATTTCGCCCGTGGAGGCTGCTGAAGCGCCAGCGGGGCGACGCGGTGGTTTGTCCCCGGCTTCCGTGCGCCGCCGCCGGCTTGACGCAGCAGCGGCCGTGCTCCGTTGTAGAAGCCCTTCAATGACAGAGCTCTCATATTTTGCGAATGCATAAACTATATCTTAAATTATGGCTATGTGTCTAATATGGCTGTCGCGAAGTCATTGATAAGCGACAGCCATATTAGACACATAGCCATAATTTAAGATATAGTTTATGCATTCGCAAAATATGAGAGCGCTGTCATTGGAGGGCTTCTACAACGGAGCACGGCCGCTGCTGCGTCAAGCCGGCGGCGGCGCACGGAAGCCGGGGACAAACCACCGCGTCGCCCCGCTGGCGCTTCAGCAGCCTCCACGGGCGAAATAACATATAACGTTACAGCGTACAGTTCCACACTGATGTACAGTGACACCCAGAGTTTCTAGTTACAGTAGTGACGCGTCAATCGAGATAGTCCTAACAGTGTTTATTATTAAGAGTCAGATAGTCCGCACAGTGTTTATAGTCCTAACAGTGTTTATTAGTAAGAGTCAGATAGTCCTAACAGTGTTTATTATTAAGAGTCAGATAGTCCTGACTCCTAACAGTGTTTATTATTAAGAGTCCTAACAGTGTTTATTATTAATTAACGTCATAAACCAACTACCAGATTTATTTTGCACCAGGGAACTTGAAGGTTCCTGCCGCTTGTGCTCGCGGCAAAAGGGGGCGGGCTAGCGGCGTGGGGTCGTGGCCAATCAGAAAAGCTGAACACAAGTTGGTTGCCTTTAATATTCACGCGGCCAGCGTTCTCCGGCGCTGCAGCTGGACCCTATTGACTATATTCAGCGTGCCCTCAGCTCGAATACGCATCGACTCAGTGTTATAAGACATTGATATCAGGAGCTATCTGAACTATTTAGTTTAATGGGACGTTTCGTTTTGAACAGTAAGCTAACGCGAGCTATCATGCACTACTAGACTTGCTGTAGCATTTGTTGATATCAGTAGCTAGCCGGCTGGCAGGCTCACCGAGGTCCCAGTGTCCCACTAGAGACTAGTGTTCACAACAGCCACGGGTGCGGGAGGGAGGAGGAGCAGCAGACGCCGCAGCTCTCTCCGTGTGTCTGAGTTCAGTTCAGTTCGGCTCACTATAGGAGGTCGAACGCGTCGAAAATATGAAGCAATACTAACTTTACTTTTCTTCATAGCTAAATCAGACAGTCAGCCAGTCTATCAGAGTGAGTGCTCAGTCGATTGTTCCCGCTGATCATACCTGCTGAGTGCTCACTGCTCAGCTCGCGTGAGTGGCGTCATCACACGCCTTGGATAATTTAGGAGTGAAATGCGAATGCAAGGCTTGAAAGCACTACTCGCAAGCCCGCCCCCAGATAATATTTACCAATCGCAACGGCCAATTAAAGGGGCAATTCGCGACCATCTCGTCGCAGTGTACAGCCCTGCCGTAGTACGCTCTGCTGAGTCCAGAGTCGAAGGACTGGAATATCTTCCCTGATACTCTGAATTTCCTGAGTTGTCTCAGGTGGTAGAGGGGCGCTGTTTCGCCTTGTTTAAGAGTGTCTGTGTGTTGTCCATCAGTGGCGTCGTTAGCCCTGGGCTTATATGTTTTTCTCCTAGCCCCGGATCTAAAAAAAAAAAAAAAATGTTTTTTTTTTTATGTCAGCATCCCCATTGTCTGTGCTGAATGTTTGTTAGTGTTTGGTATTTTTTGTTGGTTTTTAGTACTTAATACATTTTTAGTAAGTAGTTTTCATTTGATCCTATAATTCTTTCATTCACCGATTTGTGGACTTTTTTTTTAGTGTCCTGAAAGGCGCCTTATAAATCAAATGCATTATTATTATTATTATTATTATTATTATTATTATTATTATTATTATTATTATTATTATTATTATTATTATTATTATCATCCAGGAGGGAAAAGACACTTTGGATAGTAGGGACTGCATCTCTGCCTGTCCTGACCAGGAAACACTTTGCAACTGTGATCTCCTCTGGCAATAGTTGGATATTGTAATGTGTGGCGAGGGGTTGCAGCAATTCCACTGAGAGAAACTGGTCTGAGGCTGGATAACATGCCTGTATGCCTCTCATAAGTTGTTATCCAACTCATGAGAACCTGCTCTCAAGCTCTTGCAGCATTCTGTCGACGACTGGATAGAACAGTCTCTGTCTCAGCTGATCTCCTGAGCTGAGGTCTGAGCTTGTGCCACAAGATCACTCAACTACATACTCGTCCATCCTTTTCTGCTTCCTCCTTTGGCTGGTAGTATGTTCCTCAATCCAAAGGCCATTACATATGGCCTTTGTCCTGTCATACATGTCCACTGCCATCTCTGAGGTGCGATAACCTTTGAGTGTGTCCTGCACTGTGCTTTTAAATAGTACATATATTGAAGATGTGCACTTTAACGCAGCAGCACCTGGAGCCATCCATACCCATGTCCAGTGTCCTATAATAAGCTTTAATCGAACCTCGGATAGTCCGGTTGGTTTGGGTTGGTGTGAAAGCTCATTCACTCTTGCAAGTGAACCCTGCTGCGGTTCATTTGAGATGTGAATGCAAAGCGGACCAAAGGCAGGAAAAGACCCAAAAATCGAATCTTTTTTTTATGAGAAGACTGAAACATATGTATATAATGAAACACACAATAGTTTTTTTTCGATTGCCTAAGCATGATTTTGAAAACGGGGCCCGGTGTTTCAAAACACACAATTAGCACAACCACACACACAATTATCAGAACACCTCAGATCCTTTGCTAAATTAAACACTTGTCAAAACCATACACTAATTTTGTTACCATATGAAACACACGTTACATAATGACTTAATTCTGTTTGAACCAGTTACACACACTGCTGTGCTTAACCTAAAACACATTTAGAAATTCTACTTCTCAGTGATTAGAGTACTGTAAGTGAAGTACGCAGAGAATGTATTGTATATTTTCACGTTCTCTGTGTACAGTACTTCACTCTCCTTCCATTTTGGTTGAAGACAGGTGAACTCACCTGCTGCATTTTTATAGTGCTTAAACCTGATTGTGTATCTACAATTAAGCAATGGTGTGTTTGCCAATTGGCTCATATGTGGTAATTTGACATTCTGTGTCTAATGTAATGCATGTGTGTTTAGTGTTTTGCAAATCACTGTGTATTGTTTTGCAAAAAGTGAGGCTGACATTGTAGGGGTGCAAATCTGGGCCTATATTTTGCTCCTTGAGTGTAAGGTTTTGATAATTGTGTAATACTTTTGATTTGAGTGTTTATGCAATTGAAGAAAACTGTAAAGACTAGAGATGAACTGTTTATTTATTTTGTACATAGGCTGTGCATATGTTTGTTTGTTTGTTTATTTGCTTATGTGTATGATTCTTAACTGTGTTTTTATTTTGTTATTGGTGTATATGTGTATGTATGTACAGTATATGTATATATATAATATATATGTATATATATGTGTATATATGTATATTTGTACTCCTGTTGGGGCTTCTTGGACCAGATCAATGTTTTATCTGGCTAAATAAATAAATAAATAAATAAGAAACTGATGATTTGGTCCTGTTAACTTTGAATTTTCTATGGGGACTGCCCAGATCCCTCTCATGGACCTGGACCTCACTTTGAGAACCTCTAATGATTCTAGTTATTCAGTATTCATCTCTAATTACTCTAAAATTGCGTATTTCTGTGCTAAAAAAAAAAGAAAAAAAAAGGGGGGGGGGGGGGGTCAGCCCCCAATGTTTTCTAACCCTAAAAACGCCCCCGTTTGTCCATGTCAGTCAGGTCCTCTGTGATGTGGACTCCCAGGTACTTAAAACTGCTCACCCTGTCCACGATAGTCCCATGAATCCACAGTGGCGTGTGTGTCCCCTGCTGTATTCTCCTCAAATCCATGATCAGCTCCTTGGTCTTACCAATGTTCAGGAGTAGGCTGTTATCTGGGACCAGAGTGCCATGACATCAACCTCCTCTCGGTAGGCCTTGTCATTGTTAGAGATCAGGCCCACCACCACGTGTCGTCCGCAAACTTCACTATGGAGTTGGAGCTGAACCTGGCCACACAGTCATGTGTGTACAGTGAATACAGCAGGGGGCTGAGGACACAGCCCTGTGGGGACCCGATGCTCAGGGTGAATGAGTTGGAGGCAGGGAACAAAATAAGCACCCGCCAAACGGCAATGGCGTGTAGATTTCCTCTTTGGCTGGTAAATTACAGAGGCTACTCAGCCACTCTGGCGTGGCGTGTAAAAAAAAATTGGGAGCCATATGAGCATATTAGAGTATTCTATCGGGGCTATACAGTGTGAGCATTTCACTCGAATTTGCTTTGTGCGAACCGGAAAAATCATTTAGGAGCACAGTGTGCGAGTAATTGTCTTGCGTGTCAACTTCGCAATTGTCATTTCATAATAGACACGGAGCAGTGTGGACAAGCTCTGTAACAACTCATCTCGAGTCTGCTTCTATGTCCAACGAAAACTCCACGAGCAGCGGTTCCAATTGTCTTAACATGCTTTGCATCCTCGCCAGTCCTGTATACCCACGTCGCGCTAAAACATTAACTACTGTAATTAGGAATGCACAGAATGGGAAATTCTTGGCCGAAACCGATACCGAAAATAGGAAACAATTGGCTGAAAAACCGAATGGCGAAAGGCAGAAAATGATTAATATAAATATATATAATGTGTGTTTTTTTTCAGCTACCTGATTATGGCAAAAGACATGATTATGGCATAACAAAACTTAAATAATATTAATAATCACTTATGGGCCCATAAAACATTTATTCAGCACTTTTGAATGCATTAATTCCAGACTGACTGCTGAAAGATTGTACAATTTAAAAAAAAATTCTTTGCATACAACAAAATTAGAGATGTTCCGATACCATTTTTTCCTTTCCGATTCCGATACCTAAGCTTTGGGTATCGGCCGATACCGATACTTATCCGATACCAGTGCATACATAAATAAAAAAAATAACGATATTATATAAATTATACTTTTTTTTTTTTTAACAAATACTGTTTTATATATACTATTTTGTATAAGTAATAACTAGAAAGTAATGGTATTTATTCAACAACAGGTGATTGTATAGATTTGTATTAGTATCATTAATCAATGAGTATGGGGCTTCAGCACTGCAGATATACCCTACTCCAATGATCCACACGGACATTATACGTTGCTGCACTAGGGCTGGGCGATATGGCCTAAATATGATATCACGATATTTTCTGACCTTTCGGCGATACACGATACGCATCACGATGTTTTTCTTTTTTTCCCCAAACAATTCATTATGAGGCTTACCAAGACAGTATTTGAGTTTGCAAGCTAACATTAAAGACAAAATAAAATACCCATGCATTTAGCATTTTTATATTATATATTAGATTTAGATTATTGGATTATTAGATTATATATTGCATATATTTAGCAATGAGATATTATATGATTTAGATATGAAATATGATGAATTGAAAATGGGGGACCCTGATGTAAACAAGACGAAAGTCTTTCTCTGGTCTGCATCCTCCAGTCCACTGTTGACTGTTGTTGTATTGAGCTGTACTGTATTGTACCTATGCTGCAATCTGTTAATAACGTTTATATTCATTCAGTCGGCAAACAGAATCATTTTGATTGACAGTCGCGTCTGCCAATTACGTCACATCGCTTGCACCCGCCCTGCTGTTCTTAGCACCAATCGACTTCCGCCATTGGAGAGCTCAATGAAAACAACAATGGCAGCGGTAGCTCGCCGCGGCCGACCGTAGCTTTTAGCTCTGCAGAATGACTAAACGACTGGAGGCATAATGATTTTACTGCAACGGATGTTATAATAAAAGCCTTTCCATACATCTGTCTGATTGAAAACGTTATTAACAGACCGCAGAATGGGCACAACGGAGTCAGCACGGGCTGAGATATGAACGGCTAATGCTTGCTATATCTAGGTCGATCTCGGTCGTTGCTATGTAAATACGCTGATGTTATTGAAAGTGTAACTATATAACGTCAATGCCACAAAACGAATGCCTTTGTTATCATAAGTAGTAACTTTTGATGCAGTAGTGTGTGTGTGGGGCGGCGCTGTTCAAAAGTGTCAACGTGTGGACCAGATTGACGCAACACAAGCCTCTTGGGCAAAACATCACGATATCCACGATACGTTTAAAAAGTGTATCGTTAATGAACTGTACCCGATATTTATATAATATCGTCATATCGCCCAGCCCTATGCTGCACTACCCACTGGCTCTGCAGATATACCCTACTCAGTCTGTCTACAAGGCTCCGTTTCAGTAGCAGTCGGATCTGTTGTGATTTTTGCACAATAAATATTCAACATTCTCTTTTGAGACTCCGCCTCAGACTCTTATCATTTGGCACTAAAAGCTAAACATTGTCACCGATATGGCTGTCCGCAACATGTCATTAATTGTGTACGCGAGGTGGTCTCAATGACGACGTCAACGTGAGCTAAGTTAGCATAGCATGAGCTGCCGGTATATGAAAAGACTGTAACGTTACTGGTGACATTGTGATTTAACGAATACTCCTTTGCCAACTTGCTGTACTTTGCTTGCAGGTCTGCAGCCATTATTGCTGGAGTATGAATAGCCCCAACTTTAGCCAAGGTAATGTTAAAGCTAGCTTTCGGTTAGCTGTTCAATGCTAATAACACCAGCTACCAAGCGAACCCATGAGCTCCCCGTCAACACCGCTCTGTCGGGACGATGACATTTAAGAAAGTATCTGCTGTTAAAATGACAAATGGCATTGACACTTTAATCGATTAAGCACACGTTTGTTTTATAATGCTTACTCAACAGACCGCAGTGTTGTTGATAAATTACGTCATATGGTATCGGAGCGCAGCATTAGAGGGTACTCGCCGATACCGATACCAGCATTTTAGGCAGTATCGGCGGCTTTTCCGATACTGGTATCGGTATCGGAACAACTCTAAACAAAATGTGCATTAAAGTCAAGTGCATTTTCTTTTCTCTGTAGGATAACTACAACAAAGTGCATTCAGAACAAAGCCAAGGTGCTTTAAAACAGCATAAAGATCTGCATAAAGACACACACACGAGAGGGAGAATAGCTTATAGCAGACTTAATGATGTTACTGTAGTGGCTACTGTCATAATTCACAGTGTTCTAGCCTACATGGAAGGACTGTTGTATTTACTATGTAGCTGTAAAGGAATGTGAATCCCTGCCCACATTCAAAACCGCTCTTAAAGAGCACCTACGGGAGGCTGCAATTCGAAACTGGCCACCGTAAATGCCCAAAACCCCCACCACCTCCTAATAGACAGTCTCCTCCCCACCGCATGTATATATTCCCTCCCCGCCGTATGTATATTTCCCTCCCACCCACCCACCCCCTCCTAATGTACAGTCCCCTCCCCATCATATGTATATACTCTGTCAGGATCTAGGGGTAACAGTACTGTATATTTGAATACCGCCTATGTCACAAATGTATCAGTACTAAATACCTATATGTCCCTATGCCATAAATGTCATGTATGTTGTGTATGTCATAATTGTCTATGTATTGAAAATGGGGGACCCTGATGGAAACAAGACAAACGTCTTTCTCAGGTCTGCATCCCCTTAACAATTGTATGTATTGAGCCGTACTGTATTGTACCCATTCTGCAATCTGTTAAATAAAGTTTTCATTCATTCATTCATTCATTCATTCATTCATTCATTCATACTACATCTCCTGTGACTCTTAGCGGGGGATAGGGATGGGTACCGAATTCGGTACTTTTGAGGTACCGAACCGAAACACGTCGGTACTACCGAGTATCGAATCAAGTGAGAAACCGAAAAAAAAATAAAAACAAAATAAAAAAAAATATTTTTTATTAATTTTTTTTTTTTTACTTTTTTTTTTTTTTTTTACTTTTTTTTTTCATGTCAACGTTCACACGCACAATATATGCTTACCTAGGATTTGACTTGATTCAACAACAAAGCAGTCGGAGCAATGACAAGCCGAAAACTGTCGAAATTGTAGTTATTTGAAGTTTGGATTTTTTTTTACGACTGAGGTAGGTAAATAAAATTTCTACATTTTTCGGCTTGTCATTGCTCCGACTGCTTTGTTGTTGAATCAAGTCAAATCCTAGGTAAGCATATATTGTGCGTGTGAACGTTGACATGAAAAGAAAAAAGTAAAAAAAAAAAAAAAAAAAAAAATTTTTTTAAGTACCGAAAAAAGGTACCGTTGGGTACCGGTATCGATGCACAGGTACCGGTACCGGTATCGGTTCAAATGTGAAAGGTACCCATCCCTAGCGGGGGATGACGTAGCTTACTAGAGACGGGTCAAAGAGGAATGGAAGCATTGTTAGCTAGCTTAACTCTAACGTTAGTTAAAAAGGTTTTAACCGTGACAGGCATATAGTAATGGCGAGGATATAAAGCATGTTAAAGATGCATTTATTGGATGCGTTGCTCGCAGAGTTTACCAAGAAACAGCGCGACTCCCAAGAGGAGTTATCACAGGCTGCAGAACGCAGGAAGAGCTGCCAAGCTGCTCACGTTATACGTGTCTCATGCTATGTCTGTAGCCGCGTTTTGATTACGTCATCACAACAACACTTTAGGTTACGTCAGGGTTAGAAATAAAAAAATAAATTCAAGGGCTTTTTTTGCCCCCCTTAACCTTAATTGATTTTCATAAAATGTATACCTAGGTAAATGGAATATTGCTCCACTTCTACAAGGGCTATTTGCATATTCTTGGTATCTAGGTACATCTATGGACCTCAGGGAATGTATTCACATTGTCAGAAATATTGTGTCTATTACTAGGCTTGCTTAAATTGTGATGAAACAAAGGAGAATATGAATTATGATTTTTCTTAAACAGTGAAATCATCTTTGACAGTGAATAACACCATGATAATAATGACCAAACTTAAAAAAACTGCCACTGACCTTGTTCAGTACCCTCTTGGGATCATGTGTACAAAAAATCGAAGGAAATTAATAAAGGGAAGATGATAAAACCGAAGGTTCTGTAGATACAGTACTGAATTTTCCCATCCGGACCAATGCAATTTGAAATATTATTATAGAATATAGAATAGATGCTTATACATTACTTTATTATAGCCAATTCGCACATTTATATATATATATATATAGTATACATATAGTATCTTTCAAATGCCGGAGTTCAATTTGGATTTAGTATCACCAGGCGTGCATAATAACTAGGGATGGGTACCTTTCACATTTGAACTAGGGATGCCCCGATCACGTTTTTTGCCACCGATACCGATCGTCGTGAGCCATATCGGCCGATACCGATCGTTTTTGATTAAAAAGAAATTAAAAATAATTTTATATAATTTTTTTTTTATAAAATATATATATTATATAATTAGACTTGTACTTGTATTATCTGCGAGACATCGCCACCACGCAACAAGTCAAAATGCTCGCTATCTGCAAACAGCTCCACTGTCTGTGTGTACTCTAGTAGCCTCCAGCTCCAAAAAGGATTCTCCTGTGCTGCAGCTGGTCATATCACATTCAGCAAGCCCTCAGCTTAGGGGTGGACGGTATGGTCTAAAATTTATATCACGGTATAATTTGAAGCATAGACGGTAACGGTATATATCACGGTATCAGTGTTTCCGTTAGAATAAATTTTTTTGCCTGATAGGCAGGCTATATAAAGAGTGACATCCTCAAGGCATGTAGATTTATAATATTTTAACTTAAAACTAGGCTACTTTTGCGTATACAGACATTATATTCCAAATAAAATAAGTCCCGAGTCGAGACTCCGTGCTGCTCCCATTGCCAACAGCGGGGCTGGATGCTGGATTTTGCTAGAAGCATAATTATGCAGCTGCAGAGCCGCAGAGTAGGGACGCTTTCAGGTCCGGTCATAGGCCCGCTCAACAGCGCCCCCACCCAACGGCTGAATTGCCAATGGCTGAATGTGTGTGTGTGTGTGTGTGTGTGTGTGTGTGTGTTTTTGACATGGGGGCTGTGTGTTTTCTGACATGGGGGCTCAACTAGAGCTGCCGCGGTATTGATGTTTTCCTTACCGCACACATTTGCAAAATATTTCCTACCGCCGCGGTTATTACCGCACGCACAAAAAAAAAAAAAAAAAAAAGTTTGAATGCATTTTTTTTTTTTGTAGTAGTCTACTCTTTATAGCATATAGCCTGCCTCTAGTCTAAATGTCTATCTTTAGAGGATGCCTTTGCAGCATGAATATTGTTTGGGATTCGGCAAGCACGCATTAGTTATTGAAAGTGAAACACGGATTCGAAGTTTCCCCTCTGGTCGTGCGCAGTTCACTCGGTGTCGCGGGCAGGGGTGGTTACCCCTAACCCCCCCGACCCTTTCTTATTATTATTACTATAAAGTTACTACTTTATAATAAAGGCATTCGTTTTGTGGCATTAACATTATATAGTTATACGTTCAATAACATCAGCGTATTTACCGAACCATAGCAAGGCAAGCAATACTCTATTCATATCTCAGTTCCTTTCTTTGCTCAGAGCGTGCTGAGTTGTCCCATTCTGCGGTCTGTTAATAAAGTTTTCAATCAGACAAGTGTATAGAACGAAGGGCTTTTATTATAACATTCGTTGCAGACAGTAAAATCATTATGTCTCGTTTAGTACTCCTGAAGAGCGATGGTAGTCCACTCCGGCGGAGAGTTAAAGCTAACGTTATTAGCCGTGTTGTGATGAGCTGACATTCAGGACGTAAAAAACGTGTGACGCGTCTCTCTTCTGACCAATCAGTGGTCTGCAATGTTTCACGTGACTTTTCTGGTACCCAATAGGGTCGCTTGGAACCTCGATGGAGGAGTAGGGTATATCTGCAGAGCCGCAAGCCCAACGAGAGGAGGGTAATTTATTATTATTATTATAAAAAACAGCGGTGACGCGGTATTCAGCCTACTCTGTGGCCGTGATGTAACAGCGATACCGCGGTAATGCGGTAATCGCGGCAGCTCTAGGCTCAACAATAAATGACAATCAGAAATGTCAAGTTGCATGTTGTTATTCTAACCAGCTTAGACCCCTACGCTCTGCATCTTCTGGCCGCCTCAGACCTACTCCTATCCAAGCTCCGGGAGGGTCATCAAAGAGAAGTCGCCTATTCTCAGTCCTTGCCCCACAATGGTGGAATGAACTACCCACCCCAGTTAGGACAGCCGAATCACGTCCAATCTTTCGCCGTCGACTAAAGACGCACTTCTTCAACCATTATCTGAATAAAAAAAAATATATCTAACCCTAACTAACCGTACTGTCATGCACTTGTCCTAATAAACTAACCTACACTGTAGCACTCAACACTTTGATGAACATAGTTGCTCAGCTGATAGAGTTGTGCCCTTCCTGATGGCTTGTCGTACAGAACTTGTAAGTCGATTTGGATAAAAGCGTCAGCTAAATGTAAATGTAAATGTAGTTCTGTTGCATTTCCAATTTATTTATTTAAATTATAAATTGAGCAGGTATCGATAAGGGAATCGATAAAGAATCGAATTGATAAGCAGAATCGATAATGGAATCGTGTCGATAAAATCCTATCAATTCCCATCCCTAGCTAACGCAAGCTAACGGAGGTATCAACATGGACTACTAGACTTGCTTGCTGGAGCATTTGTTGATATCAGTAGCGGCTAAATACCGTTAGACAATGCCTACTAAAAGTGAATAGTTGACTGGGTAATTTTGTTTAAACAGTAACGATAGCTAGGTAGCTAACGTTAGCTCAGGTCGAATGCACTATAGACTCGAGCAGAGGAGCCGCCTCTCAGTCCTCTGTGTTTACAAACTGTGCGGGCGGGGCTAGGGAGCAGCGGCAGTTTGCAGGTCCTGTGTGTCTGAGACAGACAGCGAGTGAGATCTCCGCTTGATCGGTTTCCGCGATCTGCGAATATGACTCATTATCGGAATTCGCAGATCGCATATTTATACTGATTATCGGCCGATAACGATCGGTGGCCGATCGATCGGGGCATCCCTAATTTGAACCGATACGGTACCGGTACCGGTACCTGTGAATCGATACCGGTACCCAACGGTACCTTTTTCCGGTACTTTAGTCTCAAGAAATTTTATTTACCTACCTCAGTCGTGAAAAAAAATAATCCAAACTTCAAATAACTACAATTTCGACAGTTTTCGGCTTGCCATTGCTCCGACTGCTTTGTTGTTGAATCAAGTCAAATCCTAGGTAAGCATTGTGCGTGTGAACGTTGACATGAAAAGAAAAAAGGTAAAAAAAAAAAAAATCTGTATCTCACTTGAATCAATACTCGGTAGTACCGACGTGTTTCGGTTCGGTACCTCAAAAGTACCGAATTCGTATCGATTCAAGTGAGATACCGAAAAAAAAATCTATACATATATATATATAATTTTTTTTACCTTTTTTTTCTTTTCATGTCAACGTTCACGCACAATATATGTTTACCTAGGATTTGACTTGATTCAACAACAAAGCAGTCGGAGCAATGGCAAGCCGAAAACGGTCGAAATTGTAGTTATTTGAAGTTTGGATTTTCTTTTCACGACTGAGATAGGTAAATAAATTTTTTTTAGACTAAAGTACAGAAAAAAGGTACCGTTGGGTACCGGTATCGATTAACAGGTACTGGTACCGGTACCGTGTCGGTTCAAATGTGAAAGGTACCCATCCCTAATAATAACAGATAATGATATCTACTGTAATCGATTGTACTTTTTTATTTCCCTCACAGTGCAACCGTTTTGAAACTAATTTCAGATCTAATTGTTCCTACATGCTAACAATAGGGAGGAGACACTAACTGCGTTTCAATATTTGTCAAAAACGTTACCTTTTGTGGCTTATTATTAGGGGTGCACCGATGTATCGGTCGGGTATCGGTATCGGCCGATAAGTGCCTTGTTGACTGCAATCCAGTGATGCCACAGATTACTTGTAAAAGTAATCCGATTACTGATTATTGATTACTCCTTTAAAAAGTAATCCAAGTTACTTTACTGATTACTTGATTATCAGAGTAACTTAGTTACTTTGAAAGTAACTAGGTTACGAAGTCGTCGTCGTTCCCCCAACCGTTTTTTTTAAACGCTTTATTGAAAGTGCATAACTTGTTTTTAACTTGTTTCTCTGCACATAACGTAAATTGTTAAACTAGTGCTTCAGCTTCTGTACCATCAAGTATGGTAAAGCAACAGTCTATGATGCTCACAGCATTAGAGCAGCCAGCCAGTGGTTTTACAAAACCAGTGTATCCATTCACATCTAACAAATGCAGGCTGAACTATTCAATTATATCAACTGTAACTATTAAATTGTTTTTATAAATGTCTCTCTATAAACATACAATCAGTCTGAATGAATGAAAACTTTATTAACAGATTGCAGAATGGGTACAGTACAGTATGGCTCAATACATACAATTGTTAAGGGAATGCAGACCAGAGAAAGACTTTCGTCTTGTTTACATCAGGGTCCCCCATTTTCAATTCGTCTCTCTTTAACATGTAAATTAACTGTAAATCTGGCAAATAAGAGCTTTTGCTCTGCCACCATCAAATATACATTAATCAAAAGGGAAAGAAACTATCTCTCTCTTTTGCTGTTTGGCTGGCCTCCGATTCCTCCTGTACCTAGTCGAAGCGTCGGCTAGTGTTGTGATTCCAGATGCTTTCAATGCAATTGGATGTGCTGTTTTTAGCGGTAGACAGTATTTTGTTTCCTCCGCATATGAACGTGAAGTAGTGACTGACGAGCGTTTTGGGATGGAAGTCTGAACAGAAACTCACACTGGAATTCTCCGACGACGGAGCCCTGCTGTCACACAATTGGCGCATATGTCACATGACGTGCTGTGAAGACCCGCCCTACTCTGCCTCTGATTCGCAGACTGTGGATGGGGAATGTGATTGGACCAAGGCAGAGTCACTCACAGACAGAGTGTCCAGTCACGCCGCGGCCCGCGGGACACATTCTTGTGTAACCCTTTCACTGCCACACTACGTCACTCCCAAAAGAAAAACAGCTCAAAATGTATTTTTGACTGTCGAAAACGAAATAAAATACTGCATTCCGCCTGCATTATGAATTTATGATGAGATAGTAACGAAATAGTAATGCACAGCCACTTGGACAAGTAACTGCAATCAGATTACTGGCTTTTAAAGATTAACGCGTTAGATTACTATTTTCGGGGGAAAGTAATCAGATTACAATAACGCGTTACTTAGTAACGCGTTACCGGCATCACTGCCTATCGGCCGATAAGCTCGAATGTGCCGATGGCAGTAGCCGATAAATTCAGTCGCATCCTGCACAACGCCGGCCCCGCCCCAGTCCCCCACACACACACACACACACACACACAAGCTACTGCATCAAAGTTATTACTAAATATTCAACATTCTCTTTTGAGACTCCGCTTCAGACTCTTATCATTTGGCACTAAAAGCTAAACATTGTCACCGATATGGCTGTCCGCAACATGTCATTAATTGTGTACGCGAGGTGGTCGCTCAGTGACAACGCTAACATGAGCTAGGTTAGCTAGCATTAGCTACCGGGAGATGCAAGACTAACGTTACTGGTGAAAATGTGATTTGCGTTGGAATACTCCTTTGCCAACTTGCTGTACTTTGCTTGCAGGTCTGCAGCCATTATTGCTGGATTATGAATAGCCCCAACTTTAGCCAAGGTAACGTTATGGCTAAACCTTTAACAATAGTTAACGCTAGCTTTCGGTTAGCTGTTCAATGCTATTAATAACACAACTCCCCGTCAACACCCTCTCTCGGGAAGATGGCATTTAAGAAAGTATCTGCTGTTAAAATGACACAAACATTCGTTTTGTGGCATTAACGTTATATAGTTAGTGTTACACGTTCAATAACAAGCATATTATTTACCCGAAGATAGCAGTAAGCAAGGCATTACTCCGTTAGTCCGTTCATAGCTCGGTTCCATTCCGTTGCTCATTCCGTACCCAACTACCCATTCTGCAATCTGTTAATAAAGTTTTCAACCAGACAAATGTATAGAAAGGCTTTGTTTTATTATAACATTTGTTGCAGTAAAATCATGCTGTGGAGCGCTGGTCGGCGGGCCGGGCAGCTAACGTAGCTACGTTAAGTTTGTTGTGCTCTCGCAAACAGAACAATGGCGGCATGCCCGAAAGTAGAAAATGAATAAACGCTTGCCGATTGGTGGTAAGGACAGCAGGAGGTGGGTGCTAGCGGTGTGGCGTAATTGGCCGAATCGACTGTCAATCAAAATGGTTATATTGCATTGGCTGAG
Source organism: Notolepis coatsorum (assembly GCF_963971535.1). NCBI lineage: Eukaryota > Metazoa > Chordata > Actinopteri > Aulopiformes > Paralepididae > Notolepis > Notolepis coatsorum. Next base: position 92,644,501 of record NC_140177.1, read on the forward strand.
AGCTCTGGTTGAGAGAACAGTATCCATCTGCAGGCCGCCAGACGATACTGGGAGAGCGATAGTGCTACATGGCATGGTGGAATTAATACCATAAACATATTTCTTGATGTTTCCTTTTTTTAAGTAAGTAAAGAGGCCTACAAATACAAACATACACATACAAATATACAGTAGTTTCATTAAAAAAGAAATATATTACAAAAAAAATATTAAAAAAAATTACAAATACTATACAAATAATACACAAATATCGGTATCGGCCGATTGTGTTACTTGAACAATCGGTATCGGTGGCCAATTTTCATATCGGTGCACCCCTACTTATTATCGCGAATAATACCAGTTAACTGAGAACCTGCTAACGCTAACTACTGCTAGCGCTAATCACTGGGAACGCTCAAAGGCATAGTGAGAGAAGGGGTGTGGGTGTGGGTGTGGGTGTGTGTGTGTGTGTGTGGGCTCTCTCTCTACATCTCTCCTGAACCTATTTCATTCAAAAGGAAAATATTGATGGACAGTAGCTATAGTATGTAGCTGTAACAGAATAATTGTATTAATTAACTATTATTCAATAGCGTTTAAATTATAATGAATTAAATAATTGTATAAAGAATTTTCCATGTTCTGTCATCTAATAATATATTCCATTACCTTTCCTATCTGTATCAAAGTCTAAATATTGGTATTGTGACAACACTACAACATACCAAAGCAGCTTGACAACCGATATCCTTTGCGTCTAGTAGGCATGGGCCAATGTGTGATTTTGGTGGTATGTGCTATTTGCACAGATGTTTGTCCCTTAGTATGCACACGCACAGTATAATATGCATGTAATAAATAGTTTGTTAATAAACTGTTACTTGAAACATTTTCACTGTGCTCCTAAATTTCTTTGTGTGCTCCTATTTTTATGTTATTTAGGAGCACATGTGCTCCCTATGAGAAAGGTTAGCGTAGAGCCCTGTATATAGTAATAATTACACATGGCGATTATACTAAAAAGCTATTTAAAATTTTTGGCTGGTAAAAAAAATCTGCCTGCCACATTGGCTGGTAAGCCAAAAAGTAAATTTTGTTCCCTGGTTGGAGGTGTGTCCACCCACCCTGACCACCTGGGGCCTGTCGGTCAGAAAGTCCAGGATCCAGGCGCTCGGGGTAGGGCTGGGCAATATGGCCTCTAAATGATATCGAAATATTTTTTGGCCATATGTATCACGATACACGATATATATCGCAATATTTTGACATTTCCTCTAAAGCACTTAAAAATGCTTGATTTAACCCTTTGATGCATACAGTCACGCCAATATGATATATAATAAGTCCCTGCAACATATGTTTGCATTATTAAACCATGACGATGCTTTAAACAATTATTAAATGAAAATGTACTAAGAGTAGTCTACTGACACTAATAACATTTTTTTATTTACATCTAAGACCATTTATATAAAAACTCTTGGGTGCCTAAGACTTTTGCACAGTACTGTGTTTTCTATCCACTTTAGCCAAACACACACATATATATGTAAATATATATATATTAAACTAAATAGACTTGTGCACATCTAGTTGGAGCAGAAGCGAAACGCGTTGTGCAAAAAAAAAAAAAGCAAAAACCAGTCCTGAAGAGTTGCAGTCCCTTCTTTTTTTAAAGGTATTCTTCTTTTAGATTTATATATACACTACTGTGAGAAAATAATAATCACACACAAAGGATAATGGCTTATAAGCAGACTTAATGATTTTAGATATTTCAGATAATGAAATAAAATGTTAGTATTTATACTGTAACGTTTGGCTACTTTAAATCATTGAATGTAGAGAGAGAGAGAGAGAGAGAGAGAGAGAGAGAGAGAGAGGAGAGAGAGAGAGAGAGAGAGAGAGAGAGAGAGAGAGAGAGAGAGAGAAGAGAGAGAGAGAGAGAGAGAGAGAGAGAGAGAGAGAGAGAGAGAGAGAGAGAGAGAGAGAGAGAGAGAGAGAGAGAGAGAGAGAGAGAGAGAGAGAGAAGAGAGAGAGAGAGAGAGAGAGAGGAGGGAGAGAGAGAGAGAGAGAGAGAGAGAGAGAGAGAGAGAGAGAGAGAGAGAGAGAGAGAGAGAGAGAGAGAGAGAGAGAGAGAGCGGCGGGAGAGAGAGAGAGAGACCCGGGTTTTCTTCTAGGTTTGCGTTTTGATCGTCTAAGCCGCCGTAGGTGATGATGTCACACTCGAATGTAAACAGGAAGAGTTTAACACACGGAGATGGAAACTGGATGATATAAAGAAACGAATAACCAATAAATATGAAGTTATGTTTAAACTTCTGTTGTCAAGCATCGTCAATATAACCCACCTCCTTTCCTCACGAATGGAACTAGTGTTGTGGAGTCCGCTTTGAGCGTTTTCCAGGGTTAGCAGCTAGTTGGCTTAGCCTAGTCATCATGGATAACTTGGTTAGCAGCTAACGTTAGCTCATTGCTCGCGTCAATTAAATTGCATGTCATTAAAGGTCCGCGCTGGTTTGTCTAATGAAATTACAATTGCATGTAATTTAAGGTCCGCGCTGGTCATGTGTCTATAATGAAATGAGAGGACAGCTCTGCGCAAAAGCAAGTCTCATCTCAGCCGCAACGTGACAACATATACTCGATGTTCACGATATAGTAATTTACTATCTCATGTAGAACAAGCCGCGATACATCGAGTATACTCGATATATCGCCCAGCCCTAGTTCAGGGTGGCATTCAGAGTCAGACCCAGATCAATCAACTTGTCAGCCAGTCTGGTGGGGACTATGGTATTGAAAGCTGAACTATAGTCAATGAACAGCAATCTCACATAGCCCCCCTTCTGACTGTCAAGGTGAGAAAGGGTGTTGTGCAGTGGGACAGGGATTATAGTGGACACCTTGAAGCATGCAGGGACCACGGACTCGGCCAGGGATAGGTTAAATATAGTGGTGAACACTGGGGATAGCTGGTTAGCAGTAGCACAGGACTTAAGTAATCGCCCTGTTATACCATCTGGGCCTGCAGCTTTCCTAGTGTTCACCCTATAAACGCTCTCCTCAGGCTGTGCTCCGTCACCGAGAGTGTGTGCTCTTCCCCAGTGGAGGAACCCCCCGTCACGGTAACCGGCGCGTCAGTGACGTCGCTAACCATTGAGTTAGCGTCGCCACTGCCCGACCCAAACTGCGCGTAAAGGGAGTTGAGCTCGTTCACTAGGGAGGCGTCACCACTCACGATTGAGGAGGGGCTGACTTTGTAGTCGGTTATCGTCTGTAGTCCCCGCCATATGCCCCCGATGTTGTATGTACTGTGTACCCTTTGATATACCCTTTCACTTTTATTGAGGGTTGAGCATAGATTAAGGCATTTTAGACTCCTAAAATCGTTGTTCTCTCTCACAGCCAAAGCAGACGGTGCAGGAGGCAGATGTGGTCTCCAGTCCAGCGGCAGAACAGAGAGGCAGAAGCCCCCAGTCCCAGCAGACACTCACTTGGTCCCATCACACCTCACCCACCATCAGTCCACAAGGTAGGGATGGTAAGGAGATACATACATGTAAATATATACTGTGGGATTCACCACTACTATTATGGGATATCGGGCAGATGCCAGATCAAAACAGGGTGTCAGTATGGAGTAGTGTTGTCAAAAATATCGAAAAATCAATACATATCGATTCTGAATATTTAAAGCGGTTTCGATACTCATTTCCCGTAATATCGATACTTTCTGCAGTATCGATACCAGCTGGCTTGCTCGCAGTCTTCTACCGCAAGTTGTTGAGAGACTGACACACGCTGCTGCAGAGCACGCTTGCCCCTCCTCCTCCTCACAGACCCGTCTTCAGTGTCTTCTTGTCAACAAAGCATTAAACCATTAACTTTAGTTTAACACATTGACGACCACGGCTTGCAGTGTAATATATGGCTGGAGGACAACGCTTTATCAACAAACCTATGTACTCTCTAACAGCTATATATATACTTTATAGTATTGCTAGCTATCCATTCTCATTGTCACTTGGGTGCATAAACCGTGCCTTCATAATGGCTTAAAGAAAATAAAAATCCATCGGTTGGTTGTCATTTTATAGCGCCGTGAATATAAGGTTTATCGCAGTTTTCGCCTCGTCTTTTTTCTGGGCAGCTAGATAATAGGCTAAAGGCTAGTCACGTTATATCAAATGCCATTTCTGCTGTATATATACGAATGAAATAAAACAAACATCCGGACTATTACAGAGCATCTATGGATGAAATGGGGGCGGCGGGGGACGCCGATTACTATTATTGATTAGCAATACAGTGTGCGTTCAAGTAGCCATTTTCACTGATCGATCACGTTGCGTTTTAAAACAATGTCCAATCCAGCTGTAATTTGGGAGAATAGTATCCTACCGTCAGCCCATGTGATCGCCGGCAGCATTTCGTCATTAGTCATTGGAATCTGGTAGATCGATATGTCCATTGGGTGATCATAAATCCCATTATTCCAGGCTGAAATCTGCGTTCGGTAACGTGATCAAAGATGGAGTATGTTCGGCTGGGATCGAGGCTCATATGAAACGCCCACAGACGGTAAAAAAATTTTTTTTCCAATCGCCCTCAATGATACTGCAGTGGAGCGATGGCGCCCCTAAGCGGATCTGGCCGGTATTGCATGTTTCGAAAAACAAATATGCGGGTAGGTCCTGCAAGTCGATCGGGGACGTTAATAGCGTTATTAATATGGAATAAAACAATAACTCGCCACAAGTTAACTCGTGGCTCTGGTCCACAACGCATGGCACCGTAACACGTATAAACTCGTGGCTGGTCCTTAAAGTGTTAATACATGAGACGTTGTCTACTGATGGCTCATAATATCAACAGCTGATTCGTTGTTAGTAACGTTACAGCTAACGTTAGCTATTCGTTATTCTGTTAGCTTATGCTAGCTAGCCACCTTATAATTCACAATATAATTACTTCATGGAAATGGAGTAACGTTAACGTTATGTCGAGTTCATACTACACTACACGTATTATGAACTCGACATAACGTTAGCGTTACCCCGTTTCCATGAAGTGTTTAATTAGCAGCAATCTTGTTGAAAATGTAACGTTAATGCTCAGAGCAAAGCTCCGGAAGTCGTCATGAAATTCTTCTTCTTCAATGGGTTTAATGGCAGATCGTGACCACAAAAGGCGCATACCGCCACCTACTGTACAATCCATTCAACCCCATAACACGCAAAACAAAAAACCCATCCCTAACATCGCCACCCTATCCAAACCTAATCTATGAGTCACTCATTGCCTCCTATGGGCTGACTCTGGCCTTCTTGATCACTCACCACCCCCTTCCCTAACTCTCTTACTTGATCACTCACAACAACCCCCTTCTCTAACTCCCTTACTACTTCCCCCAATGTTATCCCCTTCATACCCATGTGTTGTACTGCTGCTTTAACTATATATTTTTTATTTTTTTGTCTTTTTCCCCCTCCTTTTTCCTCCTATTTTCTCCCATCCCAATGTTAGTCGTTATGCTAATTCCCAATCCCCTTCCTGGTCGCTGCGCACTTACCCCCCACAGTCGGTCTGGGAGAGTGGAGGCTATCACGTGCTTCCTCCGACACACGTCCAGCCAATCAACCGCAGGCGCACGACCGAACTGTAGGAGTCGCTGTTTACAACGACCCGGACCCACCCCGCCAGCTTTCCCACCCTCTAATACTGCCAATTGTATTAGTGTGAACGGCCAGCCAAGCTGGTGACACGCCGGGAGCTGGATTCGAACAGGCGAATCCAGCGTCTCCGGCGTGGGTGACGAACGCAATCTGCGCTACGCCACCTGACCGCCCCCCCCCCCCTGCTGCTTTAACTATTAACTTTATCCTGTTCTACTGCTAACCATCATTGTTGTATTCACTACTCCTGCCACAAAGGCCACTATATTCAACTTCTCCCCCCACACCCTCTCTTTCTCCTCCTGTACTTCCTCTACTGACAAATGCCCTTTTCTAAAACCCTGTTCCCTATCTTGCTTTCCCTGATCCTCCTGCACTACCCTTACTGCCAAATGCCCTTCTCTTCTAAATTGTTGTAGTCATATTGTAGTCTTTTAGTCTTATTAACTAAAATATTTTAATCAAATAAAAAGCAGCAGCACTATTGCATAACTGAGTCATGTTTGCTATGTATTTCTTTCTTTAGGGGAGTAGGACATTTGTTTCACAGTTTTAGCATGATGTTTTATAGATGGCTAGGTTAAACACAGGTTTTTGTTTTTAAGAGGGGGGGGTTGATTTGATTTAGATTAGATCATTTAGTTATTTTTAAATGTCGGATCTAAAGAGAAACAAAGGGTTTTAAAAGTGTTATATTTATCTTCTCTTATAGTACCAGAGAAAAGCTGAGGAGAATCAACCAGCAACAAAAGCTAAATTTGTAAAAAAAAAAATATATATATATATATATATATATATAAAAAACATTTTTTAATACATTTTGCATTTTCGTGGTATCGAAAATGGTATCGAATATCGATACTTTTCAAGGTATCGTATCGAAGTCGAAATTCCAGTATCGTGACAACACTAGTATGGAGAGAATTACCCCAATACTAAAACACAATACTACTGTAGGAGCTGTGTTTCTCATACTAAAACCTGATCTTAGTTGCCATGTGTCTCATATCCCCATACTAAAACCTGATCCTAGGAGCCATGTGTCTCATGTCCCCATACTAAAACCTGATCCTAGGAGCCATGTGTCTCATGTCCCCATACTAAAACCTGATTCAATGGAAGTAAAAATGTCATAAAACCAGCCACTGTCAAAGCTGACATGAAAAAAAATATTGACGTGATTATATCTCACGGGTCGAACAAACCTGAACATTATTGCCATAAAATACAACGTATAGGCCTATTGTTTCTTTACCCTTCTGTGAACGTCTCGAAACAAAAAAAACTTGGCGGAGCTATGGACATTATACAAAAGTAACTGTACTTGCAGTACATTATATTTTATTCACGGTCTTTGCTGCCCTGTAACTAAATCCAGAATTAACTCTGCCATTGGAAAGAGGAGATTTGGCCCGATCCATAGATGTATGACATGGCCACTAGGGCTGTCTTAAATACTTCAAAGCTTCGTTCGATGGCATGAGCTTCGAACATTAAAAAAAAATTCAAATGCATCTCCAAGGGAATATCCAAGGGAATATCCCTTGGAGTTGTACACGACGGAGACGCCACACAAAACATTAATAAGGCTATGCCTATGCTGCTATGACTAATGCAGGGGTCTCAAACTCGCGGGCCAATTGCGGCCCGCGGGATGATATTTTGCCGCCCCCTACTTGACATCAAAGTTTAGTGTTAGTGCGGCCTGCGCGCAACTTGTTGCAGAGTCGTTGCGCGAGTTGGACGTTTTATTTATTTGATCACTTGTAGGCTACCATAGCGCAGGCTCATGACAGCAACGTTAGGTTAGTGACTTGGTTGAAACGTGATTCTGGAGTGATACCAAGGAAAGTGGAAGGCAAATGCATCCTCGCTAAATCTCCTCTGACTGCGAGCAGTGCTCTGCATGTCCGGCTGCACTGCCACTGTCTGTCTGTGTACGGGTCTGGTCCAATCACATTCAGCGTCCCGTCAGAGTTTCTCTCCCCCACCCACAGTCTGCGAATCAGATGCAGAGTAGGGGAGTAGGGCGGGTCTTCACGGAATGCGTGTCGTCTCTTTCAGTCAGAGCAGAGAGTTGACAGCGCATCTACAGTAGCCTCACTCCCAGGTTTATCTCCGTGAGATAAATGTAGCTAGTTTCGCCAGCAGGCAGGCAGCAGAAAAATATGGGATCTTCAAAGATGGCCAGTAAAAGAAAAGTCGACTGCAATTCAAAGGTGAATGGACTGAAAAATATGCGTTCATCCTGAGTCCAGCACCAAACCAATGTGACTAATATGCCAAGAAACGGTAGCTCTTGTGAAGAGTGGCAATTTAAAACGCCACTACGAAACAAAACACAGTTATTTTGATGCAACCCCCCCTCAAAATTCTGTGCTAAGAACCACAAAAATAAATGGAATGAAATCATCATATCAAGCTGCAAGCAGAATTATTGTTAAATCTATGTCACAACGAGAAAAAGCAACCATGGCATGGGTGTTGGCTAAACACAAGAAGCCATTCTCTCTCTCTGATGCATACATACATAATAAAATAATGTATGACTGAAGTGATGGACACCATGTTTGAAGGCAAACAAGCAAATCCCCCTCAGATCGCACAGCAACCAGAATAACTGAAATACTGGCTGGTGATTTGATTAAACAGCTTTGTGATAGAAAAATGCACAGTGCATTTCCATAGCTGCATGTGGATGAGTCCACTGACACCATTGAGAAGCCTATGTTCTGAAGAACCGTTCATGTTCTGAAGAACCGTTCATGTTCTGAAATGTTATTGCTAAATATTGAGAAGATTGGATCAGTTGTACTTTTTTTTTGGAATACTTGAAATCCTTTTTTTGTGGAATATTTGATGCGGCCCAGACTAATTTAATTGTAATCATCTGCTTTTGTAGGTGCATTGTCTGATATAATTATAAATTAAATATAATATAATTGTTTGCTTGATAGACAAAGGTTGCAACATAATTATGTAATGTCATGTTGTTGGCTGTGAGAGCAGCCCCACTGCACCCAGGCAGCGCAGCCGAGTGAAACCTTGTTGGCTGCGTCACAGTCACAAAAGAGGCTACTTAATTAATTAATCCAATCCACTTTATTTATAGAGCACATTTAAAAACAACAAAGTTTACAAGTGCTGTACAAGTCCCACAACATAATAATAATATTATAATTAATATATATATATATTCTTTTTTTTTAAGCTTCGAATTAAAATCGAAGCTCGGCCCCGAAGCTTCGATTGCCAAAAAAAGCTTCGAAGGTCAGCCCTAATGGCCACAATAAGGTAATTCATAGGCCTGATATTCTATATTCATATTTCAAATGGCATGTGTCCGGATGGCAAAATTCAGTACTGTATCTACAAAAACCCATGTAAATCATCTGCCCTTTGTTAATTTGCTTAGATTCTTAGTACACTTGATCTCAAGAAGGTGCTGAATGAGCTGTGTGGCAATTTTTTTTCACGTCTGGTCAATGTTACCATGGTGTTATTTACTGTGAAAGATGGGGGGGAAAAGGAAATAATAATTTATATTTTCCTTTGGTTCATTACAATTTACTCGAGCATACAGTAGTAACACAATATTTCTGACACTGGTAATACATTCCCTGAGGTCCATACTCCATAGATGTCCCTAGATACCGATAACATACAAATGGACCTTGTAGAAGTGGAGCAATCTTCCATTTACTTGGCTATGTACCTTTAGTAAAATGTTCTGAAAATAGGGCTTAAGAGGTTAAATGTATTCCACTTTAACACTTTGGTTGCCTAAGGTTAAATTAATGATATACCATAGATTGCCAGCGCTATTTGTCTATGGAGAAAGTCCCCTTCTTTGCAGGGCTATAACTTTTTAAATTCTATTGCTACATTGCCATTATTAGGGCCCATTCAAAGTCCTATATGTATTGTTCATTGTGTAGCAACGTTAAACTTTTTCATTCACATATTCATAGTAAAGTATGGTCTAATGTATAAGTATGTTTTCATCTCTTTCTGCAGCTTTCTCCAGAACGTGATATATAGCCCCAAATGCATTATATTGATGATGAAATACAGTTTGATGGCAATCAGCGCGATATAAAAAATTCCAACTAGACGTACTTCTAGAAGTTACTACACGTCATCTGATGTTGACCGGATGGGCGAGGGGGCGTTTATAATTCCGTGGGCAGCGTTATACCAATCATCTAATGTGGGTCAAATGTTGATAATATCAGTTATTATCGAAGACGGTAACGTTACACGCTGAAACTCACCCCAGTCTCCGCGCGCCGTTGGGCGATCATCGTCGAGTAGAAATTTTATCATTATGGGATATATTATTACCCGGTCCATCTCCAGCTTGTATAATGGTATATACGTCCAAATCATGTTGTTTATCGAGTTATTGGCAATCGATCGCTATGTAGAGTGACGAGCTAGAGTCACGGGACATGTACCGAGTGGCCGGAAGCAATACGGACGTCTAGCAAAACCTCTAGTGCGCTTCCTGTTAAGCGCTTGCGCCGATCGCTCCTGAACCGCCAGAGAGCTCAGTGGGTCCTGCTGGTGGATCTCAGGCCAGCGGAGGGACATTATGAATCCGATCGCAGATTTTTGAAATATTGATATAAAGACGACGTACAGCGTCCCCCGGCAACTTTAGCATGGCCAGCAAAGACGTCTAAAGACGGCTCCCGGCACCCAAAGTGTTAACTATCTCACAGTTATCTTGTAAACGGCTCGCCTTTGTTTATATTCACATATCCACCCAAGTAGATCGTTTTCTATTGTTGTTCTATAGTCTACAAGCTGAATACATTCCAAAGCCTTTTGGTCTTGGTAAAGTTGTAATGAGTCCGACCTCATTTGATTGACAGGCAGGTAAGTTGTTAGATTGGTCAGCCCACCGTAACATGAGACCATCCCACAACAAACACATCCTCCCTCTTGTTGTGTTGTTTGTAGTTGGGAAACACTGCTTACAATATTACTGACGCACATAGAGCTGTACACACACACACACTCAGACCTTATGGAATTTGGAATGCTATCACCATGTGTATATTGATGTTGTGTTTTCCTGGTTCTTTTACAGCTGCTACCATTGACTGTCTGCTACTGAAAAGAATCACCTGGAATAGGCCCAACTGGGAGTACACTATAGAGGTACACACTGGTGCTGTCTCACATACTGACTTCCACACAATACAGAGTTTACCAAAACGATACCACAACATTAAATGGTGTTTGAAATGTGTGTTGTGACCAATTATAATTGATGTATTATTACTGCACTCACCTCCTCTCCTGGTCTCCTCCTTCCACCACACTTTGCCTCTCGCCTCCTCTCCCCTGTTCTCAGACTCAGTGCTCAGACTCTAGCCAGACCACCGTGACCAAGACCCACCACCAGTTGGAGCGCTTCCTGTCTGAGGTATGCAGTAGGAGGAGCACATGCCGACTGATGAAACCCTCACTCTCTGACCCTGTGTATTTCATGTTGTTGTTCGAACCCTTGCCTTGCATTGAAAAACCACATAACTCCAGTGTATATGCAGCTGTAATCTGTATTGTGAATGTGATACATCACAAGAAACAAATTACTCAACCTCTACCTAATTACTCAACCTCTAATTATGAATGAACACAGTACTCTACTTTACCATCTTTAGATGATAAAGGTTGAAAACATTAGGCATTTTTGGACCGGAGGGACTTTCTCATAGCTCAGGAACTGTTGGTGGAAGTGCCCCCTTTTTGTTGTGGTCGCATTGTAGGAACTCATTGCAGGAACTGAGGATAGAGCCATATGAAATCCGCATTCACGGAATCGCGGGCGGAATCGTGGAATTTACCAATAAAAATGGAATCAACTGCAAAACGTGGAATATTGTAGAATTTGGCCTAATCTGGGCTGAAATTCCGTTTTTGGGTGGAACGTTTGGTGCAAAGCAAACATGACCGGGGACCACTGCGTGTTACACACAACACAGCAGTGTCCAAGCGTCTGCCGTCTGGCTGCTTCGGTGTTAATGTCGTCAAGAAGCTAAGAAATTCTGCAATAAGCCATAAATTCAGAGCAGAGCAGTATCCTAATGACTTTTATGCCTCTGGCGATATGGTGTTTTGCAAATTCTGTCAACGTTCCGTGCACTGGACCTGCAAAAACACGTGTGACACTATTGTGATTAAATAGCTAACGTTACAGTACATAGGACTATAGATGGAAATCAAATCAAATTTATTTGTAAGGCCCGACAACACACGTTAATGTCTCCATGGGCCGGACACGTCTTCTTTAAACAAGTCAAGAAGAAACATCACAATAAGTCAAGAACAAAACAAGAACACCATAAGGTCCAACAAATTTAAAATAAATGAATGCAACACTTAGAAGGGCCATTCAAGGGGGGATCTCCCTTCTTAGATGTCGGTAATAGTAGTGTTGCAGACGGACAGTTGGTAAGCATGCACTCATGTGTGTAGTGAAACACAGATGAGTGCATGCAATAGCAACTGAACATTTTGAAAAATTTAAGATAGAGCTGATAGCGATAGCAACTGAACATTTTGAAAGATTAAAGATGGAGCTGATAGTGGATCTATTTGAGGCACAGGGGCGGTGCAAAGAGGGTCGCGTCCTCCCCATCTTAATCACGGGACGTCCAGCACTCCGGTAATCACTACGAGACAGCCGGAGACAGGAGGGCACGCAGAGAGGGTCTCATCCTTCTGGTCTTCATCACGGGACGTCCGACACTCCGGTCATCAGTCCGGGACAGCAACTCACAGGGAGACAGGACAGGCGTTAGACAGCTTGCATGATTGTAATGGGCGGACATAGCAATAGATACAAGTGGTAAGCATATAATGTGAATAGAATAGATATATGAAATAAGCATATTATGTGAATAGAATAGAAGTACTTAACCCAGCAATGAAACCACGTTGACAGACCATGGACAGAAGACGGTAAGAAGCTGATCCATGGCCTTGGTGGTGCACGTAGAGCAGTCACTGCAATCTTGGCCAAGACCCCAAGACATCCACCACCTTGGTAAGCACTACGAGACAAGCACTCAGAGAGATGGGGGGGGTTAGAGAGTTCCCATGTTTGTAGTGGGCGGAGATGGAGCAATAGATACATGTAGTGAGCATATGCATACATGGTGACAGTAGAATCATAGTATATAAGAAAATTGTGAAATAGAGTAATAGATAGAACTACTGCAAGCGTATGGATACAGGGTGAGATACAAGACGATAGCTCAGGGCCGTATGCCCCGTGGGGACACGAGGAGTCACTCAGAAGGTTCAGCACTGCAGGCCAGACAGAAGGCGATATGAAGCTGTTCCATGGGACCGGTTGAGACAGAGACAGAGGGTAAAAGGTTCTCCCATGTCTGCAGAAAAGCAGACATGGGAGAAAATAGACATCCTAACTAAACTAGACAGATTAATCTAAAGGTCAGTCCCCGACCAGGTGAGATCAGGGTAGGTTGAAGGAGAGAGAGAAAAGATGGGTCTTAAGCAGGGATTTAAAAGCTTCGACAGAGCAGGCGCCCCTGACGACGGCAGGTAATTTGTTCCACAGGTAGGGAGCGTGGTAGACAAAGGCTCTGTGGCCGGCGGATTTCTTTTCAACCCTAGGAATCGATAGAAGCCCCGCATTTTGTGAGCGCAGAGCACGAGCGGGCGAGTATCGGGAGATGAGATCGGATAGATAGAGCGGTGCAAGCCCATTTAAAATTTTGTAGGTGAGGAGTAGCACTTTAAAGTCGGATCGGGCTTGAATAGGAAGCCAGTGTAGGGCGGACAAAACTGGTGTGATGTGATCAAATTTTCTAGTTCTAGTTAGTATCCGTGCAGCCGCATTTTGCACGAGTTGAAGATTTTTGATGCTTGAATTAGGTAGGCCTGAAAATAGTGCATTACAGTAGTCCAGACGTGATGAGACAAAAGCATGAATCAGGGTTTCAGCATCAGCCAGAGTTAAAATGCAGCGAATTTCTGCGATATTACGAAGATGGAAGAAGGCAATTTTGGAGACATTTTTTATATGTGCATTAAATGAGAGGGAGGAATAAAAAATTACTCTGAGGTTTTTTATGGTGGAGCTCTGGGATACATGACAAGTATGAGGGAGATGTCCTGAAACAGGCCTCTGTGGTTTGGGGGGCCAACAATTAACATCTCAGTTTTATCTGCATTAAGGAGTAGAACGTTTTGCGACATCCACTTTTTGACAGAAAGCAGGCAGGCCCCAAGATTTTGTAATTGGGAGGAATCATTTGGCTTAATGGGTATATATAATTGGGTGTTATCAGCGTAAAAATGAAAGTTTATGCCAAATTTGCATATGATATTGCAGAGTTTTTTTTTACACAATTCCTGTGAGTCTATGGAACACATCTGTAAGTTTTTTTTTTTTTTTTTTAAGAAATCATTTTGTATTTCTAAAGCAGCATTTTTCCACTCCAAGATTTTTAGCTGTTTTGGGCTCGGCTCCACCCATACTCGCAAAGCGCTTTGAGTGACAGTCACCCACACAGCGTGATACATACGAGCAGTGTTGCAGTGGTGGTAGGACGGGGTAAGATGCCGTCCTAGTAGTTCACTGAGGCAGAAGTACGCGCAATCGGATGTGCATGCGCGCACACACAAATGCGTTCACAATTGTCACTGGACTCGTCGCGCCATGCGCCAAGTACCCGGCCGGCACTTATCACCTAGACTTTGCATAATAATAGGATACCGATAGCATAACAGAGAAGAGCCAAACCAAAATACAAGCCCTGTACCAATTGGAGGGGGTTTGCTTGATCTGTGGTCCCGACTGGAAGGATGAAACATTAAGTTGTGCTTGAGAAGGAAACCGTCCTTCTGTAAAGTTACATTGTTAATTTAGTTTGTATTTACTTTTATAGTTTAAGTTAATTCAATTAGTTACATTGTTAATTTAGTTTGTATTTACTTTTCTAGTTGAAGTTAATTCAATTAAAGAAATTGTAACTACAATTACATTTAAAACATTGTTATGCATAATAATAATCTGTTCTGTGCGCAAGCGAGGGAACATGTGTGCGCGGGAGCGCGCGTGCATGTGGCGTCTGGGCAGTTCCCATATTACGACTGCACCACTGCATACGAGAGAGAGCGAGAGATCGCTCCATGAGCGCACGCGTGTGTGTGTGTGTGTGAGCGACACGACTCGCAATTGTGTGTAAAATGCCGGTGGAGAGAGAGAGAGGGAGAGTCAGGGACAGGGAAACCGCTTCCGCATTATTCCCACTGCTCCGTTGTTGAGCGAATTGTTGATTGTGGGCGGTGACTACAACCAGGGGCTGAGATATGCAGATCAGTGCCTTATTCACGTCAGCAAAACAGTCAAATCAGAATGGCTTAGTTCAGTGGGGGAGGATCTAGTGACACCTTAACTGGAGCAATCCGCCAAAATGAGAATCTGAGACACAGACATTGTTGATACAACCCTACATTGCTAGAAAACAATGCTAAACACTGGAAAAGGCCATTTATAAGACAGGGGACCTTTTAAGTATTTAAAGTCGCATCCATTTTTGTTATCATGGTTGTAATTGTATGATTTATGTAAATTTGACTATAAATTCTCTGGATTTGTAAGGCAGAAATGCTTTTTTTGCATGATGCCAACCTCTAGCCACGGCCTTCATAGTTCGATGTCATAGCAGTTGAAGCAAAGGTTGTTCATTCATTGCATGGCAGAAATAGGCATGGCATTTTGGTATGAAATTAAGGAAATGCAATGGACAATTTAATGGGGAAATATGTGCGAGAACCCTGATTTAGGTGAGCTCTTCAAATGTGTGGTATTCCCCTTTTAAGCTTGTTGGAGGTCACAGAGACTTGGAAACAATCATATTTTCTAGACTAAATGTCTGATTCAGTTGGACTTGATTGATTAATGAAAGCCACTCTTGTTCCTAGATGCCCTCTGTCGGCTCCAGCCAGTTGTTCCAGAAGCAACTGGTGTCTCTCCTCCAGCAGGCTGACCAGCATGATCCCAGGGAGCTGGAGAACAAGCTGCGGTGAGTTCAGCCATGATGATCAGTTCCACAGCAGTCATGATGATCAGTTCCACAGCAGTCATGATGATCAGTTCCACAGCAGTCATGAGGATCAGTTCCACATCAGTCATGATGATCAGTTCCACAGATCAGTTCCACATCAGTCATGATGATCAGTTCCACAGATCAGTTCCACATCAGTCATGATGATCAGTTCCACAGAAGTCATGATTATCAGTTCCACAGCAGTCATGAGGATCAGTTCCACAGCAGTCATGAGGATCAGTTCCACAGCAGCCATGATGATATCCTGCTTATCTCACAATAACCTTTTCCAAGGAGTTGACACAATGTTGCGTCAAGCAAATGTATTGTGTACAACCTGTGTAATGGGTGACGGATAGCTTGTAAAAGTGATGGGCAAGTTATCGAATTTGTGCTTACTACTACGGCAGAATAAAATTCAAATAAAAAGCTGATATTGCTATTTGTTTTTGTTGCCCCACGATTCGGATTTGTGGTGCTTTTGCTTTGCGAGATTTTGAATTTGGATTCCCATCCCTGTTGCATAGTTACAGCGCTCATAAGAAACCTTGAAAAGTTGTGGCATTCGAGAATTGTTATTCCCAGGACCTGGAAATGTTACATACATATATCACTTTGCATCATTGTCACAGACAAATTCCTGCACCTTCATTTTATTTTTGGTGAAGAGAATATTTAGAATTGTGTGCTACCAAGGACATTATCTTGAACTCAAATGGGAATTCCACCATAAAGCAACATTAAACTAATTTACCAGATTGAACTGACTAATTATTTATGTGAACTAGGGCTGTCCCCGACTAAGGATTTGGATGGTCGACTAGGATTGGCCAAAATTTGCCGTTAGTCGACTATTGGTAAAAAAAAAAAAAAAATATATATATTTTAATTTTTTTTTTTTTTTTTTATTTTTTTTATCATTCCATTTGGGCTGTGGGGGGGGTGCTTAATGTCTGAAGGAGTCGACTGAAGGCTTCTTGTCCTCTGCAAAAGCATGCAATTGGTCCACTGATGGATACATCTTGATATTTGTCTAGTATAGTGTGTTCATTAGATGGGTGAAATCCTCTTTCTGTGCCTGTTTTCGTAGGCAGTTAGCCTCTTGTATGCGTGCCATTAGCGTTAGCCACGCTTCTATGCCTCTTTTCTTTTGAAAAAAATGATAAAGAAAAAATTATAATAATTTAAAAAAAAATATATTAATATATATATATTTTTTTATTATTATTATTATATTCGACTAAGAGGTTGGCCAGTCGACTACGGCCCCTTTCGACCGATTAGTCGACTAATCGATTAATAGGGGTCAGCCCTAATGTGAACACAGTGATCTCTGATCAGAAATATTGGAAGGTGCCAATTTGGTAGAGCTATACTTGTCATAATGACAGATGGCTCTGCCCTCAATTTAGAAGAACTACAATGGGCAGGTAATTTGAATTTCCTAATACCTATATTGTCTCTCAATCAGTTTCCCACCCTCTCTCACCAGATAACGGAGTAAGTAAGTGCTCAGCCCTGTCACTCCTTTTTATGTGTTTGGTAGGAATGGCAACCTTTGAATGGCATTGTTTGATGTTTTTTGACCTTTTTTGTAGTTTAGAACTATATCTCTGGCCTAATTATATGTATAGAGCTGGCTGTTTTTTATAAATACAAGAGAAACCCAGAGTGGAATTCCCTATTTACTCCATACTAACATCTTCATGCCAATGTTTTATCTATATTCATCTCTCTCTATCTCTCTCTGTCTTTGACTCTCTAGTGTGTTGCTTCTCACGGCGCCCTCAGCTTTCAGACGGAGAGAGCAAATATACAATTACTTCCTGCTCCAGAAGCTTTCCGAGGATGGAACCCAAAGAGTTGAAAGTGAACACGTTGACATGGACAACAACAACAAAATTCACATCAAAGCGGCGGCCCATCCTCTCCGGTCCGACATGGACCTCCAGAGTGTGTTCGAGTGGTTCGCGTCGCGCCTCGGCCCCGCGAGGCGGTTGGACTTGATGTACGGGCTGCTGCACATGTGCCAACCACTCGAAGTTCGCTTTTTGGGGGCTTGTCTCCTAGACTTGGCACAGAATGACTTCCACGTCCTACGAGAGTTCGAAACGATTGTGAACGGCCCGACGACAGACTTGCTGGGGCAACTGGGGGACATTTTTGACCCCATTGGGACGTCCAAACTACTAGTCTACCTCTCACTTTTGGAGTCCGACAACAAGGCGAGTGCCAATTCATTGTACCGAGCTTTTAGCCAAATCGACCTGGTTTCGCTTTTACAAAGTGAGAACTCCAGGGATGATGCCGACTCTCCATCACATCCGAGCGGTGGCGCCCAGACGTGCCGGCAACATTGGCTGAGTGGGCTCGGTGTCGGTTCCGAGATATTGGAGTCTTGTGGCTGGTTTGCGGGGGACGCCGAGCACAGCCTGGAGCCTTTGGCACTCCTGTACACTATGGCCTCCCTCCACCCTGCCTTCTCCTTCAAACAACGAGAGTTTGCCAAAGTCAAGCTGGTCAAGGTGGAGCAGGAGATGGAGAGGAGGAGGGCTATTAGACGTCTCGAGAAGATGTCCAGTGGCAAGGTGATATAGAGGCACATCTAAAACCCTAAATCTGTATCTTCACTCTTTGCTGATGTATAGTCAGAATGGCAGACAGGGAATCTGCAACTCTCGAACGGACATACGTGAAATGTATGTGTAACTCAGATTTATGTGCTTATTCGGCATTCTCGAACAGCCTCGTATTGTAAATTTGTTGTAGGTTTTACGAAAGGCAGTCGTAAGTCGAACAGACCGGTGTGCGCCCGTGTTTTCAACAACCTTCTTTGGGACAAGTCCTTGGGGATTGCCGTCACTTTTATAGACAGACATCCGTGGAATTAAAGAATTGTAATGATAATAAATAGGGCTGTCTTAAATGCTTCGAAGCTTCGTTCGATGGGCATGGGATTTGAATATGAAAATAAAATTAGATTATAAACAAATAAACAAATAAAAAAATATGAATATTTAAAAAAAAATCAACTCTGCCTCTCTTTGTTAATTACAACAAGCAATGCTGTTTGTTATTTAAGATTAGGTCGGACTCGGCACTGACAGATTTGTGTTCATTGTGCTGCTTTTATAAAGCCTCAAATGACGGCTTACAATATTTCATGAAAGCAAAGTGTTTTGTTTGTCTAAGATTTAAAAAGGTTTAAACTTTACACCACTGACAAAGTTGAACAAAGTGCTGTACAAGTCCCACAACATAAAAAAAAGAATTATATTAAAAAAAATATATATATATATATTATTTTAAATTAAAAGAAAAATTCGAAGCTTCGAATTAAAATCGAATCTTGGCCCCGAAGCTTCGAAATCCAAAACAAAAATCGGAAGGTCAGCCCTAATTATAAATATGACACTATTTGTATACCCTAAATCCTCAAATAGAGGAGGGACCTCCGATAAAGGAGGGGCCTCTCATAATGGCCGGGGGTTTGATGCATTTAGACAAACACAGGCCGGTCTCTATTATAAGGTCGCAGAAAAAAGTATTTATTTAATTTTTCGTGCCGTGATATAGAATGAGAAACTCTTGCCAATGGAAATCAAGTGCTGCCTCCCGCTACACTGACTACCGTACATTAACGTTTCCCTCTGGTTAGCTTTAGCGCTAGCCGCTAGCTAACGTTGTCATAATATCTAGATATGTGGTGTCAGCTGGATGACATTGACTTTGTTTGCAAACGCTAACGTTCGCTATCTATATGGCGTTGGCAGGAGAGGCTGGCGTTGTCCAGTTGACACATTAGAGATCATGATGCTATGACAGCGTTAGTAGCTAAAGCTACTGCATGTCAACAACTCGATTCGACGGAGGAAGTCGAGAAGGTACCACGCGCTAAACGTCCCCGGACCCCACAACCTAGTATAGACAGTTCCAACTTCAGTGTGTGAATTACGTTAATTCCACAATTACTCAACTGCACTCAATATTTAAATACCAATGCTAGTCTAAATAAATGTAGACAATGTACGTATTTAAAAAATAATAATAATGCAATAAAAGTCTGAAAATGAAGGGATTATGTCCACGAGTGTCATTTTTAGAAATGAAGGCCTGCCTCTTATATAAGCCTCTCTCTAATAAAGGCCTGGTGCTCTTTGCAGCTGAGGTAAATAGAAGACCCGTCCTATATTTGAGGATTTACGGTTATTAACAATTACATTAGCGGGCTCTATGCTAACTTTTTTCCCAAGGAGCACATGTGCTCCTAAATGAGAAAAGTTAGGAGCACACAAAGAAATTTAGGAGCACAGTGAAACATTTTCAAGTACGTTTATAGAAGATCGGTGATCGGTGGCAAAAAAAATGTGATTGGGGCATCCCTAATGATCATGCAACATAAAAAAAATTGTTGTAGGAACGGTTTGGGAGAGGGAGGTAGGCAGGGGTTTTAGTTTGTGTGGTATGATAACAATGTTGAAATTGAGAAGTTTAGACTAGTTTAGTTTAGTTTTACAACAGAAATACAAATTGTGTTATAATAAAAGTACAGAAAGTATCGATTCCCAGGTACCGGTAACGGTTCAAATGTGAACGGTACCCAACCCTAATCGTTAATAAACTATAGATTTATATGGAATTCGTTAATCTATTCTTACTTAGTCTATTCCACTATATCGTACGATTTGGGTTATTAACTCATTGACTGCCGGGGATTAGCCATGGCCCTGTGGTTGCATTGCCATGCTTTAAAAGATAGGACTGAGTCACCTTGTTTGTAGAGCTATAACTATATTCTATATTATAGCTATGGATACAATACTACAGCCCATTTGACATCCCCTATCCATCGTTCAATATGTGAAAAAGAATTAATTTTTCCATCCATACATTCCTGTGTTATACCGTGGTGAATAGAAGTGTAGTTTTAGAGCGGTCTAGGGTAATTCATGAAATGCTGAGATAAAGCCCTATACGTCGATTCCACTATAGACGTTTCCATTTCTTGCCTGTATACGCTATTATCCCGAAATCAAATCTATATCATAGGTATTATGTTCCATCATGAATGCATGAAAGGGGGGGGGGGGGGTCGTTTCTGATTATTTCATTGTCAGTAACGGCATTCGCATTGAACACTTAAAAACGCTTATCAGCCCGATCGGTGTAAAAGCATTGCAGGATCAAGCTAAAATTGACGTCGGATCATTCTTACCTGTGATTGGGAGTATTCTAAAAATAATATTCCAATTGTTTGATCGCCATCTGGTATATCCAATGCAGCGTTTCCGTTAGCCGGTAATTACCGGTATTTGACCGGCAAAATCTGTTGAAGTCCGACATATTTAATCTCTCCGGTCTTAATGTCCGGTGAAAATAATTCCCTGAGTCTAAGCACAATTTGATTATTTGAATTGTATTAAAATAGGCTAAAATTAAATAGCCTATGCGATGAACGAAACGATCATTACATTTGTTTCCTCGTTGCTTCTAATAATGACAACGACGTTGTCAGCGAGAGCTTAGTGCTGGGTGTGCGAACTTTTGTGAAGCTGCAGAGCCGGAGCAGCAGCAGCACAATGCAGTATTCCAGCAGTACTCCAATTCAGCCATTTTCAGCCAATGTTGGGTGGGGGGCGCTGCTGTGCGGTTCCCAGAAAAGAGCCAATAACAGCTGAATCAGCTGCTCTGCAGCGCCATACTCTTTGCAAATAAGTCGTTGCGAGGTGGAGAGAGTCGTCACGCAAACCACGATAATGTTGCCGTCTCTCTGCTTTCTCAGTTCTTCGCTTGATATAATTAATACAAATGTCCAATATAACGGAATTCGTTAGCTCATAAAAATGTGATTATAACAGACTGCTGTTTAGTGTCGGACCGACTGCCCACATACGCGGTCTATTTTATTTCAAGTCAGCAGCAGCACGGAGTATCGAGGGACTTATTTTATTTGGAATATATTAATGACTGTATACGCAAAAGTAGCCTAGTTTTAAGTAATAATATTATAAATCTACATGCCTTGAGGATGACATTCTTTATATAGCCTGCCTATCAATTGTTTTAAAGCTCAATAAACTATGACCGGAATTAATCTCATTTGTCCGGTAGATTGAAATCTTGCAGGTCACGGAGACCGGCAACAATTTTTTCTAACGGAAACCCTGATCCAATGTCCATTTGGCCCACGGCATGTGGATCTGGGTTATTTGACTCGCTTCGATGGAACCGGCAGAACGGCTGCCCTCACCCGACAAGGAAACATGAAACCGGAGATGTTTGGCCGTCCCACAGAGAAAGATACAAGGGTATAAAGGGTGCTGGATACCGCCGTCTAGCGTGATGCGGCCGGTATTGCACTTTTACATTCTCAGGCTGATTCCCCATGTTAACCCAGAGTCCGTGTGCCTGTAATGAATAGAAATATTGAATAAAAGAAATAACGATCAAACAACGAGTATACTCGTTGTTGGCATTCAACGATTGGCACCCAATAACGAGTATACTCGTCGTTGGCAGCAGGGCTGTACACTGCGACGAGGTTATCGCAAATTGCCCTTTAATTTGGCCCAGCGAGTGGTAAATAATATTTGGGGGCAACCTTGCGACTAGTGATTTCAACCCTTCATTCGCATTTCACTCCTAAATT
Organism: Notolepis coatsorum; assembly: GCF_963971535.1. Lineage (NCBI taxonomy): Eukaryota > Metazoa > Chordata > Actinopteri > Aulopiformes > Paralepididae > Notolepis > Notolepis coatsorum. The sequence goes on from NC_140177.1 coordinate 92,666,901, forward strand.
AATCCATACAAATTGGATAATTTTTTTTAAAAACATTAGCCTACAACCAGGGCTGTACAGTGTGACATAATGTCACGGTGCTATGAAAAAATCTGTCGGCGATGAATGAATTTACTGCGTAGCCCCCCGTGCGATAATATTTGTGTGTACTGTGAAGTGAATCTGGGCCACGCTATTCTACTTGGTAGTTGTAGTCTATCGTGCGATTAAATACCATGTCTGTGTAGAGTCCATACATCCAACACCAAATCCCATAATTCCTAGCGAACAATCGAATCGAAACTGAATGTGCCTATTGCATCGCCAAAGAAGAACTTCCTTTCAATAAGTTTAAGCCGCTAATTTTGCTCTGCAAGAAGAACGGAGTGGATATCAGTCCATCTTATGACAACCACGTCCGATGTGGAGAGATAAGAGACCATAGCCGATTAAATTAAGTCGGATCTGGCAGTGATGATTGACGGGGACACACTTCTAACGTTCAGCCACGCATTAGGTGAGTAGCCCACTATTAGGATGTTTTTCAATACTTAAATACTGTCTACTTAAATTTCCCTCCGGGGACAATAAAGTATCAACCTATTGTTGTGGAAAGGTTGTTTGACACAGCAGGAGACGATATTTCCAATTGTAACAAATAGGTAATTTATTTAAGAAAAGAAGTTCGTTAACAGCAAGAGCTATGGGTCAAAGATGATCGCCACAGCTTGAACAAAAAAACACTCTCCCCTGGAACCCTTTGCCTGTCCCTAAATCCCCTCTCAGTCCTGCCCCCATGACAGATATGATGACGTGTCACATCATGTCAGATCTGACATGACGTACATTAAGATGATACGTAGATTTAACATTGGAGAGAGAGAGAACATGAGGAGAGATAAGCAAGATATGATATCCACACACGATATGATGTAAAACATTAAGAACATGAAGAGAGAGTGAGATATGTGTGTTTGTGTGTGTGTGTGTGTATGTGTGTGTGTGTCTGTGTGTGTGTGCGTCTGTGTACAGACGTGTGTGTATTGTATGTGTGTATTGTGACACAGGGAATGTGTGTGTGTGTCGGTGTGTATGTCTGTGCGACTGTGTGTGTCTGTGTGTGTGTGCTGTGTATGTGTGTAAGAGAGAAAAGACACAAGATTAGAACACACGATATGATGTGCTGAAATGTCCATCTACTATCTTGAGGCTGTTTTAAGAACATCAGCCAGACTGTCGCCCTAGTGTCTTTGAGCCCTGCTAGTTGACCTATATTAAACTAGTCAAGACTAACCCCTTTCCTACCTCCACCCTCGTATACACATTTTCCCCAACATTCCCCCATTTGGGGCTATCCCTAGTCCCACCCAAATCATATAACCAAGAAAATGTGAACGTCTAACTAAACAAGAAACCTTACTTCATTCACTGGACCCCTAACGGACCAACAAAAGCTGACTACCGTTCTCACAATAAACACAAAACCGCTCAAAACAAGAGTAATAATAAAACATCAAAAAAAAAAATAAAAAAAATTTATAATCCTAACCTGACAGACAAATCCCCCCAACCTCCACCGCTTACCAAATGAGCCACAGTTCCGGCCGGAAACCGCGACTCTCATCAGGGAAAGGAGAAGTTGACCGTCAGAACTAAACATAGAACATCCCTCCCAAAAAAAATGACATTGTCTCTTCCATAACATTGAGTCCCAGTGTCCATCGCTCAGCCCCCCTTCCATGCCCACGCCATAGTCTCCTCACCGTATTGCCAAAAGTCACATTTTGCCAATACAGCAACCACCACGCCACACCTCCAGTCCTCGTAGAAGCATGTCCCCATGCCTGGACGGGAGGCGCTGGTACCGACCTCACCACGTGTCCCCCCATCTTCGACGGGAGGTGCCCATCTTGCCCACTGCGTTAGCCCCCCCCTTTTGTCCCTCCAGTCCCCAGAACCGATCCCCCGACCACTTCTTCTCAATGCTTCCTCAGGCTCAGAACCGACACTCTGCCGATGCCCCTTCCCATTCCGGTTTGACCAGGACCACAAGTAAAATAAACAAAAAATAATAAAAAAATAAAAAACAATGCAATGATTTTCAATGGTTGCAATCTCTATGCCGAAGGATCATTAGAAAATCAGACTAAAATTCCTAGTTAAAGGAATAAACCAACAAAACTGCGCTCAGACCATCCCCCGTCACCCTTAAAGGAAAGAACCAACAAAAAGAAAATGTCCCTACCTCACCATACCCCTAATCCTCTATCCCCTCGTCTCCCTCTAAGGCAGCATAAAGCTGAGGATATGGCCCGATTTGTGGCTCAATCTCTTTCTGTCCCACCATCAGCATTTGGCTCGTTACGTGTGAAGTTACCAGCCTACCCAAGAGAGGCATACCACAACAGAAAAGGAGAACCAATATCAACCCTGCCACCCCGATGGATATCCCCGTCTGCATCACTATGCTTCCCCACTGTCCCAATCTTTCCAACACCCCACTCCCCCACCATTCTTCATTCCGGCCAGAATTCCCCCTCAATTCCTCCCTCAAATCCTTCAGCTTAGCCATGGCCTCGGAGAACTTTCCCCCTGGCCCCACATTCGTCGGAATGAATGTGCAGCAGTACTGTCCAAACATGGAACAGACTCCACCCTTCTCCGCCATTAGCCAGTTCAGAGCCTGTCTATTCTGCCACGCCACCGTACTGGTCGCGTGCATCTGGTCCCCCATTGCATCCAACGCCTCCTCGGTGTAATTGAGATACCGCTGCTGATTGTAAAACAAATAGTTGATCCACCCGGTGTTCTTATTGACCGATATCCATGGCAGAATAGACTCAAACCCTGCCGCAATCTCATTCTTAGCCATGAACTCGGCTGGAATGCCCCTTGGCTGTCCTATGCTGTCCAGATACACCCTTGGGTCTGCCTTGTAGCTACGCTTCGTTCGAGAGATAGGAGACTCAGAAGGTCCTTCCGTCACTGATAATGGTAGGACCACCATTGGCATGATCGCCTGAACCCGGGCACATCTACCTGACCAATCTAAAGGAAGTGTATTCCTCAACCTCCTACCGCCGCAGAGCCAGTATTGGTCCGCCAGTGCCATATCCTGGACATGAAAAGGGCAAGCTACAGGCCGTGGGTTGGTATCCACTCCCTTTAACACGACCCCGTGTCCACACTTTCCTTCTTTCGTACAGTTAGTCGTGATGCTCCAAATAGTAGTGCACCGCCCCTCTGCCACCTCCCCTACATCCCGGGTCCCCTCCTTTTGCAAGCACTCGAAATCCTTGGTCAGCCATAGTTTGACACCTCTGGGTATTGGCAACCCCGTCGCTACCCCCTGCACACGTACATCCAATTTCCTACACCGTTCCCGCATAGTGACATCCTTGAAATCCGTGACGTTTCCTGCCGCCTTAAAACGACTAGAGCCGAGAAACCCCAAACACTCTGCCTCGCACCAAGGGCGACTATTATGGGGCCCCTCCCATGCCTCTGCGTCCCTGTCACACTGAGCCCAACTGAACTTCGTGCCCTTCACCAGCAGCCTATCCGGACGTGCCTTGGAGCAGACATAACAATCCTCTATCTGATTCTGCGCGCTCGTGTACTGGACCCACTTAAACCACTCATTCCCTAAAGCCGCCCTATACATCGGGTCAGCCTCCGGGTCTTCCTCGTCATAGTCATAGTCGCCCCCATCTTGTTCCCCGGAAGGAAGCAAACCCCTCAACCTGGCCCAGAGTGAGCCCACTGAGTCCCTCAACGTTCCGGCTGTCCTCTGGAACATATCCTGTCCCCCCACCTCTTCCGACTCAGTGTCCTTGACCTCCCTTTTTCCCCTCACCCCTGTCCCCTGTGATTGGTTCGGGACAGGCTCAACTCTCCTATCTACCCCCACAACCCGATGCTCGTTAGTATAATGGTAAGTATCCCCGCCTGTAACGGGGGAATGGTCAAAATCAAAAACATGCCCTTGCGGTCCTACGGGAAACACCCCGTTTGGTTGTAGTCTTATCTTCTCCCCCCCTTCCTCGATGGAGGGAAAAGGGGGCGCCTGATTCTGAGCCTGGTCATGAAAGTCTGCTGGTACTTGAGCCTGAGCGGGACCCCGTGGGACTCCTACCCACTCAAACCCGTCATCCTCAAGGACGGGTCGACCGTGACGGTTCTTAATGACGTCGTTGTGCCCGGCCGACCGTCCGCACACTGCTGCCAACATCTGCGGGAGCATCAGCAGGCACTGCACCTTCCAGTTGCCGTCTCGGACCCTCCATGTCGGGTTCTGCATAACTGCGATCGATTGTATCCCCCAAGAGATCGCCGCTGGCCTTTATGCAGTGATTGAAGTGGAACCAGGTCGCTGATCCTTTGACTTGGACTGCCGTTCCAGTCGATCGGATCACCTCGTACGGGCCCTCTCTCCGGGGTGATGACCACTTTCTCTTGTGGACCTTTACGAAGACCAAGTCCCCAGGGATCAGTCTCGGTTTGGTGGCTTCCTTCTCCGCCTCCTTCTCCCCCTTTCTCTCCTTTCTCTGCTCCTGTCGAAACACAGCTTCATGTATTTTAGTCACTTGCTGAAGATATTTTTTCAGATCTTGCTCAAAAATATCTAATGCCGGGCCCCTAGCCAGGTGTCTAAATGGCGGTGCTGGCATGCTGCGGCCTGTAAGCATTTCATGCGGTGTTAGCTGTGTTTGGCGGTTTACGCTGCTTCTAATAGCCATCAGAGCAAGCGGCAAAGCATCAATCCAGTTAAGCTTAGTTTGCATACAGATTTTCAACAGTTTGTTTTTAATGACCAGATTGGCCCTTTCCACCTTCCCCTGCGACCCGGGACTATAGACACAGGAAAGACGCTGTCTTATACCTAATTTCTGCATCAGCCCTTTAACCACCTTGTCGATGAACTCGCGGCCATTATCGCTTTGTAATATCGTGGGAATTCCAAATCTCGGAATGACCTCGCGACACAGGAACTTGATCACTGTGTCCGCGTTCTTGTGTTTAGATGGAATGGCCTCAATCCAGCGACTAAAGCAGTCCTCTACTACCAGGAGGTATCGTTTGCCCTGCACTGGCGTTATCATGTCTGTATAGTCCATAATCAGATGTCTGAATGGTCCCTCAGGGAGGGGTGTGTAAGCCGCCACTGTCGGTACTCCTTTGCGCACATTGCCCTGTAAGCATGTTAAACACCTGGCTAGTGTAACGTCAATTTGTGCCTGAAGCTTTGGGGACCAAAATCCCATTTTCGTGATTCGTTTCAGGGTCTCTGCTCTTCCACAGTGATCAACACCATGAGCCTCAGGTATCACTAAGGACAGAAGATCGATGGAGGCGACTATCAAACCGTTATGACTCCTCCACAGACCATCTGCCCCCCTTACAGCCCCCCTCTCCGTCCACGACTGTTTCTCGGCCTGCGTGGCTGAGTCCTGAAGATCACTCAAATTATCCTCAGTTACCTCAGTCGTCAGTTCGGCCGCAAACATCAGAACAGCCGTGGACGGCACCGCAGCCGCCGCCTTCGCGGCCTCGTCCGCCGCGTTGTTTCCCGTCGTCACAAAGGACAGGTCTTTTCTGTGTGCCTGGCACTTTACGATAGCAATGCTTTTGGGCAACTTTACAGCCTGAATAAGCGCCACAACCTGCTTGTGGTGAAGGATCGGTGAGCCGTCCGATTTCTTAAAGCCTCTTGCCTTCCAAATGGCCGCGAATAGGTGGCATACGCCATGCGCATACGCAGAGTCTGTAAAGATGTTAACCGTGCGATCTTTAGCTATTATGCATGCTTCTGTTAGTGCTATTAGTTCTGCAAGCTGGGCCGAACATGGTTGCATGCATTGTTCGGCCTTTCTTGTTAGTGTTTCTCCGTTAGGTTTGCACTGTACGACGGCGTATCCTGACCTTAAATTTTCCCCCTCCCGATAGCAGGACCCATCCACAAAAAGTGAGAGTTCTGCTATCGCGAGCGGGTCGACTCCCAAATCAGGACGGAGTTTCACGAAAGCCTGTACCTCCACCTCACACTCATGCGGTTGACCCTCGCTCGGGAGTGGTACCAGATCCGCCGGGTTACTGCCGTGGCATGTTTTTATCGTAACGTCCGAGTACTGCAGGAGCCTCATGTAAGCCTGTTGCCGTTGGCTGGTCAGAACAAATTTGCCTCTTTCAATCAAGTTTGCCAATTTGTGATGTGTCCAAATGCAAATGTCATATCCCATTGTCACGGCCGTTGCCTTCTCATACATCAAATGTGCTGCGGCCAGGGCCTGATAACAAGGTGGCAGACCCTGCTCTACCGGCGAAAGAGCTCTAGAGTAATATGCTATCGGTTGTTTTTTCCCACTCCCCCCCTGTGTTTGAGTCAGGACAGCTGTCGCATGCTGCGCTCTATGTGAGACGAATAGGTGGAAACACTTCTCATAATCCGGCAGCGCCAGGGCAGGGGCCTGTAACAACAGACGCTTAATGTTTATGAACGCGTCCTCCCCCTCCTCGGTCCATGTCAAGGGAGCGCGAAGCTTGTCTGTACCCGCCTCTTTTATCATCATCCTCAACGGCGCTGTCGCTATCGTATAGTCCTCCACCCACTCAGAGCTGTACCCAGTCATCCCTAAAAACGTCATCATCTGTCGGACCGTCAATGGCCTAGGTGCCTTGGATACAGCTTCGAGCTGCGTGGGTGAGATGCTTTTTATGCCCTTTTGAATGACGCGAGACAAGTACTCAACTTTTGGCTGGCAGTACTGCAGTTTTGAACGGGATGCCTTGTGGCCTCCCACGGCTAATCCACTCAAAACTTTGATGGAGTCCTCATGGCACTGCTGACGTGTATCCGAGCAGATTAGAATGTCATCTGCATACAGTAAAACCGTGCTGAGTAGTGTGTCGCACACTCCTTGCAAGTCTTCCTTGAGCGCCTTCGAGAAGTAATGCGGCGAGTGCGCGAACCCTTGTGGCAACCGGGTGTAAGAGTATTGTTTCCCCCTGTGGGTAAAAGCAAACAGATACTGAGACTCTTTTTCCAATGGAACACTGAAGAATGCCTGCGTGAGATCAATGACCGTATAGTACTGCGAGCTACTCGGGATGTTTGTCAGGAGGGTGTGTGGATTAGCGACTTCCGCCTCTGGTCCAGACACCACGTCGTTCACCGCCCTCAAATCGTGTACCAGTCTGTACCTAGCCCTGTCCGCCTTTAGCACTGGGTGGATAGGTGTATTACATCTGGATTTGAAAGGGACGAGCACTCCCCCCTTTAACAGTCCCTCAATCTGATGTGATATAGCTTCATCCGACTCTGGCTTCATTGTATACTGTCTGATAAAGGGTGGTCTACAACCCTTCTTTAACCTGACCTTCACTGGCTGTGCCGACAATATTAGACCCACATCTGTGTCGTGTTTTGACCACAACCGTTCCGGGGTGCGCGCCAACATGTCCTGTTCCAGCAAAGCATCCGCCTCTGGAATAACGCAAGGGTCTCCTGGTAATCTGATTACTTGCGGTTTTGCCAAAACTGAAAAGGAAATCATTATTTTTATGAAACTCCCATCTGCGCTGTTCCAAATTAGCGGAGATTCCGTGGAGACCCACCTTTGAGTCTCGGATTCCTGTATCATTGAACCTAGATGTTCGGATTCGTAACCAGGATTTATTCTCAGAGTGATGTGTGGGGCGGCGTCTCTTAGTCTATGTTGTTCCCGTAGATACTTACCCGTGTTAACCCTCAACGCCGCGCCCTGTCTCCCTACAATTATCGCAGATGAGTCAATCTGCACCTGCTCGGGCTGTCCCTGCAACCATGCCTTGTTCCTAACTAGGTCACTATTCGTCAAATATTGTAGTGTGCAATGTGCCTCCATGTTTGTTTGTCTAGACTGAGGCAGTTGGGTTTTCAGAAATGGCTCCCAGGGGGCACAGACCCTTTGCAGCTCTGCATCTATGTTGCCCAGCCAGAACACAGTGGCCTCTTTCTCCCCCGTCCCTTGTAGCATCATTTGGTACACGTCTTGTTCAATTTGAATCCCCTCAGGCGTACATAGGATTTTACAGCCTAGTTTACACATTGCATCTCGTCCCAAGAGATTGCGCGGGGTGCTGTCCGAAATTAATACAGGTATTGTTATGGTCTTGTTGTTATACGTCATAGAGATTGGATCTGATGTGGGTATTAATTGTGTTTTTCCCGAGAATCCGACCGTCCGAACATACTGTCCAGACTGGGGTAAGTGAGCGGCGTATTTTTGCTTTATGCAGGAAAAACCTGCTCCAGTGTCTGCCATCATCTCTGTTAATTTGCCCTCCACTAGGACCTGCAGAATAGGTTCTTGCTCAGCTCCCTTGGAAACCACAATCATTTGATTTCCCCCCGTCGCATTCTCTGGGCACCCCTAGTGATTACCCCCCTGGTTTCGGGGCCCTCCTGTCTCCCCCTGGTCGTGGGGCCCTTGTGACTCCCCCTGGCGCACGGGTCTTCCATACTCCGAGCCGGGACGGTATGGTTGCCTACATCTCATTTCCCTGTGTCCCTGCATGCCGCAGTTCCAACAGTGGAAACGGGGAAACTGTTGTTCGTTCCCCGGTCCCTGTGTAAACCGTGGGCCTGATTGCCCATTCCCTGCCTGCCGCCTGAACGCCTGGTTCTGTGAACTATAGCCATAGCTTCTCACTACCTGAGGTGCAGGCGGGGGTCCCTGGTCCTGCATGGGTGGAGAGGTCGCAGATGACACCATTACTGCCTGCAACCTCCTTTGGGGCTGCAGTTGTTGCTGAGTTAACTTCCTTGAGTCATTTCTAACCTGATCCCTGAGTTTCTGCTCCTGAGCCCTTTGCTTCTCCACACTATGTGTTACATGTGCACAGAACAAAGGATAAGTCATGTCCATTAACCCCACCACGTCTTCCAGTCTATTCTTAACCACCTCTGGAAGCCCTCTCATCACACTTTCTCTAAACATCGTTCTCTGCAACGGGTCAATCTC
>NC_140177.1:92680881-92850881 GCF_963971535.1 Notolepis coatsorum
TAAACAAGGTTGCGTCGCAACACTGTTTTCAAAATAAAGGTCACATATACAAATACCGTAGTAGGCCTCTCAATTCTTATAAAAAAAGTCCCGGATATACATAAACATTCATTGGCATAGATCTCTATAAACGGCCCAACACATTGATCACTTTAGGCACACCCTGAAACCAGTAACATCACAAATATGAAGAGGGTAATTACCCATAAAAATAATAAACCTTTCACAGGGTTATTATTTACAATAATAATTTCATTTTATTTATAAAGCACTTTTCATTGTGAAACAAAGGTATGCAGAGTTTCTTGTCCTCCTGATAATATAATAAATAATAATTTAGGACCTGCTCAGAGGTCATTAATCGGCATGCATGTATGCGATTCGTCTCTGCGATTAATGTGTGTTGTGATGATCTCATTCAAGGAGCACACACACACACAGTTTGTTGTTTTTGTTCTATTAATGATTTACACACTTTCTCAGTTGGTTCATTATAAAAGATACAAACCTGAAAACAAAAGCACTTAAATGTTAAATAAAAGGACCACAGTAATGAGGCAGGAGAAACATATTTTTTTGCACTATAATGGTAAAATTGTTATTTAAAAATGTGCCTCTAAAAAATATTCTGTGCACCTAAATTTCTCATTTAGGGGCAACTGTGCCCCTAGCAGTGCATGTGAGCGGATCGGCGTGGGCGAGAAATCCGCTCTTCGCTCTAGACGGCTTGTTCCGCTCCGCTAATCGCTCATGTTGACCCCGCCCCCAAGTCGCTCACCGCTCACCTTGAATCGAGCGCTCCCCGCTCCACATCGCTCGGCAGATTTTTTTTGGAGCATGATGTACATTTGCTTGATTTGACCAAACAGTCTACACCCCCTGGGCCCCGTAACAATTGTTTGTATTGAGCCGTATTGTAATTGTACCCATTCTGCAATGTTAAATAACGCTGTTTATCCATTCACTAGCTCTACTAAGCGATGATAGCTAGCCTAGCCACAATGCTATGGTCGCTGCCATTAACGTTAGCATGTAAGCTAACGACCACAACAATGGCGTCATATATATAACAGGATGTGAGTGACTGTTCACCCTTCTCATTGGTTGAAAATGGCCTTCATGTTTGTACATCGCCATCTGTTGCTTTGGCATTGTACTACATGTATATTACATCAGTGTTAAACCACTGTGAGCGGCCCGGAGTGGATTGGAGCGGAGGAGAACTCTCGCTCCGGACGTCGCGCCGAGCCATTTTAAAACCCACTCCATCGCTCACGTCAACCACCCGCTCCGCTCACGCTCCGATCCGCTCACATGCTCTGGCCCCTAGTGAAAAAGCTTAGCGTACAGCCCTGGGCAGTGAATGAGTTTATTTAATTTTATTATTATTATCTTTTCCCCCCTCCTTTTTCCGATATTTTTTTCTCCCATCCAACTGTTAGTCGTTATGCCAATTCCCAACCCCCTTCCTGGTTGTTGCGCACCCCCCCCCTACTGTTGGTCCGGGAGGCCGGAGACTGTCGCATGCTTTCCTCCGACACATGTGCAGCCAGCCGGCAGCCAGCCTGGCAGCGCAGATTCTCACTGGGAGAGTGTAACGTGTGGAAGGTCACACTACCTTTCTCCAGATCCTACCCTCGCTGTGCAGGCGCCCCGACCGAACTGTAGGGGTTGCTGTCCACAACGCCCAGGACCCACCCACGGCTCCCTCCCCCTAACTCAGCCAAACGAGTTAGTATAGCGATCAGCCCAAGCCAAGGCAATGCTGACTCTCCGGGAGTCGAGACCGCAGTGGTGACGAGCACAATCTCCGCTACGCCACCTGACCGTGGCAGTGAATGAGTTAAGATGCAACAGGTGAGGCAGGCGGCTAAGTGAAGATACTGTACTTATGGAGCGTGTGTGTGTATGTATGTATGTACAGTATCCTCACATCAGCTGCTGAATCGTTAATAAGCTATAGATTTATATGGAATTCATTAATCTATTCTTTAGGGCTGACTTTTTTTTTGGAATTCGAAGCTTCGGGCCGAGATTCGATTTTAATTCGAAGCTTCGAATTTTTTTTAATATATATATATATTTTTTTTTATGTTGTGGGACTTGTACAGCACTTTGTCAGTGCTGTAACGTTTAAACCTTTTTAAATCTTAGACAAACTAAACAATTTGCTTTCATGAAATATTGTAAGCATCATTTGAGGCTTTATAAAAACAGCACAATGAACACAAATCTGTCAGTGCCGAGTCCGACCTCATCTTAAATAACAAACCGCATTGCTTGTTGTAGTTACCAAAGAGAGGCAGAGTTGATTTTGCAAAAAAAAATCATATATATATTTTTTTATCGGATTTTATTTTCATATTCTAATCCCATGCCCATCAAACGAAGCTTCGAAGTATTTAAGACAGCCCTACTATTCTTAGTCTATTCCATATCCGCGCAATTGGTTGTAGTTGCTATTAATTTAGTGTCCAGTGTGTGTAATGCTCACAATGCCTCATTGAGTCATGACTATAAATGCAAAACGTAATTGTTAATGATACAAATATTGTCATATTTATTATCATTATACTTATTTAATTCCGATATCTGTAGAATCGACTTAAATGCAATCACCAACTATTTATCCCAAATTAGTGGTGTAACGGTTAGGGCTGTACCGAATGCTTCGAAGCTTCGATCATAATGTTGACATTCAAATTCTAAATCAACATTCGAATTTTCTATATTTAATAATTTTTTTATTTTTAATTTTTTTTGTCTATTCAATCTGTTTAAACCAATGGGGGTTTTCACAGTTGCAGTTAAAGATTAGGCTACACTAATATTATACTATAAGACGTCACCATCACTTTCATACCAACCGTGCCCTTATTGGATTATTTATGTTGACGAAACTGATGAGTTATATTCATTAAAGAAAGTTGATTTAATAAAAGAAAAATACTAATTTAATCAGATTAATCACTTTATTCAAATTGAGGATTCCGTTAAAGGCCAACTTGCAGGTTGTATTTTTGTTCAATAAACAATGTGGACTAGGCCAACAGTGACTTTCATGAAGAAGAAAAAAGATTATATTGAAATTGACCCAGTTTTAGCGTTTATATCAAACATTTTGTCTGCCCAACACAATCACCACGCACGTGGATATTTTAATCAATGGTTCATAACGTGCGCGTGTAATCGAAATGATGTCGTCACGGCAGGTGCAGGGCACCTGAGAGTCACACACAGCTAGTGGCAGGCAGAGAGCCTTGCTACTACTAGCCGAGGAGTAATGAATGAAAATTAGTGATGCACCGATGTGAAAATTGTGGCCGATACCGATAACCGATATTAATATTGCTGTTCTGGCCGATACCGATATTTACCGATGTCGATATCTCTGTATAGAAAACACTTTTTTATGATAATCAAATAAAGAGCTATTTTCCAAAACGCATAATTTTTTTACTTTTGTAACTTATTTCCAGAAATGACTGATATTTTGAAACTATTTAAGGCCAAAACATGTAAAAAGAAAAAAAAAAAAATTTTTTTAATTTTTTTATATCGGCCCTATCTTGATATCGGACCGATACCGATGTGAAAAAAAAACTGCCATATCGGCCGATATTATATCGGCGGCCGATATATCGTGCATCACTAATGAAAATATATCTGTTTCACCTAACAACACTATTGCTCCGTGATCATAGCCATCCATCTCTAAAGCTAACCACTATTTGTAAAAGCCACAACCATGTTACCATATTTGTACTAATGAAAATCATTGTGTCGTTGTACATATTGTGTATACACCGTTAGAAGCTAGCTAAGTTAGCTAACGTAGCTTAGCTTGGTAGCCGAAACTCATAATATCACCCGATTTAAAATGGTTCTCTCCTCTTTGTATACCTTTATCATCACAAGTATTCTGCCAAGGAACTTATGGACACGACAATAGTAGTAGTTATAAGGTGTTTGAGCTTGTAGCGTTAGTTAGCTCATAGCTATCGTCACTGATGCACCGAGTGCAGCTAAAGGGGCTACTATCGTATCAACATGCCGGGGCGCATAGCTTGCTAGCCAGCATTCTCGAAACTCCTAACATCACCCGATTTAAAATGGTGTGTGTGCACAGTGCTTTTGCCCCACAGGTCTGAGAAGAGGACCTACACATTTTACTCGTTCCCAAAACTCTTTTAAATGCACGACAGTAGACATAATGCTAACGTTAGCGGGGTAACGTTAGCCAGAGCCATATAGCCAGCTTGATACTATGACCCGGGGATAAGGCGACAGCCCACAGACCAGTAGCGCTGCTGTACTGAACAACAGGCTGCCTAGTGGTAAATGTAGTTATTTTTTTACGACATTAAAAACATTATAACTACCTTGTTTCAACCAGTTGTAGCTGGTCCATCAAAGTCTCCCGACGATTAAACCCATTTGCGTCTTGTAAGGCGTCAATTTGGATCAAGGAAATAGCTTTCTGCACTCGTCAAAACTCCTTGTAGTGGATCAGAAGTAGGGGAAAGATACCCGACGTGACGTCATGGCCCTGATAGCTCCGATAAGCTTTTTTGATTCGCGCGTGCATGTTATTCGTGCGTGGACCTTTTTACCCCTTTCGGAGTGGCATTTCCGGCGTCAAATGGAAAAAAAATTATAATTAAATTAGATACCAATGATGTAACCTACCCATAATTGAAGAGTAGGGTTTAACCTGCAAGTTGGGCTTTAAAAAAAAGAATAATAATAATTTAATAAAAAAAAAAGATTTCTTTATTTTTTTTTAATAGACATTCGAAGCTTCGTTCGAATACTTCAATCGAAGCTTTGAATGTTAAAAATGACATTCGGTACAGCCCTAGTAACTGTACACAAAAACCACGGTTCGGTACGTACCTCGGTCACGGTTCGGTACACAGGTTTTCGGTACAGTGGGGGAAAGTTTGGCTTTCCATGTTCCAATCAGGGGTGATGTAGTGTGCAGTTACTGTTAAGTAGGGCTGTCAATGAATATTCTATATTAAAATTAATAATCGACTTGTAAAAAAAAAAAAAAAAATTTATTGTGGGAAAAAAAACAGCCCCCGGTGGGCGTCGGCCTGAATGCGCTGCATGGCCGATAGGAGACACGCAACATCATTGAGCAACGTGCAAGTAATAATGAACAACAACTAGAAGACAGTGGTTTGCACTCTGAGCATCTCAAGCCCCGGTTGGAAATACTTCGGATTTTGATTAACTTGTGGAACCTTGAGACAGTTTTATGCAAGCTACTGTATGTAAACTACAGCTGGAGTTCTAGCGTCAAGAATGTAAGTAGTCTACTTTTCTGTTTTAGAACTTTATTGTAAATCATCCCTCAGGGTAAAACGTTATTGTATAGAGAAAAAAGCGTCATGCAGGTCCCGTTTCATATCATTAATTTGTAGGGATGCACCGAAAGTTATCGGCCGAAAATGGTTAAAAAGGCACTTTCGGCTTTCGCCCGAAAGGGTTTTAGCACCGAAAATATATCACAGAATGTCAAAGAACAGAGTTACGTAACGTTCGTAACCTAAAGTGTTGTTGTGATGACGTAATCAAAACGTGCAACGTGTAACGTGAGCAGCTTGGCAGCTCTTCCTGCGTTCTGCAGCCTGTGATAACTAACTCCTCTTGGGAGTCGCGCTGTTTCTATGTAAACTCCGCGAGCAACGCATCCAATAAATGCGTCTTTAACATGCTTTATATCCTCGCCATTACTATATGCCTGTCTCAGTTAAAACCTTTTTAACTAACGTTAGCGTTAAGCTAGCTATTAGCTAACAATGCTTCCATTCCTCTTTGACCCGTCTCTCGTAAGCTACGTCATCCCCCGCTAAGAGTCACAGGAGATGTAGTAAATACTTAACAGTCCTCCCATGTAGGCTAGAACGCTGTGAATTATGACAGTAGCCACTACAGTAACATCATTAAGTCTGCTATAAGCTATTCTCCCCCTCGTGTGTGTGTCTTTATGCAGATCTTTATGCAGTTTTAAAGCACCATGGCTTTGTTCTGAATGCACTTTGTTGTAGTTATCCTACAGAGAAAAGAAAATGCACTTGAGTTTAATGCACATTTTGTTGTATGCAAAGAGAAATTTTTTTAATTGTACAATCTTTCAGCAGTCAGTCTGGAAATAATGTATGCATTCAAAAGTGCTGAATAAATGTTTTATGGGCCCATAATAGTGATTATTAATATTATTTAAGTTAAGTTTTGCCATAATCATGTCTTTTGCCATAATCAGGTAGCTGAAAAAAAATTATATTTATATTAATCATTTTCGGCATTCGGTTTTCGGCCAACTGTTTCCCATTTGGTGCATCCCTATTAATTTGATCTCTGAGAGACGGCCCCTTCCATCTCACGCACTGAGAGAGAGAGGGTGTGTGTTCGCCACCCTATGATGCTAAATTACAGGTAAGCTCTGTGTTGTGCGTGGGTTGAACGAACACCCGGCACTTTGCGCAAATTATATTTTGGGAAGGGGTGAACTTGGAAGTTTTGAATTAAATTCTAAATTAAGTTCCTCACATGTGCTCCATTAGTGGTTAATCTACCGTTGCATTCGTTCGGTACACAGTAGGGCTGAACGATTAATCAATTTAAAATCGAAATCGTGATTTGAAATGTTGCGATTAGCAAACCGCAAAGCCTGCGATTTGGGATACGTTATACAGCGAGTCTGATTCATGTTGTTTTTCTTGCGTGCCAGTCATGCTTACCTATCAGAAGCTTGTGAAACGCCTGTGTGTGAAGAAGGTTACAGCAGGGCTCCAGAGTGCTTTGGTCGCATTATGCGACCCGAAATAAGTCCCAGCTTTTTTTCCCCGCACTGTTTCTATGTGCAATGAAAACTCCAATGTTTCTAACAAGCTTTGCATCCTCGTGATTCCTGATGCCAACGTCGGGCTAAGCTAGCTAACCCTGCTCAAGACCGAAAACAGCTGAGCTCCAATAGTAAGGAAAGGGTGGGGGGGGAGCGGGGCTCGGTGGGGGAGCCAGTCTCTCTCGTTCAATTAACGTTTAAGTAGCAAAACATTGCACTCTAAAAACAAACTGGATAGTTGATGATAATAAACATTTAACTTCATTAGCTGAAGTATTCTAAAATCATTTAAGCCATTCTCCCTTTCTGTGTGTGTGCGTGTACACGCGTGTCCCATATCTGATCTGAGGTCTTTGGAAAGACCAGATGACATCAGACCAGATGACATCAAGTTCAAGTTCAAGTTCTTTAATAGTTGTCATACAGAAGTACAGAATACTTTCATACAAAATGCTTCTTACTGTTACGCTCCAGAGACTGTGCTAGACAAGATAGTATCAAATAACATAATAACATAATATAGCATGAATTTAGAAGAAGAAAATGAGGTCACAGTGTTCGGTATAGACATATGTACAATGTTCTGAGTTACCATATAATATACAATACACAATACTATGCAGTGTACTAATGTACAGTACTATCTAGTGCAAAGCAGAAATGGGATGAGGTACAACATCAGAGGAGTTTGATGGTATTTACTGAGGATTGCGAGATAATGTTGATATTTGACTCTTTAATTGCCAAACCCGAGATATCTCGGGTTTTGGTCGTTTATTCTTTTATTCGATATCTCATTATATCTCATTATTCATCTAGGGACCTTGGTGTTACCATAGGAAATGAGTCTGAGATCGCCAAAGTGCAATACTGGCCGCATCCTGCTAGAAGGCGGTATCGAGCACCCTTTGAAACCTTATATCTTACCCTGTGTTACGTTCAAATCCCTCCGGGCGCAGTTTTCTGGGTCAGGCGAGGCGAGCAGTTCGCCCGATCGCATTGAAGCGCGTCAAATGCCCCCGATGCATGTGTTGTGGTGGGTTATGTCATGGACCAGATGGCAATCAAACAATTGGAATATTCTTTTTGGAATACCCCCGATCAGAGGTAAGGACTATCTGACGTCAATTCCAGCTTGATCGTGCAATGTTTTCATACCGATCCAGCTGATCAGAGTTTTTAGTGTTAAAAACGAATGCTGTTACTGGCAATCAAAGTATCAGAAACGCCCCCCCCCCCCCCCCCCCCCCCCCCTTTCATGCATTCATGATTAAACATAATACCTATTATATACATTTGATTTGGAAATAGTAGCAAGAAACCCGCCCTATAACTCAGTGTTTCATGAATGATCCCGGATCACCCCCCGCATCCCCTTAACAATTGTGTGTATTGAGCTGTACTGTATTGTACCCATTCTGCAATCTGTTAATAAAGTTTTCAATCAATTCAATCAATCACTCCTAAACTATACTTATATTCACCACGGGATAACGCGTAAACGTATGCATGAAAAAATTATCTCTTTTTTTGCATCTTGGACGGAAGAAAGTCACTGTCAAATGACCAATGACCATAGTATTGTCCCCATAGCTATAATATAGATATAGCTCTCCAAACATAGTAACGCACAGTGAAAATATGTAATGGAAACCTGGCACGTTAGCTACAAGGCCAAGACTAATAGCTGGCACTGAATGAGTTAAACATTAAAAAAATTATGATACAAAATAAATGTATACATGATCATGCAACATAAAAAAAAATGCAAGCCACATTTTACAATAAACCTCCATTGGGCTGCTTTAAATATTTTTATAATAATCGCAAATTTGATCACAATCACAATATGTCAGAATTTAGATTATTTCCCAAAATCTTGCAAAAGAGATGCAGACCCTCACTTCTGTTTTGCACACGGCACTGGCCTTATAAGGAGCTGGCGGGGCATCTCTATGCAAATTCAGGTGTATGGGAACGCACTTCCAGTTTAAGAATGAGTGACATACTTCATTCAGCGGAGCACAACTGTGAACATTTTGCCCACTTACGAAGACCGTTTCACACATTCAGGAATCCGGAGGAGGATTTTTGTAAATTTGAAGTACTACATTTTTACCAAAATATTTACAAAGTTCAAAGTATTTATATGTTTGAGAATGAGGACCATTGTTTTTAGTTTTTTACACAAATCCTTATATCCACATAAACGTGGCACAGGGACACACAAATTATTATATTACACAAAGCAAGAGGCACAGGAAAACACAAGTTGTGCCTACATCCACTAATAAACATGAGGCATAGTTACACTACACAGTACAAATCATATCCACTTAAAAAATGATACACACACACTAGGGAACAGTCTCATAATCTCGCATCTTAATTCCTTAAATAACCTTATTATTTTAATGGGAATTAAGATGGATTAAGAAATATATTGTGTTGTGTTAATTACAGCATCATGCAATGATAAAGATGGAAAAAAAACAGCAATACCTTGTCTTATAGGGACTGCAGCCTTATCATTTCATTGAGTTGTAATTACTGTACCACAAGGATTCAATGTCTAGATGACATCACTGGTGGTCATATTCAAACTAATCTATTCTCAACAACTGCCAAACTAAATGAATGTGTGCAAAAATAAATCTGCATTGTTTTTGGTAAAGTGCCCCTTTTAACCTCTTTAGCCCGAGCGGATTGTCAGCGGACAGCAAATGACATCACGTCATAAATCCATCTGTACAGACTGTATGAATTAATGTTGCTTTTTTTTTTTTTATGTAGCCAAGAGGAAATACCCTAACCCTGTCAAAACAGCAGTCATAGTGTATATTTTCAGCAATACATTTACCAATAGGTTAAAGTGTTAATTGTGAAATATGAGTTCTGGAAATGTATTTGGAAACAGGGAAATATAGACGCTAAAAAATCCATGCCGCCATTTTGTTTGTAGTCATAATAAGAAGACGAGCCCTTGAGCTTTCAATGAGAGTTGCTGCTGATGGAGGCGCAGTGTTCAGGGTAACAGAGCATGAGCTGAGGCGGACCTTTAAAAAAGTGAATATCAGGAAGGCAGCAGGTCCGGACGGCATCCCCGGCCGCGTCCTAAAAGTCTGTGCCGACCAACTGGCCCCAGTATTCACTGACATATTTAACCTGTCCTTAGAACAGGCTGTCATCCCCACCTGCCTGAAGAAGTCCACTATTATCCCTGTACCCAAAAAATCCAAGCCTGCTTGCCTCAACGACTACCGCCCTGTAGCTCTCACCTCCATAGCCATGAAGTGCTTTGAGAAGCTAGTAAAGGGCTACATCTGCTCCTCCCTCCCCATCAACATGGACCCCCTGCAATTTGCATACCGCCCCAACAGGTCCACGGAGGACGCCATATCCCATGTGCTGCACACAGCAGCATCACACCTGGACAAGAGGCAGGGGAACTATGTGAGAATGCTATTCATCGACTACAGCTCGGCATTCAATACCATAGTCCCCTCCATACTCATAGCCAAGCTCAGGGACCTGGGCTTGGGCTATGACCTCTGCCAGTGGGTCTTGGACTTCCTGACTGGCAGACCCCAGGTGGTGAGAGCAGGCAACTGCACCTCCTCATCCATCACCCTCAACATAGGGGCCCCCCAGGGCTGTGTTCTGAGTCCCCTCCTCTACTCCCTGTACACACACGACTGTGTGGCTCAGCGGAGTAGCAATACAATCGTCAAATTTGCTGACGACACAGTGGTGGTGGGCCTGATCTCTGCCAACGACGAGAGGGCCTACCTGGAAGAGGTCAAGGTCCTGGCGGGATGGTGCCAGGAAAACAGCCTCTCCCTGAACGTCAGCAAAACAAAGGAGATGATTGTGGACTTCAGGAGGTCGGGGGTCAAGGACTACAGCCCCCTCAGCATCGACGGGGCACCGGTTGAGAGAGTCAACAGCTTCAAGTACCTCGGAGCCCACATATCCGAGGACTTGAAATGGACCATACACATTAACAGTGTGGTGAAGAAGGCACGACAACGCCTCTACTTCCTCAGGCGCCTAAGGAAGTTCCAAGTCAGCCAGAAGATCCTTAAGAACTTCTACTCATGTACAATAGAGAGCATCTTGACCGGCAACATCACCTCCTGGTTTGGGAATAGCACTGCAAAAGACCAAAGCAGACTACAAAGAGTGACACGTTCAGCCGAACGCACAATTGGAGGGGGGCTCCCCACCCTCCAGAACATTTACTACAAGCGTTGCAAGGGGAAGGCTAAGAGAATTATTAAGGACTCGAGCCACCCGAACAACTGCCTCTTTGAACTGCTGCCGTCAGGCAAGCGATACAGGAGTCTCAAGGCGAGCACAGAAAGACTCAGAAGTAGCTTCTATCCCCAGGCCATCAGGCTGCTAAACGAACAATGAATGAACACTACACAACAACAACCACCAAACACACATAGCACACACATCCACACGCACACACTCACTTTAAACAAACACACTGTAGCACCCACTACACACACTTTATAGCACACACCCACTTTAAACAAACACACTGTAGCACCCACTCCCCACACTTTATATTTATGGATGAAGGATTGCACTACAACTCGTACACCTTA
Source organism: Notolepis coatsorum (assembly GCF_963971535.1). Lineage (NCBI taxonomy): Eukaryota > Metazoa > Chordata > Actinopteri > Aulopiformes > Paralepididae > Notolepis > Notolepis coatsorum. The sequence continues at coordinate 92,692,351 of NC_140177.1, forward strand.
CTGTAAATTGTACCTAAAATTGTACCTCATCCCATTTCTGCTTTGCACTAGATAGTACTGTACATTAGTACACTGCATAGTTGTGTATTGTATATTATATGGTAACTCAGAACATTGTACATATGTCTATACCGAACAACTGTGACCTCATTTTCTTCTTCTAAATTCATGCTATATTATGTTATTATGTTATTTGATACTATCTTGTCTAGCACAGTCTCTGGAGCGTAACAGTAAGAAGCATTTTGTATGAAAGTATTCTGTACTTCTGTATGACAACTATTAAAGAACTTGAACTTGAGTTGAAAAAAATTTAAAACTACACTACCCAGCTCAAGCCAGCTCCTGTCAATCAATGACTTGTGGATTAAAAAAAAAAAATCTTATTTTTTGGGATTATCTACCACTAAACTGAACGTTATTAACATAAATTAGAACACAGTTAGTTTATCTACCTTTCTGTGAATGTTTAGCAAAAATCGACATTGCAATCCGATAAAAAATGACTGAGCAGTTTCCATAATAAAAAAGTAACTGTATTTACAGTAGATTTAATTCACGGTTCTTGCTGCACGCCTGGTAATACTAAATCCAGATTGAACTCTGCCATTGGAAATAGAAGATTTGGCCCGATCCATAGATGTGTGACTTGGCTATAATAAGGTCATTTATAGGCCTGATACATATTATGTAATAATATTTTAAATTGCATGTCCAGATGGCAGAATTCAGTACTGTATCTACAAAACCTTCTGTTTAATCATCTTCCCTTTATTCATTTGCTTCGATTTTTTTGTACATGTGATCTCAAGAAGGTGCTGAACGAGCTCAGTGGCAGTCTTTCATGTCTGGTAATATTTAGCATGGTGTTATTCACTGTCAAAGATGAAAAATGTAAATACAATTTGATATTCTCCTTTTGGTTCATTACAATTTACTCAAGCCTGGTAACACACAATATTTCTGACACTGGGAATACATTCCTTGAGATCCATAGATGTTCCTATTAGATACCAAGAACATGCAAATGGGCCTTGTACAAGTGGAGCAATCGTCCATTTACTTAGGTATGTATTTTTAGGCAGATTTTCTGAAAATATGGCTAGGGCTTAAGAGGTTAAGTAGAAGTATCTGTGGAAGTAAAATTCATGGGCAAAAACTTATTTGAATTTTACCCTTTAAAAACAATTATAACCCTTTTAATTAAATGTTTTAATTAAATACCTTAGTCATTACTGATTAAGGTATGTAGCCCCTGACTGAAATCAAGGCATGCTTAACTCATTGGACGCCAGACCCGAGATAAGTCGGGTTAACTCGCCGACGCTTAAGCGCCAAACCCGCGAAAAGTCGGGTTTTCATCGTTATTTCTTTTATTCGATATTTCCATTAATTATCCATCCAGGGCGGGGCGCCCCAGTGGCGAACCACATAGCGCGCTCAGCCACGACACGGGCGACCCGGGTTTGATTCCCGAACCCGTCGTTATTTCCCGAATGTCTTCCCCCCACTCTGTCTCCCATTCCTCCTCTGTCTCTCCCTACTGGACTGCCCAGTAGAAATAAAGCGATAAAAACGCCAAAAAAAAAACTTTAATTATCCATCCAGGGAGCCTGGCGTTATCATAGGGAATGAGTCTGAGATCGCAAAAGTGCAATACCGACCGCATCCTACCAGGCGGCGGTATCAAGCACCCTTTGAAACCTTGTGTCTTGGGCTGTTCGTCGATTATATCCGGGTCGGCTCTTTTTCTCCGGGCAAGACAAGCGGTTATAACGCTCGGATTGAGAAGAATCAAATACTCTCGATCCATGTTTTGTGGTGGATTATGTTTGCGACACGATGGACATCAATACTTGGAATGGCGATCAGATAATTGGAATATTCTTTTTGGGGTACATCCTAGTCAAGGTAAGGGCTATATGATATCAATCTTGCGTTGATCCAAGAATGTCTTCATTGCGATCCGAGCGTATCTGTGTAACGTTAGTCCATAACGTATTCCGATCAAAGCATCAAAAAACTACGCCCCCCACCCCACCCTTTCATGCATTCATGATGGAACATAATACCTATCATATGCATTTGATTTTTTTAATTGTAGCGTGTGTAGGGACGGAACGCCAATGCATTTAGTATAATGCACGTTGCAGGCTATTACCAGCCTCCCAGGAATGACCCTAGACCGCTCTAAAACCATACTTATATTCACCACGGTATAAAACGGGAATGTATGGATGAGAAAAAAAAAATCACATATTGAACGATAGATACTCTATGTCAAATGGGCCATAGTATTGTATCCATAGCTATAATATAGAATATAGTTATAGCCCTGCAAACACTGCCACGTATTCCTATACTTTAGAATGCTTGCCTTTTAACCACACATCACGCATATCGCTCTGGCGCTGATTGAGTTAAAGGGTCTGCAATGTTTTATGTACCCTTTGACTTTTATTGAGGGTTGAGCATAGATTAGGGCATTTCAAGTATTTCTTTAAGGGATGATTGTTCCATAATGACACACACTTACACGCATACATACTTTTAATCTCCTAAAATCATTGTTCTCTCTCACAGCCAAAGCCGACGGTGCAGGAAGCGGATGTGGTCTCCAGTCCAGCAGCAGAACAGAGAGGCAGAAGCCCCCAGTCCCAGCAGACACTCACTGGGTCCCATCACACCTCACCCACCAGCAGTCCACAAGGCAGGGATGGTAAGGAGATGCATACATGTACATGTATACTGTGGGATGCACCACTACTATTATGGGATATCGGGCAGATCATGCCAGATCAAAACAGGGTGTCAGTATGGAGAGAATTACCCCAATACTAAAACCTGATACTAGGAGCCATGTGTCTTATGTTCCAATATTACAACCTGATCCTAGGAGCCATGTGTGTCATGTCAGAAATCAAAGCAAATCTTCATTTTAGACACAGAGAAAATAGTTGATATGATTTTGTTTGTCTAATGACCCCAAACTGAACTACTTGACTTGACTATACTGTTAAGTAAGTTAAAGTAAAGGATGTGATGGGCACTGGGTATCAAACGATACTTAAGGGTTTCCCACTTTAACTCTATCCCACAGTTATCTTGTAAACGGCTCACGTTTGTTTATATTCACATTTCAACCCAAGTAGATTGTTTTCTATTGTTGTTCTATAGTCTACAAGCTGAATGCATTCCAAAGCCTTTTGGTTTTGGTGACGTTTTAATGAGTCCGACCACATTTGATTGACGGGCAAGTAAGTTGTTAGATTGGTGTCAGCCCACCGTAACATGAGACCGTCCCACAACAAACACATCCTCCCTCTTGTTGTGGTGTTTGTTGTTGGTATATCAAAAAGCAGGGTAGCCGGACCAGCACTCTCGGGTTCAATGTTTTTAATGGCAGCCTGAATAGATAGCAGACATGTTTCGGACAATGTCCTTCTTCAGTGATATGGCTAGCAATGGAAATACATTCAAGATGGTAGTTAAATATTTAATATTTAATTAAATAGTTTCAAATTATACATTGGGCATCCTTGAGAAACCTCTTGTTTAGCAACAAACAACAACTTTAATAAAACCAGAAATAACACTGTGGGTGTAAGGAGGTTAGAGGAAACAGGTTAAAACGTTCTCTTCATTCATTCCTCTAGGTTCGATGCAATTGAACAGGTGGATATAATAGCATTCACGTTGCAACAGCAACTTGTGTCTGTCTCCACCTCGCGCGGGCCTGAGTACTAACTCTAGTCCCATATATTTGAGATCGTTGACGGTATGTTTACACCGACAACTTGACATCTGAATTTCTCACAGCACATTTGTGTTCACTGATTCTTGATTTAAAGGCTCTCGTTGTTTTGCCCACATAAGAAAAATTACAAGGACATTTTAGCAAATACACCAGATTAGACGAATTACACGTAATCCGTCCTTTGACTGGTATATTTTTCCCCGTTTTAGGATGTACGAAAAATTTACCTTTTAATCATGCCTTGGCACTGTACACAGGATTGGCAGGGAAAATTCCCATCTGGGATATTGGACATAAAATGAGAAGGTTTCTTTAAGGGCAAATCAGTTTTGACTAGGAGATTAGATAGATTCGCTTGTCTCTTATAAAAATTGTTAGGCGAATGCTGAAACGCTGCCCCTATAAGAGGGTCGGACTGCAGAATATGCCAATGTTTATTGACAATACTCTGTGTGTCTCTCGTGATAGGGCTGTAAGTAGACACAAAAGATACTTTGTCTGTTTTGTCTTCTTTCTTTCTGGGGGTGAACAACGTGGCCCTATCGATATGTTTGGTTTTGTTCAGGGCTTTGAGTGTCAAATCGGCACTGTAGCCTCTTTCGTGGAAACTGCCACGGAGGACCTCTGCTTGTGCAATAAATCTATCGTCAGTATCACATATTCTCTTATAACGAAGTATTTGGCGATAAGGTAGACTATTCTTCAAGGCTGGGGTGTGATAACTGGAATAATGCAAGAACGAGTTACGGTCTGTCTCCTTTTTAAAAACCTGTGTGTAATGAGATGCCATTAGGGGCTTTCTTGATCAGAACATCGAGGAAAGGTAAATTATGCATATCAAACTTCAATGTAAACTGTATAGTTTCTCTACAGGTGTTCAGGTACTCAAGGAAGGCAAAAAGATCAGATGATGAACCAGACCAAATAAAAAACAGATCGTCAATATAGCGCATATAAGATTTGACAAATTTCTCAAACGGGTTATTATTAAAGATATGATCTACTTCATATTTGGACATATAAAGATTGGCTAGGTTCACAGCGGCTGGAGAGCCCATGCTGAGGCCTCTGTTTTGCAAGTAGTATTTATCTTGGAATCTAAAATAATTTCTAGTTAGAACTAGGTCGGTTAAACTAACTAGCGCTTCTGTTGGGGGGAGTAATACTTCCCTCGAGTTTAAATAAAAACTCAGAGCATCTAGTGCGTCAGCATGTGGAATGCTGGGGTAAAGACTGACTACATCTATGGTAACTAGTAAGTCTGTAGGACTAATGTTGCAGGTCGAAAGCCTGTTCAAAAAAGTAGTAGTATCTTTTAAGTAACCACGTTGAGAAGAGGCCAAATCCTTAATATGCGCATCAATGAATTGAGAGATTTTTTCTGTGGCAGAGCCAATACCGGAAACAATAGGTCTACCAGGAGGGTTAATCAGATCCTTGTGGATTTTAGGTAAAGTGTAAATAATAGGGGTAACCGGGTACTCTACAAACATAAACTTAAATTCATTTTCTGTAATTGCCTCTGACAATCTCAGGCTTTTGAGGACCGTTTTGATTTCCGTAGAAAATCTAAACACAGAGTCTGAATTTAAAAGGGCATATACCTCAATCTCGTTCAATTGTCTGTTGATCTCAGATACATACAAGCTCTTATTTTGGAGCACGATACCAGAACCTTTATCGGCTTTTCTAAAAATTAAATCATCTTTCTTCATGAGTTCCTTAAGTGCTGCAGACTCTGATTCAAGTAAATTTGGGTAAAGATGGGCTTTGTGACTGGTCTCACATAACTTAAGGACATCATTTTGTACCAATCTGCAGAAGGTTTCAACTGAGGGAGGGTTGAGATGGGGAGTAAACAGGCTACAGGGTTTAAATACTTTTCTTTTAGGAAAAAGGGAGGTGTCTGGCTCTGTCGCAGGCCTAGCATCTACATCAACATCATCACTTATAGGCACATTTTCGTTAGCAACATATTGAGTTCTCTTATCAAACCCTCTGGCATAAAATGCTTTCAACTTAATGTTTCTAAAAAACTTAAATAGCTCTACCTTGGTAGTAAATGAGTCCACCTTGCGGGCCGGGACAAACGATAAACCTTTAGAAAGGATATTGTGGTGTGGGTCGCTCAATAGTGCATCAGAAATGTTGACAATATTGGATGTAATGCTTATCACCGGAACCGTGGGTTTCCTCCTCTGGCTCCGCCTCGTCTTCCTGTGGGTTCTCTCTCCGGTCGGGGAAGAAGCGGAGCGTCCTGCTCGTCGCGAAAAATAGACTGGCTTCGGAGGGGGTATCTGGCCTGAGAGGGCGCCTCGTCTGAGCTCACCGCTGTGGAGGAGGAGTCAGTATGCCGTTGCCTGTCTCTGGGCTGCCAATTCAGCCTGCGGTTCCTGGAAGGTGGCTTATGGAGCCATGGGTACACCATATGCGCTGCATAGTCCTGCTCGTCTCTTCTCCTCTTGGCTCTCTTGTGCAGCTCGATGTCGTGTTTGTATTTATCGAGTTTCTGGTTCACTGACTCGAGCAGTTTGGTCAGGGGTTAGAATAGTTTTAATTTCGTCCTCTAACGAATGTTTGTTTGTTGGGAAACACTGCTTACAATATTACTGACGCACGTAGAGCGGTGTACACACACACGGACCTTATGCATAAAGATAATTGGAATGCTATCACCATGTGTATATTGATGTCGTGTTTTCCTGGTTCTTTTACAGCTGCTACCATTGACTGCCTGCTACTGAAAAGAGTCACCTGGAATAGGCCCAACTGGGAGTACACTATAGAGGTACACACTGGTGCTGTCACCATACTGACTTCCACACAATACAGAGTTTACCAAAACGATACCACAACATTAAAGGATGTTTGAAATGTGTGTCGTGATTAATTATAATTGATGTATTATTACTGCACTCACCTCCTCTCCTGATCTCCTTCTTCCACCACACTTTGCCTCTCGCCTCCTCTCCCCTGTTCTCAGACTCAGTGCTCAGACTCTAGCCAGACCACGGTGACCAAGACCCACCACCAGTTGGAGCGCTTCCTGTCTGAGGTATGCAGTAGGAGGAGCTAGGGCTGTACCGAATGTCATTTTTAACATTCAAAGCTTCTATTGAAGTATTCGAACGAAGCTTCGAATGTCTGTCGTCATATTTTATGACGTAATCCAAAAAAAAAAATTGTTTTACTCATTGACCGCCAGGAATTAGTTGGGCCCGTTCTAGCACTGCCACGCTTTAAAAGATAGGAGTGCATCACCTTGTTTGTAGAGCTATAAAACTATATTCTATATTATAGCTATGGATTGATTGATTGATTGATTGATTGATTGAAAACTTTATTAACAGATTGCAGAATGGGTACAGTACAGCTCAATACATACAATTGTTAAGGGGATGCAGACCAGAGAAAGACTTTCGTCTTGTTTACATCAGGGTCCCCCATTTTCAATTCATCGTAACATATATGACATACATGACATACAGATAGACAGAACTGCTACATCTGGTCTCTGACAAGAACAAATTGCAGGTTGAAAAAACCCTCAGCACGGAACTAGGCAAAATCTGCATATGGCTCGCTGATAACAAACTATCATTACACATGGGCAAAACAGAGTCCATTCTCTTCGGTTCAAATAACAAACTCAGCAAGACCGACGGATTCTCAGTTACAGTGGGTGACAATATTGTCACAAGGAAAGACTAAATTACCTACCTGGGTTCCATCCTAGAGGCAAATCTTTCCTGTGACAAAATGGCATCCAATGTAATAAAAAAAGTCAACCAACGAACTAGATTCTTGTACCGGATCTCCTCTCTGGTAAACAAGAATACCCTGAAGACTCTGGCAGGAGCACTCATTCAAGGGTACTATGACTATGCGTGCACCTCATGGTACCAAAGCACCTCAAAGGCGCTTAAAACAAAATTACAAACATCACAAAACAAACTGGTCAGACTACTACTTGACCTGAACCCCAGAACCCACCTCACCCCTGCCCACTTTGCCAACCTAGGATGGCTTAGAGTAGACGACAGCGTACAGCAACTTGCAATGGGCCTGGTCTACAAGATACACTATACGACCGGGGTGCCCATGTACATGTCAAAATACTTCCCAAAGGTCAGTGAATACCACAACCACTACACCAGAGGAAGCTCAACAAATCATGTTAAACCCAGATTCGGCTCAAACAAGGGACTAAACACGTTTCGCAATTATGCCACAACAATGTGGAACGCCCTACCCAAAGCTGTAAAGGAATGTGAATCCCTGCCCACATTCAAAACCGCTCTTAAATAGCACCTACGGGAGGCTGCAATTCGAAACTGGCCACCGTAAATGCCCAAAACCCCCACCACCTCCTAATAGACAGTCTCCTCCCCACCGCATGTATATATTCCCTCCCCGCCGTATGTATATTTCCCTCCCACCCACCCACCCCCTCCTAATGTACAGTCCCCTCCCCATCATATGTATATACTCTGTCAGGATCTAGGGGTAACAGTACTGTATATTTGAATACCGCCTATGTCACAAATGTATCAGTACTAAATACCTATATGTCCCTATGCCATAAATGTCATGTATGTTGTGTATGTCATAAATGTCTATATGAATTGAAAATGGGGGACCCTGATGGAAACAAGACAAACGTCTTTCTCAGGTCTGCATCCCTTTAACAATTGTATGTATTGAGCCGTACTGTATTGTACCCATTCTGCAATCTGTTAAAAAAAGTTTTCATTCATTCATTCATTCATCTATACATTTATGACATATCAGATTTGCAATTTATCAGATTTGCAATACATACTATGTATACACAATACTATGGCCCATTTGACATCACCTATCTATCATTCAATATGTGAAAAAGAATAAATGTTTCCATCAATACATGGTGGTGAATATAAGTATGGTTTTAGAGTGGTCTAGGGTAATTCCCGACATGCTGAGTTATAGCCGTATACGTCAATTCCACTATAGACGTTGCCGTTTCTTGCCTGTACATGCTACTATTCTGAAATCAAATCTATATCACAGGTATTATGTTCCATCATGAATGCATGAAAGGGGGGGGGGGGGTCATTTCTGATTATTTGATTGTCCGTAACGGCATTCGTATTGAACATTAAAAACGCTTATCAGCCCGATCGGTATGAAAGCATTGCAGGATCAAGCAAAAATGTAGTCGGATCGTCCTTACCTGTGATCGGGAGTATTCCAAAAATAATATTCCAATTGTTTGATCGCCATCTGGTACATCCAATGTCCATTTGGTCCATGGCATAATCCACCACAACATATGGATCTGGGATATTTGACGCGCTTCAATGGAACCGGGAGAACCGCTCGCCTCGCCCGACAAGGAAACATTTAACCGGAGACATTTGGCCATTCCACAGGCCAAGATACAAGGGTACAAAGGGTGTTCGATACCGCCGTCTAGCTGGATGCGGCCGATATTGAACTTTGGCGACCTCAGACTCATTCCCTATGTTAACGCCAAGGTCCCTGGATGAATAATGAATAAACATATTGAATAAAAGGAAAAACTATGAAATAACGATTATACTCGTTGTTGGTGTTCAATGATTGGTGCCCAATAACGAGTAAACTCGTTGTTGGCGGGGAATGAGTTAATATCCTCAAACTAAATCCTCAATTTGAATAAAGTGATTAATCTGATAAAATCTGTATTTTTTTTATTAAATCAACTTTCTTTAATGAATATAACTCATCAGTTTCATCAACATAAATAATCCAATAAGGGCATGGTTGGTACGAAAGTGATGACGTCTTGATTAGATGGAGCGCCGAGTGCCAAGCGGATGCAGATAGGCTACATCATTTATGATAAATGTTTTATTTAAAGGGGAACTATCTTACTATTTATTTCACTATTTGGGCAATTTTACATAATTCCTGTGAGTCTATGGAACACATCTGTACGTTTTTATTTTTTTTTATTCGTTGTTTTGTATTTGTAATCAAGTACTCTAAAGCAGCATTTTTCCACTTCAAGATTTCAAGCTGTTTTGGGCTGGGCTCCGCCCATAAGCGCTTTGAGTGACAGTCACCCACACAGCGTGATACATGCGAGAGAGAGAACAAGCGAGAGAGAGACAGAGAGGGAGAGAGGAGAGATGCTCAGCGTGTGTTTCCCCACACACGCACACAGTCGGGTTTGTGTGTAAATGCTCCGAGGCGAGGGAGAGATGCGGCCCGAAAACACACACACGCAGTTGGGTTTGTGTGTAAATGCTCCGAGGCGAGGGAGAGATGTGTCCCGAAAACACACACACACAGTCGGGTTTGTGTGTAAATGCTCAGAGACGATGGAGAGAGAGAGAGGCGATATGCGTGCCGAAAACACACACACAGTCGAGTTTCAAATCTGAGTTTGTGTGTAAATGCTCCCGTTGCTCCGTATCCCTCTCTCCCTCTCGCTGTCGGCACCCGCGCCACGTCAACCTGTTTGAGGAAGTGTCAGTATTTCCACTTGCTCTGTTGTTGAGCGAATGGTTGAGTGTGTGCTACAAACATAGAGGGGGCGGGCGTTATTATGAAGATGAGAATTCATGGACGTCCGAGGTACGCAACATTTCAGATGACCCAGTTCAGTGAGGGAGAATCTTGTGAAATGGAAGGATGCGCCAAAATGAGAATTGGAGACATAGACCCCATTGATACAAACCCACATTGCTAGAAAACCATGCTAAACACTGGAAAAGGCCATTTATAAGATGGTTCCCCTTTAAATTTGTATGACTAGTGAATTTGACGCTAGTGTATAATAGCGGCACGGTGGTGTAGTGGTTAACACTGTCGCCTCACAGCAAGAAGGTCCAGGGTTCGATTCCCGCTTGGGGACCAGGTTTCCATGATGCCAGTTACCCAGGTGGGGTATCTCCCAGGCCCTTTTTTTTTTTTTTAAACTTAAATTTTTATTAACAGTTTTAGACAAACAGCACTTACAAAAAAAAAAAAAAACTAACACCACAATAAAAACAAAACAAAACAGTGCACATACATATTTACATGGGTATCATGGTTAGTTGTCTGGTTCCCCTACAGTTGTTTTCCAGGTACTCTTTCAGTGCCACGCCTGGTTTTCCGTTTTACCGCTTGAATGCCACCATCCGCGCCAATGTTAACGTTAATATCGCCTAATCTATGTTTTAAATTATGGCTATGTGTCTAATCTGCCCATCGCATTATCAAAGACTATTTTCCAGTCAGTGCTGTGAAGGCAGATTGTTTTTTTATCGCGTCGTTTCCATTTCAGAGCAGTTAGAAAAGCCCCCGTTTTGATATAAAAAACAGCTCATTCTGGAGCATTCTATGAAAATCGTCTTTTAGTGGAATATTCCACAACGTTGATATTCGTCTGCCTTTTTATGAATTGTTTTCAAATAAACGCTAGATGATCAATATTATACGTGCACGCAAGCACATTACGGCCGCGCACTGATAATCGCTCCGTTGATTTCCTCACAGACTTTTACAGTGAAACCGAAAGAAGACATTTCACAAAACAGCTTATAACTTCATCAAACTTACTCCGATTATCCTACCACTGATAACATAGAGTCCTTACCTGACATCAGATGGTATCCAACTGGTATATTCCAATTCCTGATCACCATTCGAAAAAATCGATACGTGTATGGATCCAACGCGACACTGTATATCTCCATGATCCGCGGGGATCTGAGGCTCCAGAATGAACTGTGGTAACCCCGGCTGGATCAGTGAACTGGAAAATGTGGAGTACCGGATTTTTTTCCCCATCATTTTCATTGAGTCCATTCCAAAATCACTTATGTCATCTGGGAGACGACAGGGGGCGCTTTTTTCCACAGTGATCACCGGCGCAGCTCGGCTATACTCGGGTAGGCTCGGGTGATGCAATAATTTTTCAGATCGAAAAAAAAAAAATTTAAATCCGAGAAATCTCGTGAGTGGCACTGAAAGAGTTAATACAAAGGCTGATTGTGTACCTCCCTTAAACAGGTATAAAAATGTAATTCCTACTCAAAGATGATAAATACTGACTAAGGCATGTATGTGTGATCTGGGTCCAGAGACCCTCCTTGAGCTTCTTTCTTCCCTTATCCTTCGTCCTTTCTTTTTTTATTTATTTTTTTTATTAACTTTCACTTTGCCTTTTGATTCACCCATACACAAACCACATCATCCCTGAATATTAATATCACACCGTTAAACAGACATAAATAATAAAGTATAAAAACATAAAGCAATTGTAATACCCCCAAAAAAATAGAAAATACTAACTAAAGCATAGTTGTGTGACATGGGTTCAGAGACCCTCCTTGAACCTCTTTCCTCCTTTACCCTTCGCCCTCTTGTGTTGCATTTGGTTCTTCCTCTGTGATGTCGTTTTCGTTCCCCTTATAATCCTCCCACTTTCCCCATCTTTCCCCAAATTTCTCTTCCTGTAACCTCAGCATGTGTGTTATCCTCTCCATATCCTGTATTTCTTCCACTATTTCTACCCATTGTGCTATTGTCGGTGGGTCTTCCTTGTACCACAGTCTCGTTATTGCTTTTCTGGCCGCTATCAACATTATCTTTATTAAATATTTGTCCCCCCCTTGTATTCCCTCGTGTGTCAGGTCCCCTAAGTAAAGCACCAGTCCTGTTTGTGGTAACCCGTATCCTAATATTCTGATCATTGCTTCCCCTATCTCCTCCCAATACCCCATCAGCTTCTGACATCCCCAGAATATGTGCGTGTGATTTGCCCCCTCCTTCCCACACATCCTCCAGCATGCTCTTTGTGTTGGTGCATATTTTCCCTTCAGCTCTGGGGTTATAAAGAATCTGATTATGTTTTTCCATCCAAATTCTTTCCATATCCTCGATCCTGTTGTTGAATGTTGCACCTCGCATATGTTCCCCCATTCCTTCCCTGTTATTCCTATCTCTAGTTCTCTCTCCCATTTCTCCCTTATATAATCGTCCCAGGCCCTTTCTGTGTGGAGTTTGTATGTTCTCCCCGTGCTCGCAAGGGTTTCCCCCCCCGATAAGATGAACCCAATGGAAAAACATGCACTACAATAGATCGCTAACGCTGTGGCGTCCTTGACGAAGACAGACAGGAGCACTTGGATTGGTCCCCTGGCGCGGCTCACGTTGACGCTTGTCTGCTCCCGGCTGCCCTTGGGGGGGAAGGACGACGGGATGGGTTAATCGCAGATACGAATTGCATGCATGCATCGCATGTGTGCCGATTGGTGACCTCTGAGCAGGTCCTAAATTATTATTATTATTATATAATATTAGTGTAGCCTAATCTTTATCTGCAACTGTGAAGAAAACCCCCATTGGTTTAAACAGAATGAATAGACTCATAAAAAAAAGATATATTAAAAAAATTATAATAATTTTTATTAACTCATTCAGAGCCACGCCCATATGACCAAATTAGGGCTTCTATGCCAGCACTTTACTCAATGGGAGGACGGGGATATTTGCGAACGCTTAAACTATATCTTAAATTATGGCTATGGGTCTAATACACCCGTCGCTTATCAATGACTTGCTTGCAGTCAACATGTACGAAACGGATAGTTTTTTCATCTGTACATTTCCGTTTTATACCGTTTTGAATAAGAGTATAGTTTTGGAGATTTCTAGTAATTCCAGAGAAATACGCGATAATCGCCCTTTAGTGGAATACACAAAACACGTTGTAATTTTTCGGCTGATTTATGAATCGTTTTCAAATAAACGCTAGATTATCGAGAGTATATGTGTCCTTATGCACGATACAAAAGCGGGCTGAAAAATCGCTTATTCGTGACTTGCTCAGCGCTAACGTCACACACACACACACGCTCCGATGGTGGTGATAGGAACATCTGATTAACCCAAGATTCGTAACATAAATTCCTTACCTCACATCAGATGTTCTGCAAAAAGATTAATCCAATTCCTGATATCGATTCCAAATATCGATCGCGTTTATTGATCCTACGTTATAGTCCAAAACACATCATCCATGCTGGTCAGAGTGTCCTCAGTCAATGTGGTAACACGATACTGCTTGCCCGAGAAGGGAAACCCGGACTGGAGTTATTTTTTCGATGCACATTCCCAGCCAATCCAATCCAATGATGTGTAATACCATCCGGGAGACGATAGGCGGCGGTATTTGCTAATAGGTATTTGCTAATAGGTATACTAATACACATTGGCAGTATTAGGGGGTGGGAAACTGATGGGTGGGGATTGGGCGTTGTGGACAGCGACTCCTACAGGTCGGTTGGTGCGCCTGCGCAGTAGAATCAGGAAGCGATGGGCGCGGCGCCCCTCCAAAGCGCAGACCCCTGACGCTGAAAGATCGCACCGCGCAGGTGAAAAGATGCGACTGCTGTTACCTCGAGTATCGGAGGGGACTCGTGCTATGTATGACTTAGTCCACATTGCAGCCGGCTTGTGGGAGGCAAGAAACAGCGTTCGAGACAGGGGAGGGTTGAATTGGATGATACGAAATTGGGATGGGAGAAAAATGGAAAATGGGAGAAAAAGTGGATAAAAAAAAATAATAATAAATAACGATTAAAACCCGACTATACTCATGATTGGCACGGAACGGTTGGCTAGTTAACCCGACTATACTCGTGGTTGGCACGGAATGGGTTAAAAATTAGAATGTGGGGGGTGCTCCAGTAGCACACCATGTGACCGCGCTGCGTCGCGGGACTCCGTGCTGCCTCACGGATCTGGTTGACTCCGAGTTCGATTCCCGGACTCGCCGTCATTTGCCGAATGTCTCCCCCTGCTCTCTCTCCCGTTTCACCCTACAACTGTCGGTCATGCTTGACCAGAAAAGCGATAAACGCTAAAAAATAAAGTTTAAAAAAAAAAAATTCTAATGTTGATTTAGAATTAAAATGTCAACATTATGATCGAAGCTTCGAAGCATTCGGTACAGCCCTATGAGGAGCACATGCCGACTGATAAAACCGTCACTCTCTGACCCTGTATTTCATGTTGTTGTTATCTCTACCAGGCGGAACCCTGGAGGAGATCATGTAATCATGTGTTTATCCACGTATCTGTCCACAGCAAATCTTGCAAACTACAGGGCCGATTTGGGTGAAACATTGCACATACCTGTGGCTGAGTTATTGAATATTTTTCAAATCGGTCAATGACGAGTATTTCATTAGAATCTATTTTTGAAATATATATTCAGTATGCAGTTACACCTTTTGAACGCAAGATGGCAATACTACACAGCTAATCAGCTCTTTGGAACCTGTTTACAACATGGAAATGTACATGGAGTGCTAAAAATCTTTTTAGATGGTGCTACTAAACATATTAAGTTGCACCAGTGCTCTCGCCCAGCTGTCTATCCTTTCTGTCCCGCTTATAACCGCCATTCTCTCCCCCTCAGACCTTGAGAGAGTCATTCACGCCTTTATATCATCACAACTTGATTACTGTAATTGATTACTGGGGCTTAATAAGTCGACCATGGCCCGCCTACAGCTACCACACAACTACGCTGCTAGACTGCTAACAGGTACTCTGAAGAGAGCTTGTATCACCCCTGTTCTTGCCTCCCTTCATTGGCTCCCATTACACTATAGGATAGATTTCAAAGTTATTTTATTTGTCTACAAAGCTCTTAACACTTTCAGTGCCGGCCATAACGTTGATTCATGTCCTTGAGTGCCATCATCCACTTCAATGATTTATGGCTATGTGTCTAATCTGCCCGTCGCTTATCAATGACTTGTGTGCAGTCAACATTGTCGAAACGGATTGTTTTTTAATCAGTTCATATCCTTTTTATAGCATTTCGTTTTCTCGAACATTTCCCGAAAATAGAAAGATTCCCTCATAAACGCCATTTATTGGAATATTCTCGAATACACTAGACACGTTATCATTTGTTGGCCTATTTATGAATCGTTTTCAAATAAACGCTAGATTATCGATAGTATATGTGTACTTATGCACGCTATAGAAGCGAGCTGAGAAATCAATTACCTCATTTCCTCAACATCACACACACACACACACACACATATACACATACGGGACACGTTGTTATCTCAGTGAATACAGCTCTGATTATCCTAAAACTGGTAACATAGACTCCTTACCTTAGATCAGATATTCTCCAAAAAGATTATTCCAATTCCTGATCGCCATTCCAAATATCGATCGCGTTTATTGATTGATTATTGGCTGCTGTAAATATATATTCCAGGCTGCTTTCCAACTCGCGATCACTTCCATGTTCATCAGATCCCTCGCCAGCATAATGGAGCCAGTTGGCTCCCCCCACACAGATCTACCAGTCTAATCGAATGGCCTGCAGTTACACAGGGATAGACGATAGGGGGCGGTATTTTCCCATCTGAGCTCCTAGAGGGGCTGCTGTACCAACGGGAGACTCGGTTGATGAAATATGAATTCAGATCGCTAATAAAAAATCAAACTACAATTTGCATCGTCGGCACTCAACGGGGGGCATGAAAAGACGACATAACACGTCGCTGGCACTCAAAGTGTTAATGGTAAGGCCCCCTTTTACTTAGCAGACCTCCTCACCCCCTATACCAACGTCGGGGCCCTCAGATCTGCTGATAAGGGTCTCCTAACCACCTGTAAGTTCAAATTTAGGAGGGGCGGGGGGGGGGGGGGGGGGCGTCCTTTCTGGAAAAGCATCCCCACGTCCATCAAATTTGCCCCCTCCATCGAGTCCTTTAAATCCAAGCTCAAAACTCACTTGCATTCCTTAGCCTTCCCTAACTCACTCTTGCCTGGTTTGTTTTGACGTGTTGTTCTGTTCCTTTGTTTGTCTGTTGGTTGTTTATTTTCTGTTTATTTATACTTTAGGAGTACTTTCTTAGCTATGTGGCCCACTGTAAAGCACTTTGGTTGACAAGTGTCATGTTTAAATGTGCTATATAAATAAATGTGATTGATTGATTGATATAAACTTACAGTGGCAAATGTATCGATTCCTATTTCAAAATAAAATATCATTAAAATCCTTCTGTGCCACTGACTAGTCTAAAAACTATGACGTGGGAGACAATTTAGACACAGAGGTTAGAAGGCAATATCGAGAAATATAAAGATAAAGAAATATATATACTGTATATATATAAGATTTTAGTAACGCATGTTCTAAACAAGAATATTGATTATCTAAATCTGATTTCTGCTTAACTTAATTGGAGTTGAGTTGGACTTGATTGATTTAATGAAAGCCACTCTTGTTCCTAGCTGCCCTCTGTCGGCTCCAGCCAGTTGTTCCAGAAGCAACTGGTGTCTCTCCTCCAGCAGGCTGACCAGCATGATCCCAGGGAGCTGGAGAACAAGCTGCGGTGAGTTCAGCCATGATGATCAGTTCCACAGCAGTCATGATGATCAGTTCCACAGCAGTCATGATGATCAGTTCCACAGCAGTCATGATGATCAGTTCCACATCAGTCATGATGATCAGTTCCACAGCAGTCATGATCAGTTCCACAGCAGTCATGATGATATGCTGCTTATATCACAATAACCTTTTCCAAGAAGTTGCCATAATGTTACATCAAGCAAATGTATTGCGTACAAAATGGTGATTCCACCCTCTGCTGTACAACCTGTGTAATGGGTAATGGAGAGCTTGTAAAAGTGATCAACGGATCACAATGAAATAAGAAATTAATAAAAAGGTGATATTATGATATATTGAATTTTCCATCCCTATTACACAGGGTTACAGCACTCATAGAAAACCTTAAAGTCATGGCATTTGAGAATTGTTATTCCCGGGACCTGGAAATGTTATGGAAAGTGATACATATCCCTTTGCATCACTGTCACAGAGACGCATTCCTGCACCTTCATTGTGTTTTTGGTGAATTGTTTAAATGTTTTATCTACATTCATCTCTCTCTCTCTCTCTGTCTTTAGTGTGTTGCTTCTCACAGCACCCTCAGCTTTCAGACAGAGAGCGCAAATATGGAATTACTTCCTGCCCCACAACCAATCAAACAGGCTGGCGCAGGCGCCGGAAAAGCCACAATTCAACAGATTGGTTGAGAGGACAAGTGGACCGGGCACAGTATCTTCTAAGCCTATCCAACAAATTGTGAGTAGGCCTAAGTCATAATGCCCATTATAACTGAATACATTTTTTTTATTATGATAATTATGATACGGTAATGAACTGAATTGTCCTTGCATGCAAATGTCTTGATTCTGATTGGCTGAAACAGTGAAGTTGCCGGTTGTTATTTAGTATAACACACTCTACATGAGCCCAGATCCCTCCCACAACTGAATTACTTTATTTTTTCTGTCTGAATCAATCCGCCATAGATAGAAAAATGGAAGTATGAATAGCTTTTGAACGAATCCTCCAAAAAAGATACTCAACTGGAATATGTTAGTTTGTTACATACACATGGATTATGTAATACATTTCTCATGACTCATTGTGAAACAAAAGAAAAATCGCGGAGATTAAAATAATTTTTTTTTAAATTGTAGACATTTCTTTAGTTTTTTTTGTTGTCAGATTTGATTGATTGATTGAAAATGTTATTACCAGATTGCAGAATGGGTACAATACAGTACAGCTCAATACACACAATTGTTAAGGGGATGAAGACCAGAGAAAGACTTTCGTCTTGTTTACATCAGGGTCCCCCATTTTCAATTCATCATAACATATTAAGGCTGTCTTAAATACTTGAAAGCTTCGAAGCTTCGTTCGATGGCACAAGCTTTGAACATAAAAAAAAATAATCTTGCGCCTCCATTCCAATGAAACGAAAGTAAGCGGCGCCTCGACTCCACCTCTCTAAAACAAGCACGTGGAGATTATCTGTGTTGAAAACAACAAGGACATGTGCAGCAGACATGTCGACGAAGGAGTCATCAGACGTGTGGTTACACTTTAAAATATGCAAAGACAATGCCCAAAAAGCAGAGTGCCAGATATGCCAGAAGAAAATGGCATATCACAACTCTTTGTCAAATCACCTAAAAAACGTAAGTATGTTGTACACGACGGCGACGCCACACAAAACATTAATAAGGCTATGCCTATGCTGCTATGACTAATGTGTAGGGCTGTCTTAAATACTTCGAAGCTTCGAAGCTTCGTTCGATGGCACAAGCTTCGAACATTAAAAAAAAAATCGAAGTTTAAAAAAATAAAATAAAAAGATTTTTCAAAAAAAAAATACTTCGATGTGTGTGTGTGTGTGTGTGTGTGTGTGTGTGTGTGTGAACTACCCATCCCAGTTAGGACAGCCGAATCCCGTCCAATCTTTCGCCGTCGACTAAAGACTCACTTCTTCAACCATTATCTGAAATGATTAAAAAAAAAAAGGAAAAAAAACGTGACTAACCTTACTGTCATGCACTTGTCCTAATAAACTAACCTACAGTACACTGTAACACGCAACACTTTGATGAACATTGTTACTCAGCTGATAGAGTTGTACCCTTCTTGCTGTCTTGTCGTACAGAACTTGTAAGTCGCTTTGGATAAAAGCGTCAGCTAAATGACTGTGTGTGTGTGTGTGTGTGTGTGTGTGTGTGTGTGTGTGTGTGTGTGTGTGTGTGTGTGTGTGTGTGTGTGTGTGTGTGTGTGTGTGTGTGTGTGTGTGTGTGTGTGTGTGTGTGTGTGTGTGTGTGTGTGTGTGGTAGAATTCCACACATAAGAAAGAAAGATACTGGGATGAATAAACAAAATAGGAAATAAAATGTAGAAATGCATGCAATACATAAATAAATATGAATCTCCATATATGAAATATAACATTTAGATAAGGTGCTACTGAGATGTTTTGGTGAGTTCTTTGTTTTTTTGTGGAAGTTGCCCTTCTTAAAAATGCATGAACATTCACTGATAATTGGTCTGTAGTGGAGTCTACAAGGTCTACATTGCCGGACCATGTAGAATCCGGACCTTGTAGACTGACATAATTCTGTGCATAGTTTAGTCTACACAGGCCATATTTCAAATAATCAAAATCTTACTTCATTCATCTTAAACATTCTTGATTTGGGGGATTGGTAGTTCCCATGAAATCTGAAGTTGTTCAAACGACAACAGTGATCCACCTTGAATTAAATCACACAGCCGAGTGAAACCTTGTTGGAAACAGTCACGAAAGGGGCTACTTAATTAATTAATCCAACCCACTTTATTTATAGAGCACATTTAAAAACAACAAAGTTTACGAAAGTGCTGTACAAGTCCCACAACATAAGATACAAAAAAATATATATATATATTAAAAAAAAAATATTAAAAAATAATATTTTCTTCTTTTATTTTTTATTTAAAAAAACATCGAAGCTTCGAATTAAAATCGAAGCTCGGCCCCGAAGCTTCGATTGCCAAAAAAATCTTCGAAGGTCAGCCCTACTAATGTGTTACCAAGTTGGCTAATTTAATTGTAATCATCTGCTTTTGTAGGTGCATTGTCTGATATAATGATAAATTATAAATTAAATATAATATAATTGTTATAATTGTTTGCTTGATAGACGAAGGTTGCAACATAATTATGTAATGTCATGTCGTTGGCTGTGAGAGCAGCCCCACTGCGCAGCCGAGTGAAACCTTGTTGGCTGCGTCACAGTCACGAAAGGGGCTACTTAATTAATTAATCTAATCCACTTTATTTATAGAGCACATTTAAAAACAACAAAGTTTACCAAAGTGCTGTACAAGCCCCACAACATAAGATATAAAAAAAAAAAAGCAGACCTGGGCCCTATTCCCCGTACCTGGTTCAACTAAGTCGATCAAAAGTCCCATTATCCAGATTAAATTACCGTACTTTTCGCACTATAAGCCGCACCTGACTATAAGCCGCAGCAGCTAAATTGAATGATGTGTACATATATAAGCCGCACTGGACTATAAGCCGCATGTGTTTTAATGTTTAATTACCATATGTAAGGAGTGGAGCCTGCGGCTTAATTTGACTCAACACGGGAAATCTCACCCGGCCCGGACACGGAAAGGATTGACAGATTGATTCTGTGGGTGCTGTTCTTATATTGAGCTTTAAGTTCCCACCTCTACAGAGAATGACTCCCACCTCTACAGAGAATGACTCCCATTGGGACACAATACTGTCGGACAAATAACAAGAATTAACTCATTTACAAGTTGTATTAAGTTTAGCAAATAACATTTCAATGCAGTAAAAAAAAGCAATATTTTGGGTTTTGTCCACATATAAGCCGCACCGTTATATAAGCCGCAGGGTCGAAAAATGGGGGGAAAAGCCGCGGCTTATAGTCCGAAAAGTACGGTAACTCGATGTTTGAATCCACGCTTTCAGTCTCGTTAATTCAAACCAGACTTGATACTCAGGATAATTGCGCGCGGCCGCCTCACCTGAAAAGACAGCAGGTGTCGATCGCAGAAATCCTGATTTTCTAATGGCATTGATTGATTGATTGATTTAAAACATTATTAACAGATTGCAGAATGGGTACAATACAGTACGGCTCAATAGCCTCGCAGACAAGTTAAATGCATAATCTATAGGCTAATGTTAAATCCCTCATTACCCCAATCAATCAGATTATATTTCTTTAAATGTGCCTGCTGGCAGTAGGCTTAATGGAATGAATAATCGAATGAGATCTATTGCTAGCGAAAGAGTATCTAATTGATACGAATTAATAGATACTTATGAGGATATCTGTACTGTATGCGCTCGGCTTAGGTATACTTTATATATAAATACATGGTTCCCAAAGTTTCAAGGCACGACCCAAAATAACGTGTCAGAGGCTTGGAGGCTATACTATTATCAGGTTTTAATCTGTTTCGGACATCATCCATACATGCATTGAATTGATTAACCTTTGGTTTATACCAGTGACACATGTTCATCATCAGATAACAGTGCTTGAACAGATAAATGCATTTTCTCAAATGCATTAATGTCAACGGCTCATTCAATTTCTCAAATCCGTCAAACAGCGCATCTCATCAGACATTTTAATCCCAGTTACAATATCACAATAACGTGTGAGTGACAGTGATACAATTCAACAATCCACAGATTCAGATTCCTCGTAATTCATAATCCACAGTCCACGCATAGACGCTTCAATTTATGCTTGAATGAAACACAATCCGGGCGCTCCGTTAAGCAAATACATCCACAGCCAAGAATATGAAACTAATCAGAGCCAAACGCCCGATAGGTTTCATTCATTAAAAATATCCCCGCGGGATTCACATTTGCAATGCTCCGCGCCGTATCCGTATAACTATGACGTGCATTATTTAGGACAAAGTAAATCTATAGGCTGAATATGATTTATTACCAGCATTTTAGGTATATTATTTTACATTTCAAAAGTCCCCTCTAGAAGAACGAAGCACAAAAACATAATTCAGAATGGTATAAATGGGATCTAGACTGTGAGAATTATTTCAGGAAGCGAGCTGGGATTTCTTTGCGAGGGTGTGGCCATGGTTTATCCAGCTAACTGAACTAAACCCTGCTCTGGAGCAGGTTCAAACTTTCTGATCCGTTACCATGGTGATTTAGACAATCCGACGTCGGGGAACGGAAAGTTCTGGCTTAAGTCGAGCTATGCTGAAAATTATCCGGCTAACTCAGTTAACCAGGTACGAGGAACAGGGCCAGAGAAATACTTTTGTCTTGTTTGCATCTGGGTCCCCCATTTTCAATGCATCATAACATATATGACATACATGACATACAGATAGACAGTACTGCTACATCTTGTTTAAGAAGCACAGTGAAGTTACCGGTTGTTATTTGATTGATTGATTGATTGAACATTTTATTACCAGATTGCAGAATGGGTACAATACTTTCGTTTTGTTTACGTCAGGGTCCCCCATTTTCAATGCATCATAACATATATGACATACACAACATACAAATATAGTACTGTTTGTGATACAAGAAGAGTCTAAAAAAGAGAGTACATACATTTGACGAAGAAACTGTACATTGGAGGAGGTTAGTAGGTAGGAGATTGGTGGAGGGGGGGGTATTTCGTATAACACACTCCACGTGACCCCAGAACCTCAATGTAAATAAACCATAATCACCCTACAAAAACAGTACTGCATTTGTAAATCTGGTATGTCATAAATGTATAGATGTAGCAGTACTGTCTATCTGGGTTTAACATGGTTTGTGGAGCTCCCTCTGATACTACTAGTGGATCTACTATTGGATCTACTTTCTCTGTGGATGGTTTTGTGAATAAATCTCCATTATGCTTCAATTACTGTGTGTTTATTCTATAGCAATAAGGTTGGGTGAATTCGGCCATTGTATAAAAGACATTACACCACTTGTAGTTGTGTGTTATAGGAATTAGATCATGCCTAGGGGGGTCTAACGACCCTCCGCTGCGTGTCGGGCCTAACAACCACCCCTAGGCATGATCTAATTCCTATAACACACTCCTACACGTGATGTAATGCTTAAGTCAGGGAGTTGCTGGGGTTGAAATGTGTCCTGTTGTCTTTGCAGACAGCAGAAGAGAGATGGGGCCATAGCATAGTGTGGACAGGAAGAGGGAGAGGGCAAAACTCAGAAGGTAAGACGGAGGGCTATCGCGAGTTTAAAAAAATGTGGGGGCTTCGAAGCTTCAGTAGTTATTATCAGTGAATAAACAAAGCTTCACTCTTCCTGTGCGCAGAGTTTGAGTGCAACACGTAGATGAGAGCTATGGAATTAGTTTTCTTAAAGTTCTCATGATTAAATGTTTTTCAAAATGGATGTTGGGATCGTGGTGCACCGCGTTAAGAAAGACGCATGCTGCGTAATCACAACGTCCGGGGTTCGAATCCGGCCCAGGACATGTGTTGCATGTCCTCCCCTATCTCTTCACCTGATTTCTCTCTCCGACTGTCCTATCAATAAAAGCACAAAAATGCCCTAACAAATGTATGTTGGGATTAGTATGTCCATAAATGATTTCCTATGCTGATGTAGGCTAATTTGGAGTGGTAAAATAAAAATCTGTCTTTTCTGCAGGCCCTAATAAAGAGAGTCATCAAGTCAGGAGGTGTACTGGGTTTGGTGCCCCCTCCGGTCTCCAGTGCAAACTACAGGAGGGTTTAGATGTAGAAGAAGAGGAGGCGATAAGACGTCCTCTTTCTACCTCAAACCTGGTCATTCCTCCTTTAGCCGACCCAATCCACACCCCTGGGCCAATGCCAAACCCAGCCGCGCCAATCCACACCCCTGGGCCAATGCCAAACCCAGCCGCGCTAATCCATACCCCTGGGCCAATGCCAAACCCAGCCACGCCAATCCACACCCCTGGGCCAATGCCAAACCCAGCCGCGCCAATCCACACCCCTGGGCCAATGCCAAACCCAGCCGCGCTAATCCATACCCCTGGGCCAATGCCAAACCCAGCCACGCCAATCCACACCCCTGGGCCAATGCTAAACGCAGCTGCCCCTCTCACACGAAGCCTTGCACTGAGTCCCATACCCGCCCTAACTCAAATTCTTGGCACCAGACCTTTGTCGATTCCAGCCCAAACACCTGCACTCAGCCCACAGTCTGGTTTTGACCTATGCAGACCACAGTGTAACAGTGAGTCACAGACGAGTCACCACATAGGCCTTCCCACCTCATCTACCGTAACAGGCCCCATCTGCAGTCCCACACCATGGTCGACTGCCCCTCCTCCCAGCCCATCATCCAGCCACGATGGCAGTCCCAGTGCTCCTCTGAGCAGCCAGGTTCTCCTCTCCAGCCCTCAACCATGCAGGTCTGTGTGTAGCCCTACTACCTCATCCAACTCCAGCCCCAGGGACCAAATCCAGTCTCTGCCTCAGTCTCAAGCCCACAAGGTTCAGTCACAAATCCAAACCTGGCTACCATCACAGAGCCTGGTGAACATAAAGACCCAGTCTCAAACTCAGGACCACAATGATAGAGAGGCAGAGGTCCAGCTGGACCCGATCCAGCCTATACCTGTTTCAGTTACCTCAGAGACCCAAACCCAGAGTGGGCCCAGTGATACAGGGCTCCAAGTCCAGCAGAATCTGATTCAGGCCCTGTCAGGCCCAGGACAAAACCAACCCCATAGCCAAAGTGATAAAGTATTCCAGGTCCAACAGAATCTGATCTATTCCCTATCCTGCTCAGTTATGGCTGGACAAACCCAAAATGTAAGCATTGCAGAGTTCCAGACCCAACAGAATCTGATCCAGTCCCCAATATGCACAGTTACCACGGTCCAAAGCCAGAGTAGCCACACTGACCAAGCCACTCAGGTCCACCTAAGCCCAATCCACTCTGTTGGTGCCGGACAACTCCCCTCCTTCTATTCCCACAGCCCTGGCTCGGTTCTTACCCTAACCTCAGTCATGGCCTTAGCTCCGGTCTTAGTATCCACATCAAGCTTGAGCCAAGCCCCAATCTTTACCCATGCCTCAAGCTTAAGTCAAGCCACTATCCTGGCCTCAAGCTTAAGTCAAGCCACTATCCTGGCCTCAAGCTTAAGCCAAGCCAATATCCTAGTGCCAACCTCAAGCTTAGATCAAGCCACCGTCTTTGCCCCAACCTCGCCTCCAATCCTAGCCTCAATGTCCAGCTTATGCCAAGCTGTAGTTCCAGCCCAACGTCTGGCCCCAGTCCCAACCATAGGCCTTTCCCCAGGTCTAAAATCTAGTCCTAGTCCAGTCCCTGACCTAACCCCTAATCCAGCCCCAGCTCAAGCAGCAGCTTCAGGCTTTGCTTCAGTCTCAGCTACCTGCCAGACCCTGCTGGAGCGACACAGGTCCTCCAGCTACAGTCTGCAATCCATGGCCCAGTTCAGGCCATTATACAATTCCCTCTGCTCCTCTCTGGGACGGCGTCCTGGAGTATGGTTGGACCAGAGCAGTGGCGCAGGTGTGAAGAAGGCTGTCGGTGATACTGTGTCTTGCTACAACTGTGGACACTGTGGACATTCTGCTGAAGACCGGCTTTCCGGTCTCCAGTGCAAACTACAGGAGGGTTTAGATGTAGAAGAAGAGGAGGCGATAAGACGTCCTCTTTCTACCTCAAACCTGGTCATTCCTCCTTTAGCCGGCCCAATCCACACCCCTGGGCCAATGCCAAACCCAGCCGCGCCAATCCACACCCCTGGGCCAATGCCAAACCCAGCCGCGCTAATCCATACCCCTGGGCCAATGCCAAACCCAGCCACGCCAATCCACACCCCTGGGCCAATGCTAAACCCAGCTGCCCCTCTCACACTAAGCCTTGCACTGAGTCCCATACCCGCCCTAACTCAAATTCTTGGCACCAGACCTTTGTCGATTCCAGCCCAAACACCTGCACTCAGCCCACAGTCTGGTTTTGACCTATGCAGACCACAGTGTAACAGTGAGTCACAGACGAGTCACCACATAGGCCTTCCCACCTCATCTACCGTAACAGGCCCCATCTGCAGTCCCACACCATGGTCGACTGCCCCTCCTCCCAGCCCATCATCCAGCCACGATGGCAGTCCCAGTGCTCCTCTGAGCAGCCAGGTTCTCCTCTCCAGCCCTCAACCATGCAGGTCTGTGTGTAGCCCTACTACCTCATCCAACTCCAGCCCCAGGGACCAAATCCAAAGAACTCCAAATCCTGGAGTATGGTTGGACCAGAGCAGTGGCGCAGGTGTGAAGAAGGCTGTCGGTGATACTGTGTCTTGCTACAACTGTGGACACTGTGGACATTCTGCTGAAGACTGCAAGGAGCCCTCCAAGGACCCAGCTCAGCAAGGTAAACATAGCTATGATCTCTCGGGCTGGGCAATAATTAAGCATTACATCACGCGCAGGAGTGGTTTGTGACCAATAAACCATGCCTAGGGGTGGTCGTTAGACCCCCCTAGGCATGGTTTATTGGTCACAAATCACGACTACAAGTGGTGTAAAGCTTTTATACAACTGCCAGATTCATCCAACCTTATTTCTATACAATAAACACACATTAATCGAAGATTTATTGAAAAAACCATCCGCCAGAAAAAGTAGTTCCCACAACTACAAAAAAGACAAGTTGCCTCCATGTGGAAGCAGCTTGAAGTGCATCCAACCAAACTAACACATCCAACTGTGTATTATTGGAATGATTGAGAGAAGTTGCCTCATGTGGAAGCAGCTTGAAGTGCATCCAACCAACTAACACATCCAACTGTGTATTATTGGAATGATTGATTGAAAATTTTATTACCAGATGCAGAATGGGTACAATACAGTACGGCTCAATACACACAATTGTTAAGGGAATGCAGACCTACTTTCCATAGAACTTCATTCTTAGATGCTTCTATATAAAGTAGGTAAAACAAATTAAAACGTTTTCTTTGCCCTATAGGAAAAAAACGTTTTCTTCGCCCTATTTTTTTATTTATTTCTTTTAGCCTAAACTTAACCAGTTGGAAACCAGGGGTACAGTAATAAAATTAGCAATCAACCAATCAATCAATTCAATAGACCATGCTCACTTAAAACAGCGCTGCTTCTCTCTCAGTCTGACTCCCCCGCTGTTGCAGACAGGAGTGTGTGTGTGTGCGTGTGTGTGTGTGTGTGTGTGTGTCACAGTGTGCGTGTGTGTGTGTGTGTGTGTGTGTGTGTATGTGTGTTTGTGGGTACGCCAGCGTCGGACAGTGTGAGAGAGAACGCTGCAGTCAGTAGAAAGTAGGAAGGAAGAAATTTAAATCAATCAATTAATCAATCAATCAATCCGCGATTTTTCTTTTGTTCTAGATTGACTCAAGACCCATCAATTACATCATCCAACATTGTTTAAAGGACTAACACATTCCCCTTGACAGAATCGCTTCATATTTAGTCGTTATGGTGCTTTCAACATAACCATTTGTTGTCCGCGATCTTGTTTTCTCCCGGAGTGAGCCGGGGAGTGATATGTGATTCGGTTGTGGGCGGGTCCTGAGCCCAGGACCGTGGATTGTTGCCAATAAAGACGTGTAAATGGCCAATCAGAATCGAGAAATTTGCATGCCGTTGTATAATTAAATGTTATTGTTTATCTTATATTGATTTGAATATCTATCGGATCTATCGCTATCGAATGCATCGACGAAAAATAAACTCTATTATAAAATAAATAAACAGGCTGTTTTAACTTCCAAATTTGGTTTAGATACATTTAAACACTACAGTTGTTTGCAATGTTTTGTGTGACTGTGTATTTCAGGCGGCTTTCAACTCCGGTACAGCACTCCCCACCCCTCTGAAGCGGACAATAACACAGACTGATAAATGAAACTTACGAACAAGACGAGAACAAGAATAACTCCCCATCGTTTTAAAAGGGGTCCATTTGTTTTATTCAGCCTACTAAAGGATACTGTTCACTGGATCAGTTTTGTACAAACACCACTCGGTTAACTGGGTGGAAGCATTCCTTGCTGTTGTTTTAGGAATTCTAGTTGGATTGGAGAAGGATTCATGGGTTCATCAGGCAAGGTACATTTGCAGAGCTGTTCTTTGTATATATATATTTTTGTTTTATGTTTTTGCACAAATCTTACATTATTTATTTCAGTTATTTTATGGCATACACCATCAAAAATGTACAGATTTGTTTTCCTTATAGACATACAAAACTAACAAATGTCCATGCCACATCTCCTCTTGATATGACAGAGCAATTGACTAAGCCACAGACATACCAAAAACAGATATATAATAATAGAAAAATATATATGTATAAACAGTAGAGGAGAAATAGTTCAACTCCTGCTTATATGATGTCAACCTCCATCTGTAATGGAAATATATGCTGCACTTTTAATGGGATGCTATTAGTCTCCAAGGTGCATGCGAGAGAATGTGTCTCAGACATGTGTGTCGAGTGTGTGTCTCAGATGTGTATGCGATTGTGTATCTCAGATGTTTATGTGAGTATCGTCTCAGATAGGTCTATGTGAGTGTGTCTCAGATGCGTGTATGTGTGTCTCAGATATGTGTGTGTGTGTCTCAGATGTGTATGTGAGTGTACTGTATGTGTATGTGTGTCTCAGATATGTGTGTGTGTGTCTCAGGTGTGTATGTGAGTGTACTGTATGTGTGTGTATGTCTCAGATATGCGAGTGTGTCTCAGATGTGTGTATGAGTGTATGTGTCTCAGATCTGTATGTCTCAAATATGTGTATGGGAGTGTGACTCGGATATGTGTATGTGAGAGTGTGTCTCAGATGCGTGTATGTGTGTCTCAGATATGTGTGTTTGTGTCTCAGATGTGTATGTGAGTGTACTGTATGTGTGTGTATGTCTCAGATATGCGAGTGTGTCTCAGATGTGTGTATGAGTGTATGTGTCTCAGATCTGTATGTCTCAAATATGTGTATGGGAGTGTGACTCGGATATGTGTATGTGAGAGTGTGTCTCAGATGCGAGTGTGACAGAGCAAATGACTAAGCCATAGTCATACCAACAACAGACATAAAAAAAATATATATATATATATAATACAAATAAAACACCGGTACCATCAGATCCTAATTCTCAGTTATCTATATTACAGAAACAGAACTTTAATTAGTCATCACCAGGCCTTTCAGTTAGATGTAAAGAGTGATCCCACACCTCGGCGAAAATATCCTCTCTCCCTGCAACTCTATATGTCACCCTTTCATATGATGCCATCCGAAACAGTAACTCCATCCATTCCTTAAAAGTCATATCGGTGGGTGACTTCCAATGTCTTAAAGCAATTCTACATCCTGATATCATAGCCATTCCTTTTTTCTTTTATCACAATTATTTTCTTTTACATTTTTTACAACAAACAACACAATATCAATACAGTAACAACAATAATAATGACAAAACAATAAGAAATAGTAAATACAGATCTAAACTTAACTAATAAATACAAATATACCAAATACAAATTTTCTTTTCTTTTTGTATTTTTTTTTTTTTTTACCAAATAAAAATTTAAACAAAAAACACACGACAAACATCCCCCCCAAGACTGCCGGATTCCCCAGGACCAACACCCTACCCCCACTTCGCCACATTACTATACCACATTCCTTGATATTTAGACAGCCTAATCTCTTTTGGTAATAGACCCAGTATGAATGCCGCTGGAGAGCTATTTAATTATTCATTCAGTATTTCACTAAAAAATACCACAATGTGTGCAGAGCGGTCCTAATAGTTCCATGACCAGAGCCTTTTTTCTCTTTTTTTTGTTTGTTCTCTACCTCTTTAAATAAATGTTGTTTTCAGAACAAACAAGATATTATTTTGAAGTCATTGTTAGTCTTTTGCACTTGTAAAAAAAAACTGAATGTTATGTTCACTTGTTTGCTGCTAATAAACACTTGTTCAAAGGAGCGCTTTGATTTCCTCCTTTGTGACTTCAGATCAGCCTATTTACATTCTACAACAGTCATTTTCTTTCCAAAGGCTAATGTATTGGAGGCTAAATCACCCAATGGGAGATGGGGGGGGGGGGGGGTATGGCAAATGCAGACTATCTTTAACTGAGCCTATTCTACCCCAATTTTTAACAGGATATGAGGGCCGTGGCCTCTCCTACATTTAGCCTCCATGTTCCTACCCAGGATATTTCACTGACCAACTGTCCAGAACTTTTTGGTCACATTAAACTGATATCTGAAGTCATGAGCGATTCTATCTCTTCCCTCCACAGTTGAGTCATTCACTGAAGTTTCTTGGGTGAGAAAGGTCGTCCCTTGTACTTGAAGAGCACTGTTCAGAAGCGCACTGGCAGAGAGAATATTTTTGTGGGACAATTAGCCATATTCACACAGTGGCCATTTTGCTCTTATGTCATGCTCGGGTTGGGATTCCTTTCCACCCTGTTCCGGAATCCAAACCTGAGCATGAGTGAATACGGTCAATTGTGTCTCGTCTTGTCAAGTCTTGTTGGAAAGGTGACTAGCTTCATAAAACGCCACGCCTTCCCCAGAATTTTTTATTTTTTGATCGCACAGTGTCACAGTGGGAAGACAGAATTTCAATCTCTATTTTGCAAAGTACATTTGAACATTTAACCCATCCTAACTATTCAGGAGGAGGTGGCCACAGTCTCACACCCAGGGACCAACTCCAGTTCTAATTCCGTGCATTGGTCAAAGCAAAGGTAATGCCATGTACTTGGCATGCATGGCTTTTCTTTATGGTGTGGGAGTAAACCCATGTGAACGTGGGGAGAACATGCAAAGTCCACCTTCGACCAGGTTCAAACCAGGACTTTGCTGAACACTGCCACACACTTGTCTGTCATCACTTTTTACTCATTAGTCATGCTGTATAATAGATTAGATAAAAAATGTATTGTCGCTGTACAGAATAAGTACAGTACAACAAAAATAAGCTAGCAACAAACCAGAGTGCAAGGTAATGGTAAAGTGCATAACAATATACAGTGTAACAAGTGATAAAATGGAATATATATATATATAACAGCTACTGAGTAAATATGCTAATCTGATCTATGTACAGTGATGCAGGTATAAATACACTGGTAGTAAGCCATACTGGCCAGTGGTAGCCTACTGTATAACTATACGAGTATGTATGGGATAGATATACAACAGTATATGTTACTATACTAGAGTATGTAATACCAAATCTATTCTCAGTGTAGCAGCCTGAATATTCTACAAAGTATTCAGTAGTGCTAACTAACTGTTACTTTCCCTGTGTGTGTATAACGGGTGATTTACAGTGTTCCTTTGGATAGACTAACGGTGTTCCTTTGGATAGCTCGCCCAGTCTAACGACGAGGTGAGGTGCTACTCCTCTCCAGATGCAGTATGGATTACTAGCAATAACATTGAGCCTTTGTTTCCCTTTCTGGAGCGGTCTTTGCGTGGGACCGGTGGAGGTTGCCAGCAGGGGGCGGAGTGCAGTGGTGGCAGGCGGAGCAGTGGAGAGAAGCAAGCAACGAGGAAGAGGTGAATCACCTGGAGGTGAGGGGAACAGGAAGCTCTCTTCGGCGTTGGACTTGGCCGTGAACGGTCGCAGCCACAACGGGAGGTGCTTTGGAATAGCCCCGTTGAAGAAGTCAGTGGAGGGGAGCCCCGCCGGAGCGAGCGACGGGTGATGAGACATACTTGCTAGTGACGGGTTATCCTAGAAGTATCCGTGATAGTGTGTGAGTAAGGGAAACCGAACCCAAGGACTAACGTCTAAGCTAACGAGACTAACGTCTAACGTTATCGGGTTATAGTAGTTACTGTGTGCGGTATAGTAGCATGCCGCTAACGGCTCCGTCTGACTTGAGTAGACTACCGGGCGCGAGGCGCTGAAGAGACCGGTGGTATAGTCAGCCACGTTGCGTTAACAGTGTAACCGAATAGCAGGAGGGTGCACCGAGACCCAAAGCTTAGCTGTGTTTAAGGTAGCCAAAGTATTAGCTCGCGCGACGGAAGCAAGCCGGCAACAGCAGCGGTGGACGTTTCCCAGACGGTACAGAGGACGCCTCTTCCCACCAGCAGAGGACGCCATACAGCAAGCTCTGCCCGCTAACCACTGCCTGCTGTTTGCCCAACCTGCTGGCTGTGCTCGCGGATCGCCGACGCCATCTTGTCATCCGGACTAGTGGTGACAAGAGTGGGTCCGCCATCTTGGCTAAGTACTAACAGTACCACGTGTGTATCAACAGCAACGTCCATTGAAGTGAACGCTAATCACCAGTGTCTAAGGGGTACCTCAAACAATTTAAGCCGGCTTAGGTTAGGTTTTCTTTGATAACGTGGGCCCACATTTATTGGTTATTTTTGTTATTGGTTTATTTGACTGTTTGATTCTGAGACTCCCAATGTGTCTACGTTCTATGCCTGGGTTCCCCCAGTACAAGCGGGGTGGTTTAATGTATTGAGCACTCGGTGCCTATGGTGGGAAGAGCTTCCCCTACATTGATAACAAGAACACCCGGTGCCATATGAGTAAGCATTAACGTTGTAATGTATAATCTGCCCAGGCTTCACTAAACGTAGATTTAATTGGGATCATTGTGTGTGTCTCTTTCTTTGAGTTCCATTTGCTATTTTATTCTCTGGGTAAATATTGTGACGGCATAATTATTTAACCCTTACACCCCATTTACAGAATAGCATTTGAAGGGTCTATACAGGTGGTCAAGGAAGGGTACTGCTTAAAGGGAAGCCCAATAATACTATTGAACTGAGTCACTGGGTGTGGGAGGGCTGTCGGAGGTACTGAGGGAGTGAGGGTGTGTGGGGAGCTACTGCTGACCGCCTTGGAAGGCGAGGGAGACCAGAGTACCAGTCCCCAGGTTAGTAAATCCTGGGCCCCATCCACTCCAGCTGCGAGCCCTCCAGTACGACATTCCGGGCCAAAGACGGGGGTACTTATAGGTCCAATACTATAGTATCCTACTACCCAGTGTCTGTGTACTACTACTCCCACAAGCAGGGATAATCCACCCTTCTACATCAGGAATAACACTTATATCCATTTATTCTTTTAAGATAAGATATTCCTTTATTGATCCCCTTGGGGAAATTCAGGCAGCATGGGGGAGGTACAGGTAGTAGAAGACATGGTACACATCATCGAAGTATAGTACTGTGGAGAAGATTTTTTTAGTTTTTTTTAATAGAGTAACATTTTAAAAAGGCAGTGTAAACAATTAATTAACTTGCGCATATGGGCAACAAGGTGCAATATGAGAGTATGTATGCCCTCTCAGTTATATCTGCCCTACAATAAATATAGTTTGAATATTATTTAAATATACAATAATTATATATGATCTAATATATAATCTAAAAATGCTAAACCACAATATGTTTCTCCAGATGTCTAGACATCCTGGACACCACACAGCATCACGCACCTGCGCTAGTTCAGTTATTAAAATTATACCTGCATCCCTGGTGGTAATAATATCCTTGTTTGTTGACATAATGATTTAATTCCCCTGAGTCACTTCCCATGATGAACTGTCACTGTTTGTATTCACATTATTCACTTACAAATCAGCCACAAAATCTGAACTTTGAGTGGAATAAGACTGAATAATGGAGACCTGTCAAGTTTTAAGTCAACACATTTTCAAAAAATATATAAGTTCATAATATGACAGCATTCATTCAGAATTATTCGTTGGTAGGCTTGACGGGACCAACCTCTCGTGCCAGAAGTCTGACAGTATTTTAAAGTTTTGAATAAAATCTACTTTCAATTAATCAAATTGAAAGTTAATTGAATATCAATCCTGTTCCAACGCTCTGCATCTTATAATTCTATCTTTGTCCAGAGGGAGGTGCTGTTTGTTAGTGATAGATATGCACGTCCCTCGAAGGGGTCCCTGCTAGTACTCTCAAATCATGAATGAGTGGAAGCTCATGGAAGAATCATGCTTGTGTTTTGTTACACTCTGTACCAACACAAATACCACCAACTTGGTTGTGTGGCAATAAAGGTATCTTGTCTTGTATACTGAAACCAATTTTTCCATGTTGGTGAAGATAAAAAAAAAAATAGATTGGTCAGATGAAATAAAGGGAAAGATGAGCTGATGCAGAGAAAGGAGAGAATGCAGATATAAAGATGAGGATGGAGAAAGGATGATCCAGGAAAAAAAAGGAAATAAATGAGACTTGGACTCAAAGGGGGAAAGGGGTGGAGCTTTGATAAAGAAAAAAAGAGGAAGATATAACAGGGATGCAACTTGACACAGAAAGCGTGACCTTATGACTCTGTCAGAGAGGGAGGGGCTTGGAGCCCTGGCCCCGCCCCTTGGCGTGTGTGTGTGTAATCCTGGGTTGGGGGCGGCTGACGTCACCGGTGTGTGAGTCAGGCGAGAACAGGGGGGTGCGTGTGTTAGGAGAGGAGATGTGGTTTGCGTGTTCTAGTCAGCTGCATCCTCGCATGGCCTTGTTTTGAGGCATAGCATGCTCCCAATGCTGCTCTCTCATTGGCTGGCTGACTCGAGTGTACTCACACACACACAAATCCTTATCTTGTTATATCTGTGAGGGTCTTTTATTGACACATATCCATTCCCTGACCCCTGACCTTCACGTGAACCCTTGGTTCCGAGCTTAACCCCTCATTCTAACTCAAATCATAAGCCCTTGAAGGTCCAATCCTCAATCAAAATATAAACAAAAGGCTAGCCCTGAATACCAAAATATGGTATTGGAGGAATTTAATTGATTCTCAAATAGATTTGTTTGAGCTCTTGATACAAAGACGAACTGCTAAACCTGTAATTCCACTGCATTTTGTAGCTGAAAAGCTTTGTTTACATTTTGTTTTGTAAACATTAGCCCTCTATTTTGAGTTATTGAGGATTAACTTCAAATTTTATATTTTATATCTAGGCTTACAAGTAAAACTCTTCAAGAATATACTATGTACTTATACCTGAAATGTGAAGTAAAAAAATTATAATTTCGATTGGGGCTTTAAATAGCCGTTTTCCTAATGTGGTCAGGAAAATATAATGTCCTCATAACCTACTACCTGTTGGGGCTTTTCTATCATTGTGAGGACATAAAGAATAAAGAAAATATTGCACACATTAATGTGTGTCACAAAGAGGGGGCGATAGTAAGAGTTCACGTGATTGCTCATGACATTCATCCGTGATAAAACCCCATTATACATACGACACTTGATGAATGATTAAACTCAATGTTGGCAATTAAATGTCTGTTTAGGCGACTGCATCAAAAAGTCATGAGGTCACATTATGGATATCAAGAGTTGAAATGAACTGTTTTGCACCAATCGCATCTGGCAGAGCCGTGGCGAAGAACCAATGGGAGAGGGCCCTGGATAATTATGAATGGTCACGCAATGCTGCAATAGGAGGATTACCATCTCCATGGTAACACTTGGGACCACCTCCCTCTGGCTCCCAGCTGTCACTCCACATCAGAGGCTCCCCTAGTTGTGTGTGTGTGCGTGTGTGTGACTGAGGTGTTAAGGTTTAGACTAGAGTGTGAGGGTAGGGGTCAAGTTAGGGTCAGGGTTAGTTGTACGCGTTTCTCCAAGCTGTGGAATGAATGTAAAACAAAGTAATGTAATTTTAAGTATAAGTGGTACATCCCTGTGTGTGTGTGTGTGTGAGGTGCGTGTGTGTGTGAGTGACTGGCTGACTGACTCCCACAAATGTGTGCGACTGCCTTCTTCTACGAATGATCTGCTGCTCAGGTGGACAACAGCAGTATAGCGTGTGTGTGTATACTTCCATGTGTCTTCCCACAGCAGTGTGTGTGTGTATATGGGTATATACTTCCATGTGTCTTCCCACAGCAGTGTGTGTGTGTATATGGGTATATACTTCCATGTGTCTTCCCACAGCAGTGTGTGTGTGTATATGGGTATATACTTCCATGTGTCTTCCCACAGCAGTGTGTGTGTATGTGTGTATACTTCCATGTGTCTTCCCACAGCAGTGTGCGTGTGTATATGGGTATATACTTCCATGCGTCTTCCCACAGCAGTGCGTGTATATGTGTGTATACTTCCATGTGTCTTCCCACAGCAGTGTGCGTGTGTGCGTGCTTCCATGCGTCTTCCCACAGCAGTGTGTGTGTGTGTATGTGTGCGTGCTTCCATGTGTCTTCCCACAGCAGTGTGTGTGTGTGTGTGCGTGCTTCCATGTGTCTTCCCACAGCAGTGTGTGTGTGTGCGTGCTTCCATGTGTCCTCCCACAGCAGTGTGTGTGTGTGCGTGCTTCCATGTGTCTTCCCACAGCAGTGTGTGTGTGCTTCCATGCGTCTTCCCACAGCAGTGTGTGTGTGTGCGTGCTTCCATGCGTCTTCCCACAGCAGTGTGTGTGTGTATGTGTGCGTGCTTCCATGTGTCTTCCCACAGCAGTGTGTGTGTGTGTGTATGTGTGCGTGCTTCCATGTGTCTTCCCACAGCAGTGTGTGTGTGCGTGCTTCCATGTGTCTTCCCACAGCAGTGTGTGTGTGTGCGTGCTTCCATGTGTCTTCCCTTATTACAGTTGGCACACAACAGCTCGGCCAGATCGCGTGCCGGCAGATAAAACATTTAGCAGGAAGTTGTTCAGTGGCAGAGCGGGAAAAGCCCACCACCCTCAAGGCAGGACGCACTCAACACGTAAACACACACACACTCTGATACACATGCACACTCAAGCATCACACACACACACAGGTAAAGTTAGAATGAACTATTATGCCACAGAACCACAGCCAACCTGATATAATGGGTCACCCCCTTTCAAATGTACATTCTTGGATGGTCATTGATCATGTGTGTGATCATATATTCTAATTAGCATACGTTTGAAGTCTGATAAAAGACATACTTATAAACTGGAGCCTCTGTGTATCCCGAGCATCTGTCTCAGCTTCCCTGAGAGAATGTGTGCCAGAGAGAGTGAGCGACATATATAGAGAGCGAGAGATAAGGTGGTTGAGGGTAGGCAGAACTGAATGGCTAGAATGACATGCTAGAATACCACAAGGACAACACACAGATGAGATGATGAGAGGCCACACCCTGGTTGAACATGCAGCCATGTCTTTGATCAGACTTCATATTGAGTCATGATCCACAGCATGCCAGTGTTTCTCAGGCTATTGAGTGATTGGCTTGGCCAGCTGATGAAGGTTATAATCCAGCATTCTAAACCATAGTCCAGAATGTCTTGGACCATATGAATGTGTGGGTATACTACAGGGTTAGAAATTAACATTTTTTTTCAAGGGCTTTTTTTGCCCCCCTTAATTGATTTTCGGGGGCTTTTTTTTGTATTTCGGGGGCACTGAATTTTTATGATAAACGGTAGGGGTGGGACGGTTCACAAAATGGACGGTTTGGTTCATATCACGAATTTGGGGTCACGGTTTTCAGTTCGATATACGTTAATTTTTATTAAAAAAAATGTAACACTCAAATCTAAAAGTCAAGATAGACTGCGCTCACAAATTATAACACTGGGTGCTGAAATCCTGTCGAGTATAATAGAAAAAGAAAGCAATACGCTTGGACCAGCACTCACAGATTTTGGTATATTTAATGGCAGCCTGAAACAAACATGTTTCGGAACATAATCGTTCCGAAACATGTTTGTTTCAGGCTGCCATTAAATATACCAAAATCTGTGAGTGCTGGTCCAAGCGTATTGCTTTCTTTTTCTATAACACTCAAATCTAAACATGTTTCTCATTTATTAAAAATAAAATAAAAGGTTTACAGTGTTTACAGCCTTAAATAATGTTTGGCACACAAAGACCGAACTGACTGAAAAATATAGGCTACATTTGTCAAAGTATTAATTTAGTGCAAACAAACAATATGCTCAGCCAGCACTAGACTTTCCTTTCTTTAATTAATATAAACACACAAAAACAATGTCAACCATGTTTAAATTCCCTGCTTGTCAGTTCTTAATGGAAAGATTCGTTTTCTGCTTGAAATTATTGTGTTTCTGTCTACATATATTTAGACTAACATTATTTAAATATTGAGTGCAACTGTGGTGGATTACGTAATTCGGTGAGTTGGAACTATCTATGGGTTGGCGCCGGGTCCCCACGGACATTTTAGCGTGTGGCACCGCCACCTTCAGCTCCGGTCACGTTAGGAGCAGTTCATAACGTCAACAAGCAGCGCGAAAGCGGCAATAGTCCCGGTTGGAGTTAGTAAAACACAGTTGTATGTTAGCCTTCTTGGATGTTGAATAAACGCCTATCATTGTCTTTAAACACCCCGCCTCTCAGACTCCCATTTCCTCCTCTGCTACAGTAGCTAGTAGCTACGGTGTTAGCTGTTGTTGTGAAGGGCTAGCTAGCTAACAGCTACAAACTGCTAACGCTATGGCAAGATGTGTGTAGGCCTATGTAATGTTAATGGCTATGTTTTTAAAGTCGTAATGAAGATTGATTTATATTGTGCGTGCCATTTTTACACAAACTGACTAGCACCTGGCTGCTGCTGCTGCAGCCAGTGCAGAACACCGGCTCCGCCAAATGATTTTTTTTTATTTGCGCGTCATCTGAACCGTATACGATACACAGACGCTCCATTACCGGATAAATATATATATATAATTAGTAAACTGTCGGGGGCATTAAGTGCCCCCCTTAACTGATTTTCGAGGGCATTTTATCCATTTTCAAGGGCATTATGCCCCAAGCCCCCGTTAATTTCGAACCCTGGTATACTATATTCGGTTTGATCTGTAGATAGAAAATACACGTTTCGGGAATTTAATTTAATGATTTAAAATCATTACCAACGGAGAACGCAAACCAGCGTGTTTTTTGGGGGGATTTGGAGGTGGGGCTACGGATTAGGCTTAAAACCATAAAAAAAAATTTAAGTTTTATTTCATATGCAAGTGGTCCCTGAAGGTTCTTAATTCATATTAAGAAGCACTGTAGACATTAAAGGATGCTCCTGTGACGACTTGGTTGTAGACATTATGGATGCTGCTCTGATGACTTGGTTGTAGACGTTAAAGGATGCTCCTATGACTTGGTTGTAGACGTTAATGGATGCTGCTGTGATGACTTGGTTGTAGACATTTACATTGTCATTTAGCTGACGCCTTTATCCAAAGCGACTTACAAGTTCTGTACGACAAGTCATCAGGAAGGGCACAACTCTTTTTTTTTTTATCCACTTTTTCTCCCATTTTCTATATTTTCTCCCATCCCAATTTCGTATCATCCAATTCAACCCTCCCCTGTCACGAACGCTGTTTCTTGCCTCCCACAAGCCGGCTGCAATGTGGACTAAGTCATACATAGCACAAGTCCCCTCCGGTACTTGAGGTAACAGCAGTCGCATCTTTTCACCTGCGCAGCTCGATCTCTCAGTGGCGAGGAGTAATGCGTGGGAGGCTCACGCTGCCCCCGACACTTCCTGATTCTACTGCGCAGGCGCACCAACCGACCTGTAGGAGTCGCTGTCCACAACGCCCGATCCCCACCCATCAGTTTCCCACCCCCTAATACGGCCAATGTGTATTAGTATGAACGACCAGCTAAACTGAAAGCAATGTGGAGCGCTGGGCTCGAACAGGCGAGCCCAGCGTCTCTGCATTCGTGGCGAGCGCCTTGCCCACTACGCCACGTAGCCGCCTGGAAGGGCACAACTCTTATCAGCTGAGTAACAATGTTCATCAAAGTGTTGAGTGCTAGGCGGCTAGGTGGTGCAGTGGGCAAGGCGCTCACCACCAATGCGGGAGACGCTGGGTTCGAGCCCAGCTCTCCGCATTGCTATCAGCTTGGCTGGTCGTTCATACTAATACAATTGGCAGTATTAGAAGGTGGGAAGCTGATGGGTGGGGATCGGACGTTGTGGACAGCGACTCCTACAGGTCGGTTGGTGCGCCTACGCAGCAGAATCAGGAAGCGACGGGGGCGGTGTGCCCGCGTTATTTTTAAACATTTTTCGGAGACGCTCTCTGATTGGCCGACGCCTGTTTCTACACTGGTTAAGCTTAGGCACTCTTTTGAAGTTGGTTAAGGTTAGAGTTTGTCTTAGAGCATGGCGATAGAACACCAGCCCTGATTCCAAACTCTAACCATAACCAACTTCGAAAGAGTCGCCTAAGCTTAACCAGTGATAAAATAGGCGTTAAGTAGTTTGCTGCTGTTAGACCCGGAAATGGGCAAAGACACAGCTCGTCACGCGATTGGGCAAACATGTCAGTGGCCAATCAGAGAGCGTCAGTCAGTGGCCAATCAGAGAGCGTCTCCGAAAAATGCAGCTAGGTTTAAAAATAACACGGCGTGCCCTCCAAAACGCAGACCCCCGGAGAGATTGCGCTGTGCAGGTGAAAAGATGCAACTGCTGCTTCCTCGAGTACCGGAGGGGACACGTGATGTAAGGCTTAGTCCACATTGCAGCCGGCTTGTGGGAGGCATGGCCTAATAGCGTTCGAGACAGGGGAGGGTAGAATTGGACGATACGAAATTGGGATGGGAGAAAAATAGAAAATGGGAGAAAAAGTAGATTTAAAAAAAAAAGTGTTGAGTGCTACAGTGTAGGTTCGTATAAATTAGGTTAGATCTTTTTTTCCCTTTCATTTCAGATAATGGTTGAAGAAGTGCGTCTTTAGTCAGCGGCGAAAGACTGGACGTTGTAGGTAGATGACGTTAAAGGACGGGTTCACCTTTTT
Source organism: Notolepis coatsorum (assembly GCF_963971535.1). Lineage (NCBI taxonomy): Eukaryota > Metazoa > Chordata > Actinopteri > Aulopiformes > Paralepididae > Notolepis > Notolepis coatsorum. Next base: position 92,733,271 of record NC_140177.1, read on the forward strand.
TCTAAACATTGTCTGGCAAGATATCGAGTACAGCCCATAAAGTCACCGAACTTAGAAACATAGCTATGTGTTGCATCCTCTCACCAGGCTCTAACACAATTCAACATGTGTTTTATAGGCCTTGTGCTGCTGGCCCATGGACCTCAGAACCTCTGATACAATGTACAATTTAAAAACATCTTGAATATAAACAATTTAGCAGCATAACATCTTAAATCGAATTGAATCAATGAAGACGCTGAAAACATGACAGAACAAATGTATTTAACACATTATCTCATATATGCTCAACATTACACACACACTGATGGTTCATTTATCAATGAGAACATGACATTTCTTCATACAGTTCATCCTGTAAAAGGCATATGGAGAGTGTGGGTTTAATTAAAGGTCCCCTAGATATTTTGTGTTGACAGATGGACAGACTAGGACAGCTAAAAAGCCATTAGCAAGGTCTGTGTCATATCATAAAAGAATATACAAGGCATGGCTGACTGTGTGTGTGGGTGGGTCAGTAACAATTTGTGAATCAAGTATTATTAACAAATCATCTATATAGTTCATCCAGGATTATAATCCAAGGCTGTGTCCCAATAGCCTAAACTCACTCACTTCATCCCCTCATTTCTCTCCCTTCCCTCCTTTTCCTCCCAGATATAATCTCCATTCATCACTTCTTCACGCTTCTTAGTATTATTTATCCATTCTTATCATTTTACAGTCTACACAACAAGACAAAAACATAAAATAGATTCTCAAAATAGACAGATTTTCCTGGCGATTAAAAAGAAAACCTGTAAAACTGAGAACCAGCAACACGTGACCAAGGCAGACATTCTGGAGGAGAGGAGAAAGGATTAGATAAATCTACCTGTTCCCCAAAGACCACCTGTGTGAACATCAGAGACCCAAGCAGCCATCATCTGGGCTTTCTCTTAACTTGATGAGACATGGTAGCCTAAATAGATCTATGAAAGAGCTGAAAATCTCAAAAACCAAAACGGTGGCGCCGGTACTTTTTGGGTTGATCCAAATGACTCCCAGTTTGCAACACATCAGGCTTCTTAAACAAAGAGAACGGTCCCTTTAAACCTATCATGTATTCTAAGTGCAGTCCAAATGAAGGAAATAGACCAACACAAGTCAACTAGCTAGGCTGTGTTATTGTTGCTTTGTAGTCCGTGTTTATGTTACAGTCTGTGCGATTTTAGGCTGTGAGACTATGTGCTACTTATGTAAATTGAATTTCGCTTCAAGAGGGAAATACAATCTCACGCAAATGTAACTTTCTACTGGCTGTGTTTTGAACTGATTTAGTTTCGTCTATAGGGTAATTTTATTTATTTATTTTAATAGAAAGACAATTTGCTGAATTAAAGAGACCAAATTACGGGGGCTTATTTTTCACCCATAATCACCATTTCAGGGGTATTTTAACTTTCAGGGTAGGGGGCAAAGGAGACAAGGAGAGGAGATATATATAAAGGATATATAAGGAGGTGAGGAGGCCACTCTAAACTACTGGGACGTAGCCCTGGCCTTTCATCGGAAGGTCTCTCTCATCCACATACACACACAAGGTGGAATACATCTCATTCAAAGTGCAAAACAAGTTAAAAGAGAAATCATAGATTGTGTTTCTGGGTGTCCATTTGGCAATCAAGCGTGTTTCATTAAAATCCACAAATCAGTCTCTTGCCACAACTTGAAAAGCTGATGGTCATTTATATTGAATTTACCCATCTCAAGCCCAACCCGCTTTTCTTTTGAGATAGGTCAATTAGGAACTGGACCAGATCAGACATGTGACTGGAGAGTCAGCCCATCCTCTCAACTTACGGAGAAGGGGATGCATCGCTGTACAGTATCTATTCCATAGTGCTGTGTATTAGTTAAAGTCCACCTTCCACTGCCATGATGCATCTCAGTGGATTTTTTTTATTAGGATCTATGTATCTGTATTTGTCATATGTCAATCACATGACCAGGGGGAGGTGCCCCTGGGAGTATCAACACCAGCAGGACAGGATGCTGCGATGGCTGCTTGGTAGCTTTATACCTTGAGAGTGAAAGAGTGTTACCCAAGTCCCGTTAGTAATGACCTGCCAAGAGGCTAGTTTTTCACCAATATTTCCACTTATGACAAAAAGAAAAGCACTCTCAGCAGGTTCACCACATGCCTGTCACACATTGTGATGTCATCATCATCATCGTCATCATCATCGTCATCACTGTTGATTGCACTCTACTTGAGCAGTTTGGCGGTTGCCATGGAGGTCATGGACGTCATGGTGCTGGACGGCACGGTGATGTCTTTGAAGATGGGCTGGGTGAAGCTGGCGTAGGACGGCTTGTTCTGGCTGAGGGTCTCTATGATGGTCTGGCGCATATCCCGACTGGCGTCCCCACGCACCGCCAGCAGGGCCAGGATGTGCTCCTCCCTATAGAGGCACAGAGACACAACGAATAGAAGGTGAGTCACAGGTGGAATGGAAGAAGAGTGTGTGTATCTATCAGAGTTGGTATATACAGGTGCAGCTCAATAAATTAGAATATTGTGGAAGAGTTCATTTATTTCAGTGATTCAATTCAAAAAGCAAAACTCATAGATGTTCACTCAGCACTTAGTTGGGGCTCCTTTTCCACAAATTACTGCATCAATGCGGCGAAATAAATGGACTTTTCCACGATATTCAAATTTATTGAGCTGCACCTGTAATGATATGTGACTGTGTACCTGATATCAGGGTACTTGGACACCAGTGTGGAGACCTCCAGGTAGAGTAAAGTGGGATCGGTCAGTTTGAAGACTTCAGCGATGGCAGCGATGGCGTCACAAAGGCGATCCGTGTCCTCTCCCTGAAATTCAATTCAAAGAACTTCATTAGTCCCGCAAGGGGCAATTTAAGGCATGACTACGGCAAACAGCTGCACTTATACACATCCAAGACAGAACAAGGGACAAGAGACATACATGACACTATTAGCCTATTTAGACCTAAAACACCTGCTAATAATGCATTATATAGCCTGCATATACACACAAATGTGTTTCCCTGTTTCAATGGGTTAAAGTACAAGAAACATGACACTGTTAGAACAGGATCCTTATATAGCTGATCTGTCGAGTCTAATAAATACATTTGGTCAATACAAAAAAAGTGCACTTTGGTCAAAAAGGTTAAAATCAAGGGGTCAAAAGGTGCATATTAGTGAACTGACCATTCCTTGCACTGTGGCCATTCACCAGTTGAATGGCCTCTGGAACTAAAGCCAAACTTCCTTCTGTTTGTTTTACAGGCAAGCTGTCTTAACACTTTGAGTGCCAACGACGAGATTAGTCGTGCTAACTCGCCATGCGTTGAGTGCCAATGACGAGTTCTCGTTTATTTAATCGTTATTTCTTTTATTAGCGATATCCATTCATTTTTCATCCATCCAGCCTGACGTTATCATTGTGAATGAGTCTGAGCTCGAAAAGGGTAAATACCGCCGCCTATCGTCTCCCGGATGGTAATGCACATCATTGGATTGGATTGGGTGGCCATGTGCATCAGAAAAAAAGTCCGGTCCAGGGTTTTCCCATCTCTGGCAAGCAGTATCGTGTTACCAGATTGCCCTCAGAGCAGCGTCGATTATGTATTTCGGACTATAACGTTGGATCAATAAACGCGATCAATATTTGGAATGGCGATCAGGAATTGGATTAATCTTTTTGCAGAACATCTGATGTGAGGTAAGGACTCTATTTTACCAGTATTGGGTTAATCAGATGTTTTTTTCATAGCGATCACAACGTGTCTGTGTGTGTGTGTGTGTGTGTGTGTATGACGTTAGCGCTGACCAGGTCATGGATAATAGATTTTTCAGCCCGCTTCTCTAGCGTGCATAAGTACACATATACTATTAATAATCTAGCGTTTATTTGAAAACTATTCATAAATCAGCCGAAAAGTGACAACATGTTTTGTGTATTCCACTAAAGGGCTATTATCGCGGAATTTCTCTGAAATTACTAGAACTCTACGAAACTATACTCGTATTCAAAACGGTATAAAACAGAAATGTACCAATGAAAAAACAATCCGTTTCGTAAGGGGTGTTTTAGACCCATAATTTAAGATATAGTTTAAGCGTTCGCAAATATCCCCGACCTCCCATTGACTAAAGCGCTGGCACGGAAGGGGTTATCTGGGCAAAGAGGCGTGGCACCCAATGTGTTAAAGGGGAACTATTTTACTATTTCTTTCACTATTTTGGCACTTTTACACAATTCCTGTGAGTTTATGGAACACCTCTGTAATTTTTTATTTTTTTTAATTCATTGTTTTGTATTTCTAATCAAGTCCTCAAAAACAGCATTTTTCTACCTCAAGATCTTAAGCCGTTTTGAGCCTGGGCTCCTAAACCACTGCCTCGCCTGAACATTATCATGCAGCGGTGTCTCTCTGACATCACAAATCAGCACATTTTCAGATGACTCAGTTCAGTGAGGGTGAATATTGTGAGAGGAGAATTGGAAGAATGCGCCAATATGAGAATTAGAGACATAGATCATATTAATATAAGTCCACATAGCTAGGAAACAAGGCTAAACACTGAAAAAGGCCATTTATAAGATAGTTCCCCTTTAAGAGCTTTCCTGATGGCAACAAGTCAAAACACACATGAAGGACATGTGTTGAGTCACATTATCTTATGTGCTTTCTTGAGCACTTGAGCACTGTTAAAGGAACACGTCAACATTTTGGGAAATTTTCTTACCGTCTTCTCCAGAGAGAGACAAGAAGCTAATTTCCCAAAATGTTGGTGTGTTCCTTTAGTTTAAACTGTACTATGGATCTTTGTGTTTTGCAGATAATTAGAGCACAGCGCAGAGGGAAATCAATGACGAGATCAGAAGCTCGTCCTCTTATCAGGGAGCCTCGGCTGACATCGGAGCAGTGACCAACTGTGTTGAGCCATTATATCAAAATTACTTTTATTTTAAATGTAGGGCTTACAGCTCTGAATCTGAAAATATACCCATATCCCAGTAAAATCACCATGGGTACAGTCATCCAAGTATCACCGACATCCAAGTTGGGGGATCCCCCTTTTTGAACGGCCCGTCTAAGGTGTCTCTCCTCCGCATCGCATGTGGTGCTTTTTTCCTATTGCTACGTTTTTAGTGAGTTTTTCCCTTACCTTCGCTGGGGTATGTCTGGGAGTGTTGCATTTATTTGGGATTTTATAGTGGTGTATGTTCTTGATTTATTGTGATGTTTCTTCTTGACTTGTTTAAAGAAGACTTGTCCAGATTTCGGGCTTTACGAATACATTTGATAGTGTATACTTCCCTTTTCTACTCCTTTTTGGGCATGTAATATGTATTTATTTTGTTTATGGAGAATATGCCATCTCTTGATGACATCATCATTACAATCTCTCTGGTGTTCAGCTTAACACATTGACCGGCAGCGGCAGGGGGCGCTGATCCCCCTTCATCGCCAGGTCTTTATTCAATGGATATACTGCAACATTTGTGAGTGCTTAAAATATATCTTATATTATATCTATGGGTCTAATAACACTGTCGACTGTCAGTTAGTTGCCTCCAGTCAACATGCCCAAAACAGATAATTTTTTCATCCATACATTTCCGTTTTATACCGTTTTGAATAAAGTATGGTTTGGGTGCTTTTGAGTAATTCCAGGAAAAATACGAGAAAAAGGCATTTTACTGTAATCCAGTCATCACGTAATTTTTCGACTGATTATCTAATCATCCTGAAATCAACGCTAGATTATCATTATTATATCTCGTCGTGCATATATGAAATGACAGAGGAACCGAGGAAAGACATACATGGAAAACAAAAACAGAGGAAAACAAAAATAAACGACGTGAACTTTGGAAATTACTCAATAATCAACTAGGCTGCAGTAAAAAACGTAAAACCAGATTTTCAAACAAACATAAAGACGGACAGCACGCTCATCACAAACAAGCTGGATGTAGCCAATTACTTAAACATTTTCTTCACAAACACTGGTAAACAAACTACCCTCCCACTCAGGGCATTTTGGGGTAGAACACATCATAGCCTACTACAATAACCTAGGGGTCCGCAAAGACGATTTCAAACTAGAAATGGTAACAACAGCTGAGGTACTCAAGAAACTGAGCGCCCTCCAACCTAACAAGGCCACTGGCCATGACAATATCCCCTCCAAATTCCTCAGAGACTCAGCAGCCGCCATCACCCCAGTCATCACACACATAATAAACCTCTCCATAAAACAGGGACACATACCCAAAGACAATTGTGAGAGTAACACCCCTGCACAAAAAAAGGGGAGCAAATTAGACCACCCTGTTTCTATTCTTACCTCCATCCCGAAAGTCATGGAAAAAAAGAGTATACGAACAGGTCAAAAAGTACCTTGCGGAAAAAAATCTAATCTACGAATTCCAATCTGGCTTCAGAACATCCCACTCCACTGACGCATGCCTTCTCTATTTGAACGACCACATCAAACAAGAGGTGGACGCGGGCAAATACTGCGGCATGGTCATGCTGGACCTACAAAAGGCCTTTGACACTGTCAATCACTCCATTCTGATTGACAAGCTAAAAGCAATTGGTTTTGATAGTCTATCAGTGAGCTGGATGCAATCCTACCTGGAGGGGAGAGAACAGATGGTGGAGGTAAACGGTACCCTATCCTCCCCCTCCCAGTGAGCTGTGGTGTTCCACAAGGAAGCATACTAGGACCGCTACTGTTCCTAATTTATGCAAATGACATGTCGTCAGCTTATGACTGCAACTTGTTCCTGTTCGCGGATGACTCAGCCCTGCTGGTCTCTGACAAGAACAAGTTACAGGTTGAAAAAACCCTCAGCTCTGAACTAGGCAAAATCTGCATATGGCTCGCTGATAACAAACTATCATTACACCTGGGTAAAACAGAGTCCATTCTCTTCGGTTCAAATAACAAACTCAGCAAGACCAACGGCTTCTCAGTTACAGTGGGTGACAATAGTGTCACAAGGAACGATGAAATTACATACCTAGGTTCCATCCTAGAGGCAAATCTTTCCTGTGACAAAATGGCATCCAATGTAATAAAAAAAGTCAACCAACAAACTAGATTCTTGTACCGGATCTCCTCTCTGGTAAACAAGAATACCCTGAAGACTCTGGCAGGAGCACTCATTCAAGGGTACTACGACTATGCTTGCACATCATGGTACTGTGGAATAATATAATGATTCCCCAACTCTCTCATGTAAAGACATCCCCCAATACATTAATCTCACCCACATTATGAAGAGAAAAGTGAGTAACTGTGGAATAATATGATTCCCCAACTCCCTCATGTAAAGACATTCCCCTCCCCTTTCTCCCCAATCCTGTGTCCCCCCCCCCCATTTGACCTATCAAATGGGACCACCTCCCCCCCTTTTAACTATATAATGCTCCTCCCAACAACATTCCAGGTCTCTTTACCTGGGTCATTTCAGCTGATCACCTGGGGCGAGAGCCTCAGCCATTCTCTCTATGTACTATGTATATTTCTATCTGTTTGGTTAATAAACCTTTGTTATTAACTGAACCTCGGTTGACTGAGAACATTCTTCTTCAGGATATCCACGAATATCCCACAGTACCAAAGCACCTCAAAGGCGCTAAAAACAAAATTACAAACATCACAAAACAAACTCGTCAGACTACTGCTTGACCTTACTCCTAGAACCCACCTCACCCCTGCCCACTTTGACTACCTAGGATGGCTTAGAGTAGACGACAAGAGTACAGCAACTTGCAATGGGCCTGGTCTACAAGATACACTACACGACTAAGGTACCCATGTACATGTCAAAATACTTCCCAAACAAAAGGTCAGTGAATACCATGATCACAACACCAGAGGGAGCTCCACAAATCATGTTAAACCCAGATTCGGCTCAAACAAGGGACTAAACACGTTTCGCAATTATGCCACATCAATGTGGAACGCCCTACCCACTTTCAAAACCACTCTCAAAGAGAGACTGCAATTCGAAACTGGCCCCTGTAAATGTCCTAACGCAACCCCCTCCAATGTACAATAAATGTCCTATTAAACCCAATAATACATGAGACCCTCTTCTTGGGACCAAGTAAGGTTTCGTCGATAATCCAATGTACAATTACCCACCCCGCCTACCCAACCCAAATACTGCTCGTGGAGGTCCGTACCACACTACCGACCGTTACATATGGGCGGGCGGGCGGGGTTACTGTTCGATGCCATCGTTGTATAGAACTGGCTCGCCTGAGTATTTAAACCCCGCCTGCCCGGCTCAGATCGGCTCCTAAAACATACACCAGCCCATTTCCAATGAGATGCAATAGCTTTGCATGGCAGTAGACGGCGGTGTTGACCGTCTGCCAGCTCAGACAGGGTCTGAAGGGTATACCAGAGGCTCCAGCTATGAATTATGAATAGATATAGCGAATAAACAAAATAACGATCCTAAAAACGAGTTAACTCGTTTCTGGCGCTGAGCGCATGGCGGGCAATAACGAGTTAACTCGTTTCTGGCGCAGACTGTGTTAAGGAGAGACGTGTTGATATTGACAAATTGAACCCGAGCTGCACAATATTACAGAAATTACGTGGACTCTGCCTAGCGACGACATGCCGGGGAACGAGAAGTAAAGTAAACGTCCTCACGGCAGTGAGCTTCCTGAAGAGGAACTTGAACTGTTCCGCCTCTTTGATCATCCGGTCCGCTCCCTCCCTCCTCTCGTCTGCGTTCTTAAAGGTGATCCTCTTCTGCATCACCGCCTTGAGGTACTCCACCACCACCCTGCGGTGGGCCTCGCTGGTCATCTCCTGCAAGCATACAGTCAACATGGGACAGTTCAAACATACAACCAATAAATACCCTGCAACGGGTCATCTCCTAAAAGTCAACATGGAACATATACGTAGCTAAATCATACAAGACTTAGAACTCACTGGTCATCTCCTATATATATATATTTATATTTAGTTAGGTAGCCAAAACCAAATGCAGTCAATCAGGTCCTCAGTCAGCTTTGCATTGTTTTTTGGTTAACTAGCTAGTAGGAACAGCATGGACTGTACCGAGAAAGGATTAAAAAAAATTAGTAAGGCTAGGGTTCCATAAATCTGACCTATCCCATTAAACCATTCCCCATCTAGCTGGGGACACCCTGGAACCCCCCACCCCCACACGACCCCACAAAAAGCCACTGTCATCCAGTACCTGGTTGAAGGGTCTCTTAATCTTGTTAAAGTCATTGAAGTAGTCCTCCACAGTGACGCAGATGGTGTCCACAGCATGGGAGTCCAGCAGCCACTTCCTGGTCAGCAGTTCATTCAGGTGATTCTGCAGACACATTCAACACTCAAATGGGGCACTTTCACAGACTAGGAGACAATTATCACTTAGCAGTTTGCTAGAGGTCTGCTCTCCTCTCGGTGACATCACATGTTGGTGAGTTACATGATGTCAGATTATCACATGTCCTCCTCACAACAGAACGATGGGGTTAAGGTTGAAAATCGGCAATAACAAACTGAAACACACAAACTCTAAACAGTCTCTTTCCCCGTCTCTCTCTTTAGAACATGGAGACTTTTTTATTAACTTTTTTTGAATCAGCACTTTCTTCAGATGCTTCCGAGGACACATTTGAATTTCGACACAATAAACCCTCAACAACAACTTTCTTTTAAATCAACAAAAGTCGGAACCCAGGACTTTCGCGCTGTGAGGAAACTGTGCCTGGTAAAGTAGACAAACGTACCAGCCATAGACAGACAACATGTACAAGCTTTTGGCTTGGTGTCTGGTGCTAATTTCCCACCCTGCCAACAACCATGTTGTCCAATCAGAGCCCTCCTTACCTCCAGGTCCAGGAAGACTTCATCCAATAGGAACTGGCACCCTTCCTTGGCCACCTCATTCAGGGTTTTCTCTATGGCTGCGTCGCTCACAGTGGGCTCCGACGAACGGGAGTACTTCCTCTTTAGGCTGTTGATAGACTCTCTAGAGGGGGGGGGGGGGGGAGAGAAAAAGAGAGAGGAGAGAGAGAGATTAGAAGAAGAATAGATCAAGTTTAAGTTACTGCATCAATGCATGTGTGAATCAGTCAACACCTGGTTCAGATAGACAATGAGGATTACACTGTTGGCTCTTACACTACTAGAGGGAGAGAAAGGACACAGAATCAGCTTTCATACTGAGATGTGTCTATTAAAAAAGGTTGATAAGGTTTTATTGTGTTGCGTGTGACTCAGAGGCATCTGAACAAGATGCTGATTAAAAAGCGTCTCTCCATGTTTGTTTCTGCACGCTAGAGTGAGAAAGCAAGAGCTTGTTTTAGAGCATGGTGTGTTTTTCAGAATAGGTAGAGACGGTCAGTAAACAGTGATTTCTGTGCAACTCACTTGAATGTCTGACAGTTGTTGATGATGGCGATCATGTACTGGACATAACACTGAGGCAGCTGTCTCTCTCGCAGATGCTCCTCCTTATAGACTATCGCCTCTTCTCTGTACCTACGATGCAATACAACACAGTCACAGGGTTATTTTCATTACGTTGTTGTGTACATAATCATCATGACTGACTATGGGTTTATCTATTAGCAATTAGAGAAAAGATAACAGGTGCAGGAGATGTTGACAAGTCTGCATGGCTAAACGTAGGGGTGTCCTGAGCGCATCTGAAAGATCAGTATCAGGGGCGATTATAGCATATTTGGTTTTGATCTGTATCGGCTACATCAAGCCTGATCAAACAATCCTTTTTTGTTCAAAATAAATTAATAAAAACCATTAACGGAAAGCTGTAGTGCACCTGAACTGGATTGGTTTTACATGACACGTGTAGCTGCATTATCTAGGATCACACAGCGTGGGCTTGGGGCTCGGTATCGGCAGACTAAATTACTCAGAACGGGATCAGGACACCCCTAGCTAAATAGGCGTGTAAAACATCCATTTCATTCAAATACCAGAACATCAATTTCATTCAAATACCAGAACATCCATTTCATTCAAATACCAATTACAAACTGGACAAAACCAGATTAGATAGAGAGAGAATCTCTGAGTTCCTCCGGTAAGCATTTGGAGCGTTGATAAGATGACGTAACCCTTTCAGGTGGACAATCTCGAATGTGAGATAGAATTTTGAGAAGCAAACATTACTAATGATAATGTAACAACGGCCACTGGCCATCGAGGCTCTACAATTCCAAGAAAAACAATCCAAAAAACGTACACCTTTAAAAATAGATTAAATGTGTTTAAATCAGTTTGTACCTGACGAGGAAGGAGTTCATCTGTTTGAGGCAGAGTTTTAGGACCTGCTCTTTGAAACCCTCATCTATCTGGGCGGCCACCTGCAGATTCTGTTCAAACATCTGAGAGAGAGAGTGAGAGATAATTGATGTATAGCCATTGTGATATGATGACTGCTTAGTGACCTGTGAGGTAAGTCATAGCACACAGTATATAGATAGTGTTTAAATTATAAATTGTCCTCGATGACCATGGTGTGTGTGCATGTGTGTGCATATGTTATGTGCATGAGAATGCATCCTCTATGGCAGTGTTTCTCAAAGTGGGGGGGGGGGGCGCCCCCCATGGGGGGCGCAGAGGCATGACAGGGGGGGCCTTGAGATTTATAAAAAATAAAATAAAAAATTGGATTACAGAAAATTATCACTAAAGTGCTATCTGTTGCAGCTGCACTGTTCTCCATGAAAATACCATTTCTCAAAATCTGAAAATCATTATTTAATAAAACACAGAAAAGGATCACCAAGTTACTCTGGATAAAAAAAAACCTTTACAGACAACATTGAGACAAAGCTTCCTGACACATCTCCATCCAAACTCTTGGAAGAACTCTTTGAAATCTCATCTGATACCACCTAGAGAGCTAGTTTCAGAGTGTGGTGCTGAGTACCAAGTATCTCATGGTGCAGCAGTTAAGGTGTTGATACCATTCAGCACCACATACAGTATCTGTGTGAAGCTGGCTTTTCATCCATGACCGCTCTGAAAACAAAATATAGGGTCAATTTGAAAGGTCACGATATTGGTGTTATTTCAATACATTTAAACATGGCCCATTTCATGACTATTTTGTTGGGGCGAAGGGGGGGGGGGGGGGGGGGCCCAAAATATTTTGGTCCGCCAAAGGGGGGCCTGACAGAAAGTTTGAGAAGCACTGCTCTATGGTATGGTGTGTATATTTGAAAGTCTCTTTTGTGTGCGTGTGTTACCTGGAAGACTATAGCAGGCAGTGTAGTCTGGTAGTATCCGTCCTGATCGGCCTCTGGCTCCGTTTCTTTCTGCCAGTCCTTCTTGTCCGTCTCCAAGGCCTTCCTCAACCAACCTGTTATATTAGACTGAAGAGAAGATCACATACATGACATCTTTAGCCCTGGAGGGGGGGGGGGTATGTAGTTGTCAAACAGTACTATATAAGCCTGAGAAAAGTATAATATCCTACATATAATAAAAAAACATTCAATTTAAAAACACCGTAGCTCAGAGGGCCAAGCCTACAATAGCAAATGTCCCTAACTGGCGGACTCCGCATTGTTGAAACACATGCATGAGTGTCATGGCTGGGTCCGGCTTAACTAGGCCTGCTTAGTGTTGTTTTCAGTACTGGTTAGGTCCAGCTTAACTAGGCCTGCCTAGTGTTGTTTTCAGTACTGGTTAGGTCCAGCTTAATTAGGCCTGCCTGCCTAGTGTTGTTATATTATCGTACTTGGCCATCGCGTCCCGCTCTTAAGCCTATCGAGATATACCTCATCTCATGTACCTACTGTACTCCACTAACGAAAAACAAATACGCCCACACCTGCCGGGTCCCGCCCCTATGGAGGCGTAGCCTATAAGACACTAGGCATGGTCACCAAACACTCTTCCTCTATTTCGTTTCCATCATAACGGTCGCAGTGCGCCTTATGTAACTAGTTGTTATGAAAAGATTATAGAAATTGCGTAATGTTGAAAGCTTACCGGAGGTTTGCTTACCCCTGGAATCTTCGGGGCATGTTTCAGCGACACGTCGGGCCTGTGTTGATGTTTCCTCGTCTGATGGCAGCAGACCAAGGAGCAGCGTACAAGGTTTGGCTATCGGGCCAGCTTGTACACAGGTAGGCCCTGTGTCATCAGGCATTGACGTTGGTGTTAGTAATGCTGTGAAGTGTGTTTCGGCGCCAGGGCCGGGGTGGCTTGGTGAACGTTCCACAGCAGTGGACGATTTCCTGGCTATCCTGGAGTATGCTGCTTACACTAATGCTACTGCTAATGCTAATGTTGATGCTGAAATGGGTCGTTGTTCTAATATTCCCCGCCGCGGGACGTTGCCGCTTTTCCCTCCTCTTGCCCGGTTCATTGATGAAGGTCAGTCGGTTGCTAATGTGGGGGGTTTCGCTGAGTCTTATTTACCTTTTTTACGGGTAAAAGGGCTAACAACAGGGTGCAGGCCGAGTGTACCGTGGCTGCGTAGCCAGGTAGCTTTGATCCTGTGTCCCGGCGGGGATGAACGATGTCCCACCCGGCCGATGCTTGAGAGCGAATCGGCTCGGAGGGTGGCAGTATGGACGGATGAGTGGTATACTGCTGCAGGATGGTTTGTAGCGGCGGCCAGTGTTATGGCTGAGCTGGCTAGTTTCCTATCCACATTGGCGTCGGGTAGTGGGGCTATGGGTCCAGCCGACATTGTAAACATGTTGCATGTTTGTGGTGTTATAGAGATCTTGACTCAGTCGCAAGCTATAACTGCGGGGAGGATTAGGATGCTATCAACGTTTGTTGTTAGGCATGTTTGGTTGGAGCACTCTCCTCTTGGGGAAGAGGATAGGTTTTCTCTCCTCACGACTCCTTTTTCCACGGAAAGTCTTTTTGGTAATTCTGTGGAGGCGCAGGCGGTTGTTGATCTGGGTCCCACACCGCCTCACACTGTGCAGCCAGAGGTGGGAGCACGGCCTCGTCAACGACTGTGGCGAGGCCCTCGACAGGCGGCCATGTTTCCCCCGCCAGTGGTGCCCTGGGCGGAGAGTCAACAGGGATCCACAAGGCCGACAGCCTTGGCGGCCGAGGGATCAGCCATTTTGGGTGTATGCGGCTTGGATAAAACAAGCCGTTGTCATTCTGCCGCGAGCAGCCCGCTCCCCGTTCAATCCTCTCTCCGTTACCCACGGAAGCGGGGCTCTGATCGTTTTCCTTTGGCTGCGGGCCGCGAACCTTCTTTGAAGCGCATGCGGCCCCATTCTTCACTTCTCATGGGGACAGGGGCTGACACCCAGTTGATGGCTGAGCCTGGGTCTGTCCGTGAGAATGTTGTGCTGTCGCGTGGCTCCTGCACCACACGGTGTGTGATGGGGGAGCCTGGTGTTACGGCTGCCACTAGCTACAGTGGTCAGCAGGAGGACTCGAGGCCTCTTCTGTTGAATGCACAGCAAGGGTTACCCCGGGGTATCGCGCTGATGCCTCCCACTCCCGTGAGAGCGGCAGTGGTCTGCAAAGAAGAGGCGAGCGTGATTTGGGTGATAGCAATATCACTGCAGGGCTTCGGCGTGTAGGAGCCCATGGGGTTCTCATGCCTTGCGTGTCTAGCTGTAGAACAACTCCTCAGCATGCGCTAGAGGGGTGTTCAGGGGGGGGTGTGTGTCAACCAGTTTGATGACAGCTTCTCCCGTATCAAACCGGCCCTTTCTGTCGGGGTCCCCCCTTGGGTGCGTCGCACAGCGGGAGGGACCGGGCCAACTATCTACTGTTCCTTGCAGCCCAGCGTCAGTTGACGGCGGGTGCGCTGTGGGATTATTTTCACATATGGCGACAAGAATGCCGTTTGGGGGGGTGGATAGAGAGAACGTTGAAGGAGGGGCTTGTGTTGCAGTTCGCGCAACCCCAACCTCCGTTCTCAGGTTTGGTGCCGACCCTATTGTCAGGGTCAGAAGCAGTGACAGCCCTGGCCGACGAGATCCAATCTCTGTTGGCGAAGCAGGCCGTAGTCGTGGTCCCGAGAGAGGACGCGATGTCAGGCGTCTACTCCGGTTATTTTCTGGTGCCCAAGAAAACGGGGGGGGGGGGGGGGGGGGGGGGGGTCAGACCTATACTGGATCTGTCCGCGTTCAATCGGTTGATTGTAGCGAGACCGTTCAGGATGTTGACCGTCAAACTCCTTCTGCTTGCTGTCAGGAGGGGAGACTGGTTCACCTCCATAGACCTGAAGGATGCGTATTTTCACATCCCGATTTTCCCCGAGGTTCCTGCGGTTCCTGTTTCAGGGTGCAACGCTCTTTGGCTCCGAGTTGGGATCTTCAATTGGTCCTCGGTCGGTTGTCCTTGGCCCCGTTTGAGCCACTTGAGCAAGCGCCGTTGGGACAGCTGTCTTTCAAGACCGCGTTCTTGCTGGCTGTCACCTCCGCTAAACGCGTGGGTGAGCTCTGTGCTCTTTCGGTACGTCCAGAGTGCCTGTCTTTTCGTTCCGATTGCGGTGCCACTCTGCGGCCTAATCCTGCTTTTGTGCCTAAGAATATCCGGAGTTCCTTCCGCTCCAGGGATATTGTGGTTCAGGCGTTTCGTCCGCCCCCTCACGCTAGTAAGTTAGATGCGGGCCTTCACCTGTCATGTCCGGTCCGTGCTTTGGGAATTTACCTCAGCCATACTCAGGACCTCAGGGTTACCGATCAGCTTTTTGTCTGTCACGGTGGTTCTCGTGCCGGTAAGGCACTATCGAAACAGCGCCTGTCCCATTGGTTGTGCGAGGGCATTGCCCTCTGCTACACGTTGGCCGGGCTGGATCCCCCTGGGGGCGTCAGGGCGCACTCCACTCGTGGGGCGGCTGCCTCTGCCGCTCTGCTGGGTGGGGCCTCGGTGGAGGACATCTGTGCTACAGCTTCATGGTCCTCCCCGGGCCCCTTTGTAAGGTTTTACCTCATGGACATGACCGGGGGTTCTGTCTGCCAGGCGGTTCTGGGGTCTGTGGCCTTTCCTGCTTCCCGTCCTTTGGTAGGGTAGCAGGAGTGTGTGGGTATGGGCCACAGTGTGTTAGGTCACATGTGGTTCCGCCTGTGCTGTGTGTTCAAGGGGTTCTAGTTCCCTCTTGCTCGCACTCAGGTGGAGTTGACTGCGCCCCCCCTTCATTAGGAAGGATGGGGTGACGGGACTCCCCAACCCCTTGATGTGGGCTTACGGGTCCTCAGGGGGTACATTTGTCGGGCCTCGCGTCCGCTCTACCCCATATCTCGATAGGCTTAAGAGCGGGACGCAATGGCCAAGTACGATAATATAACGTAAGGTTATGTATATAACCTAGTTATATGAGTACTGGCTGAGCGTCCCGCTCTTAACGGCCCTGAGTCCCCTTTTTTGAGGAATCTTTTCCTGGAAACGGGTTTTTTGGCAAGGAAGAGTGTTTGGTGACCATGCCTAGTGTCTTATAGGCTACGCCTCCATAGGGGCGGGACCCAGCAGGTGTGGGCGTATTTGTTTTTCGTTAGTGGAGTACAGTAGGTACATGAGATGAGGTATATCTCGATAGGCTTAAGAGCGGGACGCTCAGCCAGTACTCATATAACTAGGTTATACTAGTTGTACTGGTTAGGTCCGGCTTAACTAGGCCTGCTTAGTGTTTTCAGTACTGGTTAGGTCTGGCTTAACTAGGCCTGCCTAGTGTTTTCAGTACAGACATGATCCATTGGTATATAGTGGAATTTAAGCTTTTGTGTCGTTTGGTTTAAGTGTCATCCCTGCTGCTGCCCAATGTTTTAATTATATTTTGTAATGGTTTTATCTTGCAATACAATGTCATGGTGCCATTTCATTTCAAAATGGTCCATTTTATACAGCTGCAAGGGAAATATTTGTTTAACTAAAAAATATATAGTGTGTATAAAAGAAAAATGTCTACAATATGTATACTGTCTGACGGCATAGCAAAAATTCATACTTTGTGTATGGATCCAAGACGGTATACCTTCATGAATCAGTATATCTCCCAGTCCTAGGAGAACACAGGTCTTGTTTGGTATAACTTCATGAATCATGTGTGCGTGTGTGTGTGTGTGTGTGTGTGTGTGTGTGTGTGTGTGTGTGTGTGTGCTTGTATATATAAATATTACGACTGTCAGTTTATCGCGTTAATTAGATTAATTAATTACACAGCAAATTATCACGTTATGAAAATTAACTCAAAATTAATTACAAAAAATAATAAGAAAATCATTTTGTATTTTTTTTTTTTTTTAAATCTCATTCATTCCATAAGGACGTATAATAAAAAAAAATCTTTTAAATGGGACATTTGCATTTTCTTGGTATATGATTCTAGGGACATCTATGGATCTCAGGGAATGTATTCCCAGTGTCAGAAATACTGTCTTGTTACTAGCTTGAGTAAATTGTAATGAACCAAATGAGAATAGCAATTCAATTCTTTATATATATATTTTTTTTACTGAATAACACCATGCTAAAATTGACCAGACCTGAAAAATCTAAGCAAATGAATAAAGGGAAGATGATTAAACAGAAGGTTTTGTAGATACAGTACTGAATTCTGCCATCTGGACACATGCAATTTGAAATATGATTATAGAATATAAAATATCAGGCCTAAAATGGTTATGCAATTAAAATGCGATTAATTAGATTAATTAATTACAAATCCTGTAATTAATTAGATAATTTTTTTTAATCACCCGACAGCACTAATACATATATGTGTGTGTGTGCTACTCACTGTGAAGGTCTGGACATATTTACTGAGCAGATCGTCCACCACGATCTGAGGCAGCAGAGGGTCCAGGTCGTTGATGTCACATTCCAGCCTCAGCTCTGGGTGACCCATCATCTCCGCACTGACACACACACACACACACGCACACACACACACACACAATTGTCAAATATGGTCAGTTTTGTAGGTTTTAAGGGACACCGTCAAATTGAATGGAAAGCAACCAATGAGTCTGAGAATAAAATAAAAGCAAGGTTCTCATGAACATTTATCCTTTCATGGTAAAATGTTCTCATTCACAGAGAATCATCTCCACATCTGCAGCTATGCAGCTAACTGGCTCACTACTCCAGCGCTTGGTGTGGTTCAGTCGTGTATTTCCCCTGACGGTACTACTGTACATGGAGCCTGGTGTGAGAATTGGATATGAGCCAAGTGTACTCCAAGAGTGTGAGTGTGTGTGTGTGTGTGTGTGTGTGTGTGTGTGTGTGTGTGTGTGTGTGTGTGTGTGTGACACATTGCGTGCAGTGAGAAGCAGGATTGGTGCAGATTAATGTATAGCTCCCTTATGGGCTTCTAAAACACAAAGAACTACTAGCAACACACACACAACCGTTTATGCTAACCTCTCGTGTTGGGTGCACGGATGTGTGTGTGTGTGTGTGTGTGTGTGTGTGTGTGTGTGTGTGTGTGTGTGTGTGAGTGAGAGAGTATCTGGGGGCAGGGCTAAGCTTTAAATATTGAGTTAATTGCTTTACGAGACATGCCTATATAAGGAGGGACAATAGAACTTCCTCCTCCATTGCATTCGTGTCCAAAAGCGATCCGAGTTGTAATGTTTTAAAACAGCAGTCTAACAGAGAAACAGACAGTGGGAGGACACTTCAAATAGACTAAAAGAAA
The DNA here is from genome assembly GCF_963971535.1 of Notolepis coatsorum. Classification (NCBI taxonomy): domain Eukaryota; kingdom Metazoa; phylum Chordata; class Actinopteri; order Aulopiformes; family Paralepididae; genus Notolepis; species Notolepis coatsorum. Next base: position 92,751,950 of record NC_140177.1, read on the forward strand.
GAATTCCCCAGTATGGAACGGTACACACATGCATGTTGTATTACACACCAGTATTTTTCTCTTTTTTTTTTTTACAAAAACAGATTTCCAAAACTGTCCCAATAATATATTAAAAGGGGAACTATGCCCAATTTCAGAATCCATACACGTTATTGCTATGGTCTAAGACGGTACAGAAATATTTGTGAAAATGAAAACTCTAGTTTATGATGTCATCGGGTATAAAGTCTGAAGCCTCTCCATAGACAATGGTTTGGGAAAGATTTTATAGATGACACAGAGCATCTCAACTGAAACTAAAAACACAGGGAAATGTTCTGAGTTCATAGGTACAGTTACTGTTTCAGAACCAAGAGCACTACTATAGAATAAGGCTAGTTTGGATATAAAAACTCAAACAAACATTCTGTCCACAAAAATCACTCTCGCATTCATGGAGCAGCTCCAGATGTTTATACCTGATGACATCATCACACGTTTGATTCTTACTTCTCTGGTTTATGGCTTTGGAAGAAATTCACAATGTATAATATGTTACTAAACTCCAACCAACACATCAGACCAAAACCAAAAATATAAACAAAGTGTAATACCAAGCAGGGCCTTTTTTCAAAGAGGTTGCTGTTTGATGCAATAACAGATTCTAGGGATATCAAACCAAAACTCTTGCGTGAAATTTGAGTTCATATTAGCTTATCATCATACATTTATAATACAGAAGGGTGTACCACTACATCACAATATCATTATTTTATGAAAATATGACCCCTTTGAAAAACAATAAGCGATAATATTGCTTTATTGTCCAGCCCTAGTGTGTGTGTGTGTGTGTGCGCGCGCGTGCGCTCATGTGAGCTTCCACACATTTGTCATGCACTGGTGCTCATTCATTGATGCATGCATGCATGCATATGCACCGTTTCTCACTGCATTTCTGTTCTCTCTCCTTGTAATCACTAGTGTAGGAGCTGTGAAATGTCTCCTCTCCATCATTGTAATCACTAGTGTAGGAGCTGTGAAATGTCTCCTCTCTCTTTGTAATCACTAGTGTAGGAGCTGTGAAATGTCTCCTCTCTCCTTGTAATCACTAGTGTAGGAGCTGTGAAATGTCTCCTCTCTCCTTGTAATCACTAGTGTAGGAGCTGTGAAATGTCTCCTCTCTCCTTGTAATCACTAGTGTAGGAGCTGTGAAATGTCTCCTCTCTCCTTGTAATCACTAGTGTAGGAGCTGTGAAATGTCTCCTCTCTCCTTGTAATCACTAGTGTAGGAGCTGTGAAATGTCTCCTCTCTTTGTAATCACTCAAGTCAAGTCAAGTCAAGCGTTTTATTTGTCACGGCATACAAGTATACAATGAAATGCGGGTGGTCTTGCCCGCAACGATGTGCATAATACAATAGTAATATATAATAGAATCCAATAGAACGACATTGTGCAATAAAACAAGTAAACAGAGTAGGGCATATAGGTATATGTACATGAGTTATTTACAGAGCATGGTAGGACATGCTAGGTCCTGTGGTAGTGCAATACACTGTTAGCTACGGATGAGGCACTGGATCTTTATGTACATGCTATATTATACAGTCTCAAGTTATACTATACTATTCTTAAAGTGACCTTTCCTTTAAAGTAAAGTGACCATAAGTGTGAGCGTGTGCAGCATGAGTGTGTGTTTGATCATGTCACTAGTGTAGGAGCTGTGAACTGTCTTCTCTCCATCATTGTAATCACTAGTGTAGGAGCTGTGAGCTTTTTATTTTTAGCTGCAACCAAGCAGCTAGTCTAAAGGCCCTCCCATAGTCGAGCAGACTGTACACAGAGCAGACTCCGCGGAGGTCCGCGCGGACTCTTTGAACTTTTGATCTCAGCGGACGTCCGCGCGTCAGAAAATAGGAGCTTCGCACTTTGCACTCTGCTGTGGGTCTGCTTTGACTCCCTTTGAGTCCGCGCGGACCTCCGCGGAGTTGCTCTGTGTACAGTCTGCTCGACTATGGGAGGGCCTTTAGTCTGTGCCCATTGGTCCATCTAAAAAAAAAATTGCTTGCCATGAAATAGTACATGATCAAGATGTGCAATTTGCCACAATGACAGATGTTGGTGTGCCAATGCCTCTCACCACATTTCATACGAGTTGGCACCAAATGTGGTGCTACAATCAAAAGGTAAAAATGTACCACTTGTATACAAAAGCCATTCCATGTATATACCATACATGCGACTGACAACACGTTGTAAACATATCGAGGGAGATGCAATGGTAGGCGTTTTGAACCGCCATGTGAAATTTGGTGCAAATACACCCTTTCCTCAGTGAGTGACAGCCATTTATTTGGATATTGTTCTGGGCGTCTTTTAGCAGACAGCGTGAAAATATACCAATTTTGTTATCTGGACCAATATCTCCCTGCAACCAATTGGGAGGATACTTGAACAATTGGGAACTTAGTTGAACTTGAGTACTGGAGACTCAACTTTGACTTGAGGGAAGGTGACATGGACTTGAGGAAAGGTCACATTAGCATGAGTACTAAAGCAAAGTGTGTGTGTGTGTGTGTGTGTGTGTGTGTGTGTGTGTGTGTGTGTGTGTGTGTGTGTGTGTGTGTGTGTGTGCGTGCGTGTGTGTGTGTTTGCGGGCGTGTACCTCTTGTATGTGTTAAGGACCCAGGTGAGCAGGGAGACAATTTCGTTGGCCTCCAGTTCCTCAGAGGCCAGTTCCTGGACACGAGCAGACACTGCATTATGGTACAAACGGAAGAACCTGAAACACACACAACACAACATTTCTGCTGAGGGAAGATCAAAGGTGGAGTACAGTAGTGTTGAAGCTCCTAGTTTCAAGTTCAAGTTTCTTTATTAGTTGTCATACAGAAGTACAGAATACATTTATACAAAATGCTTCTTTCTGTTATGCTAGACAAAAGGATAAGTATAAAATAAAATAAGTATAGCAAGTATAAAATTGAAGTCACGTACGTAGACACAAGTGTTCAGTATGTAGATATGTAGAATGTTCAATGCAGAGTAGAAGTAACTGAGTTACCATACAATATACTATACGATATACTAAATTACAATATACAATACAATTACAACAGACCTCCAACACCATCACCCTGAGCATTGGGTCCCCCCAGGGCTGTGTTCTGAGCCCCCTGCTGTATTCACTCTACACACACGATTGTGTGGCCAAGTTCAGCTCCAACTCCATAGTGAAGTTTGCAGACGACACGGTGGTGGTGGGGCTGATCTCGGACAACGACGAGAAGGCCTACCGGGAGGAGGTTGAGGTACTGGAACGCTGGTGCCAGGACAACAGCCTGCTCCTGAACATTGGTAAAACCAAGGAGCTGATCGTGGATTATAGGAGAAGACAGCAGGAGACACACACACCATTGATGATAAACAGGGCTACCGTGGACAGGGTGAGCAGCTTCAAGTACCTGGGGGTCCACATCTCAGAGGATCTGACATGGTCAACACACAGACACAGTCGTAAAAAAGGCGAAGCAGCGCCTCTACCACCTGAGACAGTTAAGGAAGTTCAGAGTATCGGGGAAGATACTCCAGTCCTTCTACTCCGGAGCTGTAGAGAGCATCTTGACTGGAAACATCACTGCCTGGTATGGAAACAGCACGGCACAGGACAAGAAGGCCCTACAGAGAGTGGTGCGCTCAGCCGAGCGTACCACGGGTATTGCACTACCTCCCCTGCAGGTTCTATACAACAAGAGGTGCAAATCCAGAGCCTGCAGAATAATGAAAGACCCCCACCACCCCAATAACAGTCTGTTCCAGCTGCTGAGGTCAGGCAGACGCCTGCGAACCCCAGCTACTAGGACAGAGAGGCTTCGGCTCAGCTTCTTCCCCCAGGCCATCAGAGCCCTGAACAATGAACACTGAGTGCCACAGAGCACTGAACTTTCCACACACAAGCACACATGAGCACACACACGACACGCACGCTGTGCACGCTCGCACACTAGCAGCCACTTTAACATGAGCAGGCACACACTCATGCCGCACACGCCCACACTTATGGCCAAAAGGAAAGGTCACTTTAAAAATAGCATAGCAACAGTAACAGTGTATTGCACTACCAAAGGATCTAGCATGTCCTACATGCTATGTAAATAACTATGTACAGATACCGAGATGTCCCACCATGCTACCTGCTTGTTACCCGTTTATTGCACAATGTTGTTTTTTATTGGATTCTATTATATGTTGTACCACTGTATTGCACATCGTTGCGGGCAAGACCACCCACATTTCATTGTATACTTGTATGCCGTGACAAATAAACTCTTGACTCTTGACTCTATATAGTGCAAAGCAGAAATGGGATGAGGTACAATTTAGGTACAATTTACAGTAAGGTGTACCGAGTTATGGGTTGTAGTGCAAATTCTTTGCCAATAAATATAAAGTGTGTTTAGGTGTTCTAAAGTGTGTAGAGTGGGTGCTGCAGTGAGTTGTTTGTTTAAAGTGAGTGTGTGCGTGTGGATGTGTGTGCTGTGAGTGCTTTTGATGGTTGTTGCATAGTGTTATTGTTCGTTGAGCAACCTGTTCCCAGCCTTCCCAGAGACAGTCGCATTTCTCTCCTCTCCCCAGGCTCCTCAAGGCCGTTCCTACCGCCGCCTCTACTGCCTCCAGAATAAGGCTAACCCTCTCTGCCTCTGCGACATTTCAATCGGGCTACCAACTTGAAGTCGTGGACATTTGGATTATCGAAGCTTTTGGGATTGCAATAAGAAGATTTTGGATCTGTTTACCGCGCACAGGACCTACCAAAATGAACTGATTAAGACACTTGGACACTTGGACTAATGCATTCAGTCATTTGGACGGAGTTGTTAAAACTCACTCCACTCAAACCAATAGAGTTATAATTCACTCTACTCAAAATCAAATTTAAATCGATGTGACTGGGGAAATGTTGCCAGTCAGTCAGTCAAATCAAATTCCTGGACAACTCCAAGGTCGAACTGAGAGCTGCTGGAGTCGAAGGCCCTCTTGGAGATAAGAGTGGCACGCGGCCCCCCCACCCCCCTCCCCCCCTCCTACGTGTATGGCCCAGCGTAGGGCTGGGCGATAAAACGATAACGATAACTATCGCGATAAATTATTTCCTCGAAATAAACATGAAACGTGGTCGCAAAGTTTCGATATATCGATTTTCCAAGCTTGGCTCCGTTCAGCCTCGGCTCAGCTCACTCACTAACAACAACCAACGTTACGTGATGACGTGCTTACGCACAACAGCTAACAACCAATCAGTGAAGGAGATGGCCGAGACCCGGAAGGAGGTAGGACTCACTCAACAACAAGGCTTGCTAGGCTAATTAGCTTGCACGGCGTCGTTTTATATATTTACGTGCCGAGTATGTGTGTGTTTTGAATTCTGAGGCCACGTTTATGGTAGTGTGGGATATACAGTGGACGTCGTTTCAATATATTGTGGCGGAAGAGAGTATTTTAGTGTCATATTTAGCACATTGTCATGGAATGCACCGCTTAGAACCAACAGGCTGGCTAGGATAACTAGCTTGCACGGCACTGTTTTATATATTTACGTGCCGAGTATGTGTGTGTTTTGAATTCTGAGGCCACGTTTATGGTAGTGTGGGATATACAGTGGACGTCGTTTCAATATATTGTGGCGGAAGAGAGTATTTTAGTGTCATATTTATTGTCATGAGATACTCCGCTTGTCGGCTAACGTGCGCAGACTGATGACGACATCAACTCGACTTGAGACATTCGCAGCAGCATAAGAAGTTAATTAAACTTGACAGACATTATATCGACGATAATTATCGATATCGAATTATATGAAAATAATTTTATAATTTTATCGCGATAACGTTTTTGGTCATATCGCCCAGCCCTAGCCCAGCGCCTCACGTTGGTGATGGCAGCTAACTCGTATGCGTGCTGGAGGGGGGAGCCAAGGCTGTCTCGTCAACCCCAAAATATCTGGGCATATGGATTGATGAAAAGATGGCCTTTGATGTTCATATTGGGAACCTACTGAGAAAACTTAGACCTAAACTGGGCTTTTTCTTCCGGTTAAAGAAATGTTTCCAGTCTGAAGCCAGGAAGAGAATTGTGCAGAGTTCCTTTCTGCCTGTGTCACGTACGTGGGTTGTTCATTATCATTATTGCCATATATTTTAACACCATGTAACATCAGGGTAATATATTATTTGTGTTGTTTTCTATGTGTGATGTTGTGTCATCTCCTAATCGCCTGTTACTGTTCCGCAGATGCCACTCATCTCCCTGATTGGATTGGTTGCATCTGATTGGTGCACCTTCAGACAGGCAGTGGAGATGGGTGGATAATAGAGGGGGAGATGACACACATCGGGGCGCCTCATGGAGTCATTTGCCAGTGACCATAGTGTTGGAGGTTGCCCTTGAATTGCCACTGTTGTGTGGAATTGTTATTATTGTGTGTTCTTGCTGTTCACACTGCTTACCTGGTGTATTTGTGTCTGTGTTGGTTGCTACCAGGTAAGTGCAAATAACAATATATCTTGTTGGCCTCTGTGCCTTCTATCACTATTGTGTGGATACTATAGTGAGTACTCCTTATGCCATTTACCACTGTGTGTGGGCAACTGTAATATTGTGTTGGCCTTATTTGTCGCTACTGTGTAGATTAGCCATTGTTTCAGTGTATATATATTATTGTTGTTGGCCTCAGTGCCTAATTGCCACTGTTCCCCTGGAACTATATATATACATTGTGTTGGCCTTAGTGCTGGGTGATATCCCAGTGCCAACCTGGTTGGCTGGTGTCTGTAGACACAGCCCATACTAGCGTATTATTATTAGATTCACCCTGTGTGTTCTCCAGGGCTCGAGACTAACGATGTCCCGTCGTCCCGGGGACGATCAAATATTGATTTGGGACGAACAGAAATCTTTGCTGGGACGCAACCGGGACGGAGAGGATTTTTTTCACAGGAAATGTCAATTGGCCGACTGTCAGTGCGCGCATATATTGCTGTCAAATGGTGAATGTCTCGTGCTGACTAAGTTCACTGAAGTCTAAACGTAGCGTGATTTGCCAAATCCAATGACTATCTCCGCCTCCCAATGCAGCCATACGCTAATCCAGCATCAAGCTCCTACCCACCTCATCAACCAGTCGCGCTGCAGCAGCGTCACACCCCAAATGAATCTCGCATCAAAAAAGAAAAACGTGTTAACAGGTGAGGGAAATCTCTCTTACCTAGGCTTTCTCCACTGGTATTTAACCCTGGTTGACACAGTGAATGACAGCTGGTAATTGACAGTCGCAACGGCACGAGACCACTGTACAAGAACCGCGGAAAGATCAGAATGTTATATAAAAAAAAAAAAAACGCGTGCTATACTGTGGCATCCTCTCAGTGACGAGAGCACCGCACACATGCTGCGCTATTTGAAGAGGATAAACACAGACCCAAAATGACCAACAGGGAACTGCATCCAGCAATACTACCCCTGAGTCTAAGGTGAGGACACATTTAAATCACAGAAGTGTAATGTTAGTCTATTGGAACTGTATACAGTTATCGACGCGTTCTAGTTATAGCTGCTTATTGCTAGCTAACGTTACTGACTAACGTGCAGACTGCCACTGATTATTAAAGGATTTCTATTCGATTCTATACTAACACGTAATGTTACTACCATTGCGAGTTAATTGGCATAACGTTACATTTATCTAAACGAACGCGGAGTAATAGACGACAGGCTATAGGCAAACTTCACTCTGCAGCTACACAATGAATCCATATTCAGTGAGGAGGGCCCGCTGGAATTTAGCAGCAGTTATCAATATCGACCAGGACTCAGGAGGACAGCGCGATCTAAGGGACATGTTTCATTACTAGTCAAGTGTCATTACTTTAGTTATCAAAGGTGGAATCTCTGGACGCAATGACATTATATAGTTTAAAGCTAAACTAAGTTTTTCTTTCTTGTTAGAAGAGGGATAACTTATTCAGTTAGATTTGATTTGATCTTTATTTATCTCTAACATTTTCAACCATAAACACACATTTGTAATAACAAAAAAAACTAAAACGAAATAAAATACAAATACATTTAAATATATTTTCCTATGGAAGGAATAATCAAGATGGCTCCAATTGGTTGACTATAACAGCACCGTGACCAAATATCCCTATACTAGCACCTTGTTAAACACTTTTTTTTTTACATTTATTATAATTATTCTTGTGAAATCTTTCCACCATGGGAGCCTTTTGGCTAAATCAATTTATTCTCCCCTTCTCTGAATGGTGTTTCTTATGGCAATAACAACTATAGACGACACAACCAAAGTAAAGAAACTACATTTGATTTTTGGGACGGTTACATTCACTTTGGGACGGTTAAAATTGTATTTCGGGACGGTTTTGGGACGGTGGTGAAAAAAGTTAGTCTGGAGCCCTGGTGTTCTCCAACTACCCTTTTTCCCTATTTGTTTATATGTTTGTGGGATTACTTCCCCTCCTTACCATAACAAAGCAGTGGAGGTTTCAATCCCTACCCTGCCTAATAAATATAATTTACTATTTTTGGAACAACGCCTTGTGTTTATTTCTTACCTGCTCGGGACCGTGCTTAGTGCACTACTGAAGGGGCTGGTTTTCACATACAGCCCGCTTCAGCTTATATTTTATATTGTCATTAGACATTGCTATGTGACAGCCTGTATTAGACTATGGCGATGTGATCTATATGCATGCTCCTTCCTCCCTGCTTAAAAAGCTGGATTCTGTGTACCATACTGCCATACGTTTTGTAACGGGTGCAGGCTCTCGCACCCACCACTGCACTTTGTATCAGTCCTTAGGATGGTCCTCTCTGTACCAAAGAAGACAATCACACATGTTGATTTTTATCCTTAAGTCATTGCTAGGTAAGCTGCCCTTATATATCTCCAGACTTCTGTCCTTTTATACTTGCTTTTTTAATACCAGACGAGCAGCAAATGGGATGCTTTTAAATGTTCCTTTGATGCAGTCAGAGTTTGGTAAAGCTGCATTCTCCCACTATGCTCCCTTTTTATGGAATACGCTGCAAGTAAAACTTTGTCTAGAGGCACTTCCTACTGTGAATGCTTTTAAAGGTATGCTACGATTAGCCCTTTATGAAACATGTAACTGTTTTACCTGATGCTATTGCTGATCTGATTATGCTCCTTGCCACTGCACAAATGGCCTTCTGTATTTATATTTGAATTGTATGTTTTTTGTTTAATGCCCTGTTTTATGTTGAAACTTGTTGTGTGCCGTGTTGGTCAGGACTCCCTGGAAGAAGAGATCTTGTATCTCAATGGGACATTCCTGGATAAATAAAGGATAAATAAATTCCCAAACCAGGAGGTGATATTGCCAGTCAGGATGCTCTCTATTGTGCATGAGTAGAAGTTCTTAAGGATCTTCTGACTGACTTGGAACTTCCTTAGGCGCCTGAGGAAGTAGAGGCGTTGCCGTGCCTTCTTCACAACACTGTCAATGTGTGTGGTCCATGTCAAGTCCTCGGATATGTGGACTCCTAGGTACTTGAAACTGTTCACTCTCTCAACTGGTGCCCCGTCGATGCTGAGGGGGCTGTAGTCCCTGACCCCCGACCTCCTGAAGTCCACAATCATCTCTTTTGTTTTGCTGGCGTTCAGGGAGAGGCAGTTCTCCTGACACCACTGCGACAGATTCTCTACCTCTTCCAGGTAGGCCCTCTCGTCGTTGGCAGAGATCAGGCCCACCACTACTGTGTCATCAGCAAATTTGATGATTGTGTTGTTGTTCCGCTGTGCCACACAGTCATGTGTGTACAGGGAGTAGAGGAGGGGACTCAGAACACAGCCCTGGGGCGTGATGGATGAGGAGGTGCAGTTGCCTGCTCTTACCACCTGGGGTCTACCTGTAAAAGGTGTTGTATTGTGGAGGGAAGTTCCTACCCGTCAAAGGTGTTGTAGTGCGGAGGGAAGCTCCTACCTGTCAAAGGTGTTGTAGTGCGGAGGGAAGCTCCTACCTGTCAAAGGTGTTGTAGTGCGGAGGGAAGCTCCTACCTGTCAAAGGTGTTGTAGTGCGGAGGGAAGCTCCTACCTGTCAAAGGTGTTGTAGTGCAGAGGGAAGCTCCTACCCGTCAAAGGTGTTGTAGTGCGGAGGGAAGCTCCTACCTGTCAAAGGTGTTGTAGTGCGGAGGGAAGCACTGCACCATGAGGTTCTGGACCACGATGAGGTCATCCAAGATGTACTTCCTGGTTAACTCCAGAAGCCTCACCAGCCACATCTTGTCTGATTCCCTCGTCTCCGACTGGGTGCCCTCGATACGCGTGCTCACTGTGCCTTCCAGGACCTGTAGGGGAGGGGGTAATTAACACATAATATTTTTGATTGAAACATTTATTTATGACATGGGTAGAACGGGAGAACAATTGGAAAAGAAATATGACACAAGTTAAGGGTGTAAAGATGATGTCGTTAAATGTGAATGGTATGAATAACCCGATAAAGAGGAGTAAGGTGATGACGAAACTTAAAAAAGAAGAGGCGCAGGTCATCTTCTTGCAAGAAACGCATCTTATATCACAAGAACATGAAAAGCTGAAGAGATTCGGGTATGAAAATCTGTTCTATAGTTCTTTTAAACAGAACCTTAGAAGAGGAGTAGCTATACTAATTAAGAACACAGTGAAATTTGAGATGATCAAGGAAATAAGGGACAAGGAGGGAAGGTATGTGTTGGTCAAGGGGAAAATGGAAGGTCAAATGGTAACACTAATAAATGTATATGCTCCACCAGACAGTGAGAAATATCTATTTGAAGCGATCTTTGATATTATAGCGTTGGAAGGGGAGGGGGTCCTGATCTGTACAAGTGATTTCAATGTGGTACTGAATTATGACATACACGACTAGCACAAAGAAATGGACAAACATTAGCAAATATATGAATATACATATGGCAGAATTAGGAATCATAGACATATGGAGAGCAATGAACACGCTAGATAGAGAATATACGCACTATTCACACCCGCACACAACATATTCAAGGATAGACTATTTTCTCATGACAACAGGGGACAGATATCGGGTGGAAGAATGCAGGATAGGAGTGACGGATATTTCAGATCATAGCGCAATATATCTGACAGTAAATCTTAAAAGTAGACGGAGGAATACTTTTAAGAGACTGAATGTAGGACTATTGCACAACAAAGGTTTGGTTAACCAAGTGAAGGAAGACATAATTAGATATAGAGAAGAGAACGATAATGGGGAGGTAGATCCAAACATTTTATGGGATGCATTAAAGGTAGTAATACGGGGAAAATTGATAGCAAAGACGGCATTACTCAAGAAGGCTAGAATAGGGACATACCAGAACTTGATAAAGAAGCTGAAAGAATTAGAGAAAGAACACCAAAGCTCAAAGAACCAGCAGACACTTAGAGAGGTCAAGGAAGTTAGAGGACAGATAAACAGGGAGCTGGTGTCAGAAATAGAGAAGAAAGCTAGATACATGAAACAGACATACTATGAAGGGGGACCGAGGGCGACCAGACTGTTAGCTAGACGAATTAGGACACAACAAAAAATAAACACAATACACACAATAAGGGACACAAACACAAACAAAATACTGAGAGAACCAGCGGAAATAGAGAAGGCATTTGAAGAATATTATAGGAAACTATACACACAACCGATAGCGGCAGGGGAGGAGGAGATAGAAACATTTTTAGAAAAATTGGATTTACCATCAATAGGGAAGGAACAGAATGAAATATTAAATGCAGAAATCACAGAACAGGAAGTTGGGAATGCGATCAGTAGGGCAAAGAGTAGTAAGTCACCGGGTAGCAACGGATTCCCCTCGGAATTCTACAAAACATTTAGGCAGGAACTGAGCCCCATGTTAGAAGCAGCATTCAGACACACAATGGAAAAAGGCACAATGCCACCTTCATGGAAAGAGGCCATAATTACTACAATTCCAAAAGAAGGGAAAGATAGAGAACTGTGTAGTAGTTTCAGACCTGTGTCCATACTTAATGTAGATTACAAGATGTATACATCAATAATATCCAAAAGATTTGAGACATTTATGACAGATATAATAGACGAAGACCAGACTGGATTCATTAAAGGAAGGCAGACACAGGATAACATAAGGAAGACAGTGCAGATAGTAGAGGAGATACAAAAGGAAGGAGGAGGTGCAGTATTAGTTAGCCTAGATGCAGAAAAAGCCTTCGACAGTGTAAGCTGGCTATTTCTATATAAAGTATTGGAGAGATTTGGATTAGACAAAAACGCTATGAAAACAATTAGGGCATTATATCAAGAACCGACGGCTAGGATTAAGGTGAATGGTAGTCTGACGGACCGGATTAAACTAGAGAGAGCTACCAGACAGGGTTGTTGTCTTTCGCCGACGCTCTTCGATGTATTCATCGAACCACTGGCCCAACTAATTAGACAGACCAAAGACATCATCAAAGGGGTGGAGATAAGGGGGACGGAACATAAATTGGGATTATTCGCAGACGACGTGATAGTATATATGAGACAACCAGAGACAAGCTCCCCGACACTGATGGATCTACTGACAGAATATGGATATTACTCAGGGTATAGACTTAATGTGACAAAGACACAGACATTAGCACTGAACTACACCCCAACGATAGAGATCAAAGAAAAATACAAAATCAAATGGGACATGGACAGGATCAAGTACCTAGGGGTGAACATCACAAGAGGGGTGGAGGGGCTATACGATGCAAACTATACACAGATAAATCAGAAAATCAAGAGAGATCTAGAAAGATGGACGGTGATGCCCCTAGATTTCAGTTCAAGGATCGAAATCATTAAGATGAACATATTACCAAGGTTACTATACCTATTTCAATCCCTACCTATATTAATACCACAAAAACTATTTAGGGAATGGGATAGACAGATATCAAGATTAATTTGGGGGGGGGAAAGGCCAAGGATCAGATATGTGACTCTACAATTACCAAAGGAGAAAGGAGGGATGGCAGTACCCAGTTTAGAAAGCTATTACTATGCAGCACAGCTTAGAACAGTAGCATGCTGGTGCAATGTGAACTATGAGGCCAAATGGAAAGATATAGAAACCAAAAGAGAGGGATTCAAAGTGCAGGCACTGATAGGAGATAGGGAGCTGTTCAGAAGACAGGAACAACTACTAGATCCAATTACCAGATTCACTATAAACATATGGAACACAATAGTAAAGAAATACAAGCTAGAAAAATAATCTAAGATACTGAGATGGATAGCACATGACAACAAATTCAGACCAGGGATAGAAGACCATGGGTTCAAGAGGTGGGAACGGGGGGGTATAACAGCAATGTGCACAATGACAGAAGGAGGGGAGATGCAGACTCTACAAAAATTGAAAGAAAGATACGGACTAGAGAATAGGGACCACTTTAGATATTTACAGATTAGGGACTACTATAACAAGGAAATAAAGCAAGATAGAGACAAAGAACAGAATGGGGTAATTAAGATAATGGTAAAGTCATACGAAGGACGGAAGGGGAGGGTGATATCAGCACTATATCAGGCAATAATGGACAGTAAGGGAAATACAACATTGTATGTAAAAGAAAAGTGGGAAAGAGAGTTGGAAATAGAGATAACAGAGGAGGAATGGTATGACACATGTAAGACACAACAAACAACCACAGGATCAAGGATATGGAGGGAGTTTGGGTGGAAAAATATAATTAGATACTTTATAACACCAGAAATACAGGGCAATTACACACCAGCAAAGAAAACATGTTGGAGGGAGTGTGGACAGGAAGGGGCGAACCATACACACATATTCTGGGGATGTCAGAAGATAAGGCACTACTGGGAAGAGATAGGGGGGATAATAAATGAAATAATAGGATACGAAATACCCCAGGGAGGCCAAGTGTTGTATTTGGGGAATCTGTCACAAGAAGGAATCCAAGGGGAAGACAAATATTTGATTAAGATATTGATAGTGGCAGCCAAGAAAGCTTTAACTAAACTGTGGTACAAGGTAGAAGTGCCGACAAAGGAACAATGGATAGAGTTGGTAGAGGGGATACAGGAAATGGAGAGAATCACACATCTGCTGAGGCTGCAAGAAGAAAAGTTTGAATGGAAATGGGGAAAATGGGAAGAATACAGGAGGGGAAGTAACGACATCACAGAGGTTTGAAAAGGATACAAGGAAATGAATAAAAATGTAAATAAATAATGCAAATGTAGTATGGACCGAAGGACCCATGCCACACTTTTTCTTTACTCATTTTTTGTCTATTTGTTTTATATTTATGTACTGTGTATTGTCTATGAATGTTGTCTATGTATGTTGTTGAAAAAATGAAAACTTAAAGGGGCTATGTACTGCTATTCCTAGCACTATTTGGGCAACTTTACACAATTCCTGTTAGTCTATTGAAGACATTTGTAAGTTTTTTTTTTTTTTTTTAAATGCATTGTTTTATATTTCTAATCAAGTACTCAAAACCATCATTTTTCAGCCTCAAGAAATCAGGCTGTTATGGCCTGGCTCCGCCCATAAGCACTTTGAGTGACAGTCAGTCCACAGTCTGCACTGGTAGAGGGAGGGAGGGAGGGGGGGGAAGAGAGAGAGAGAGGGGGTGGGAGAGAGAGAGAGAGAGAGAGAGAGAGAGAGAGAGAGAGAGAGAGAGAGAGAGAGAGAGAGAGAGAGAGAGAGAGAGAGAGAAAAGACAGGCCCCCTCTCTCCCTCCCTCCCTCTCTCTTCCTTTCTCTCCCTCTCAGTGATGAGTCCGCGCGCGGCAGAGAGAAAGAGAGAGAGAGAGAGGGAGGGGTGGGAGAGAGAGAGAGAGAGAGAGAGAGAGAGAGAGAGAGAAAAAAAAGACAGGCCCCCTCTCTCCCTCCCTCCCTCTCTCTTTCTCTCCCTCTCGGCTCTCGGTGATGAGAGTTCGCGGCAGCTTGTGTTTTTTTTCTTTTCTTTCTTTCAATCTCCCGTTTGCGGGTCTGTGGCGCGCGGCCGGCAGGTACCCCCCCCCAAGTGCCCCCTCTCTCTCCCTTTCTCTCCCTCTCGGTGATGAGTCCGCACGCGGCAGAGAGAGAGAGAGAGAGAGGGAGGGGGTGGGAGAGAGAGAGAGAGAGAGAGAGAGAGAGAGAGAGAGAGGGGGGGGGTGGGAGAGAGAGAGAGAGAGAGAGAGAGAGAGAGAAAAAAAGACAGGCCCCC
This sequence comes from Notolepis coatsorum, assembly GCF_963971535.1. NCBI lineage: Eukaryota > Metazoa > Chordata > Actinopteri > Aulopiformes > Paralepididae > Notolepis > Notolepis coatsorum. The sequence goes on from NC_140177.1 coordinate 92,767,222, forward strand.
TCTCTCCCTCCCTCCCTCTCTTCCTTTCTCTCCCTCTCGGCTCTCGGTGATGAGAGTTCGCGGCAGCTTGTTTTTTTTTTTTTTCTTTCTTTCCACTCGCTGTCTGTCTGTCTAGGTAGAATGGGGGCGGGCATTAGCTCCAACCACAGAGCCAATCGCATCACCCAGCGGCCGCAGGGCTCTACAGTGCGACCAAATTGCTCGCATATGCCCCTAAAAATATTTGTATGCGAACCGTAAAAATCAATTATGCGCACGCTGTGCGAATACAGATTATAGCCTCTCTCGTCTTTTTTTTCCTCCGCTGCGAGATCGTTAAAAAACTACAAGTCCCACATTGCACTCAAGCCAACGGTCCAATCACAGTAGAGTGAAGTGACTGGTTTCATGGGAAATAAAGCAAATGACCAATCGGAAGCTCTCATTTTGCTTGTTTACTTCCTGAAACTCCGCGATCAGGGCTCTCGTTTTCCGAGACACAAACTTATTATAGTCTCTCTCTTACCAATAGCAATAGATTTTAGAACACCTAGATTTATCGATAGCAATAGTAATATAACGTTAATGCAACAAAACGAATGCCTTGCTTTGTTAATCATAACGTTGATGCAGTAGCGTATGTCGGTGTGTTGGCTGTAACGGACATGACAATAACATAACGTGTACACATTAAAATTGCGATAATCTATTCTAACATTTTCAAATCGATGCAGTTGAATTTCCCCCTTAGGATCGATGCATTGTTACACCCCTACACCAAAGTCACTGGCCCACTGTGTATCTGTGTGTATAATAAATTGGCTAGCGTTATCAACAGCAGAGGTGGGCAATGGGTCCAGCTGCAGCGCCGGAGTGCAAGCGATGTGATGTAATTGGCAGACTCGACTGTCAATCAATGGTCTAACTGACACGCAAACTCAAACAATGTTTCTGTACTGGAGGTGTGATTGATTGATTGATTGAAAACTTTATTAACAGATTGCAGAATGGGTACAATACAGTACAGCTCAATACACACAATTGTTAAGGGGATGCAGACCAGAGAAAGACTTTCGTCTTGTTTACATCAGGGTCCCCCATTTCAATTAATCAGGAAAGTGTACAGTAGGAAAGTGTACAGTATTTCAATAGGCAACCCTGAAAGGATTATTTTTCTAGAAGAGCAACACAGCCAAAACATAAGCATTGTATGCATAAAAGGGGCTAAAGTTAAGTGACTGAACCTTTTGTAGCAGTAGTTTGATTTGATAGGGACAGCACATGTTAATGAACATCAAGTACAAAATACAAAATGTAAACATGCAGGGTTGTAGAAAGAGCTAATTTACACACACACACATGCACGCACAGTACAAATATACATTTATTTTTGAAAAAAAAATACTTGAAATATTTTCACTGTGCTCCTAAATATTTTTGGGTGCTCCTAAATTTCTTTGTGTGCTCCTAAATTTTTTCATTTAGGAGCACCTGTGCCCCTAGTGAAAAAGGTTAGCGTAGAGCCCTGGGCCATATGACGTATATCGGCCGTTCAAATCAAAATGGCCTGATTTACTGGAGGAGGAAAGGGGCTGAGCTGAAACAGAGCAATCCGCCAATATGGTATTTAGACACTAAAACACATTGATACGAACTCCTATTACTATAATACAATGCTAGAGACTGAAAAATGACATTTATAGTACATAGCCCCTTTAAGTAAAAAAAAGAAAACACACATTTATTTATACTCGGTGAGCTCTGAGGTGAGGCCACCTCAATTACATAACTACTGTGTACAACAAGATAAAACAGCAAAACAATGCAATCAGTTAAAACATGAATCATAGAGAAATTAAATCAGACATTTAAAATTCCTTAAGGGAAGGAAGAACTTCCAGCTTAAACTTTGACTGAATGTCATTCCAGGACTTTGGGGCTGGCCTGCATAAGAGAATGCTGTCCTGCTGAGACCTGTACTAGTCTGTGGAACTTTAAATGTCTTATTCTTATTACTTGTATTATTGCACAATCGCTGCAGGCATGACCTCCCGCATTTCACTGTATGCTTGTATGCCGTGACAAATAAAACTCTTGACTTGACTTGAACTTTAAGTGTGATCCAGTTACTAGATCGTGTTTGATGGGCTGGAGCATTCCTGTCCAACAGGGCGCCTGAATACTTTCCACAACAAATTCGTGTTTCCGCATCTCTGATTGGCCACGCGCGTTTCTGGTCATGTGACATGTGCGCCAATCGTGGGACCGCAAGTTTTTGGATGGTTAAGCTTAGGCGCCCTTTCGAAGTTGGTTAAGGTTAGAGTTTGTCTTAGAGCATGGCGATAGAACGCCTGCCCTGATTCCAAACTCTAACATTAACTGCGAAAGAGTCGCCTAAGCTTAACCAGTGATAAACTAGGCGTTAGGTAGTTTGCAGGCCGTTAGACCCGGAAATAGGCGCAGAACTTGCCGTCCCACGATTGGCGATTGGGAGGGCTGTCCCCGACTAAGGATTTGGATGGTCAACTAGGATTGGCCAAAATTTGCCATTAGTCGACTATTGGTAGACTAAAAAAATAAATAAAAAAAATTTATAATATTTAAAAAAAAAAAAAAAATCTTCATTCCATTTGGGCTGTGGGGGGTGCTTAATGTCTGAAGGAGTCGACTGAAGGCTTCTTGTCCTCTGCAAACGCATGCAGTTGGTCCACTGATGGATACATCTTGATATTTGTCTAGTCTAGTGTGTTCATTAGATGGGTGAAATCCTCTTTCAGTGCCTGTTTACGTAGGCAGTTAGCCTCTGGTATGCGTGCCATTAGCGTTAGCCACGCTTCTAGGCCTCTTTTCTTTTGGAAAGAATGATAAAAAAATTTAAAATTTTAATATTTAAATGTTTTAAAAAAAAAAAATTATTTCGACCGATTAGTCGACTAATCGATTAATAGGGGTCGCCCTAGAAAGCATAGACGCCTGCTATATATCATCATCATCATCCGGTCAACGCCTTGAAAATGTACAAGAGCCAATGATAGCCTCGCCGAGCTGCCAGGGATGGCCAACCAACCTTACTGTAAAGGATACAATGGTGTGTAGTAGGGATGTCCCGATCAAATTTTTTTGCTCCCAATCCGATCCCGATCATGTGATTTTGAGTATCTACCGATACCGATCTTTCCCGATCCGATCAAAAATTTATTAATTAACACTATGATCGCCGTGGACGAGTTTACACGTCATTCCTAGCCATGCTCATTCTGCCGAAGACACCGTAACTCGTCTTTGATGTCAATATTTCAAAAATCTGTCATCGAAATCATATTTCGTTTCCGGAGCCCTGAGACACACTGCAAAGCTCCACTCAACTCTCTAGCGGTTCAAGAGCGCCATCTGGTGGCCGATCGGCAGATCGCCAACCGGAAATTAACCTTTGAACCGGTAGTGCTCATCCATATGTGGTCCGGGCACTCGCTATCGTTAGAGAGACTCCGTATTGACACAGTGAACATCGATCGGTGCAAATAACTCGAAAAACAACATGATTTGGACGTATATACTATTATACAACCTGGAAATGGATCGGGCATTTCTCCATCCCATAATAGAAAAAATTCTGTTCCACGCTCATCTGCCAGCGGCGTGAGGAAGCCACGGTAAGATTCAGTGTTATATTCTAACGTGTTCCATATAAACTGCTATGATGAACATATGACCCACTCTGGATGAATCATCTAACGCTGCCCACGGAATTATAAACGATCCCCCGCCCATCCGGTCATCATCAGATGATGCGTAGAAACTTCTAGAACCACGTCCAGTTGACATTTTTTATCTCGCACAGATTCCTACCAAACTGTATTTGATCATCAATATAATGCATTTAGGGCTATAAATCACGTTCTGAAGAAAGCTGCAGAAAACGATAAAAACATACTTATACTTTAGACCATATTTTAGTATGAATATGTGAATGAAAAAGTTTAACGTTGCTACACCCTGAACAATACATATAGGACATTGAATGGGCCATAATAATGGCAATTTAGCAATAGAATTTAAAAAGTTATAGCCCTGCAAAGAAGGGGAACTTCTCCATAGACAAATAGAGCTGGCGAGGGATGGTAAATTATGAATTTAACCCATGGCGATTAAAGTGTTAATTAAAAAATAAAAATAAAAAAATTCTCACATCCCAATTTCTCACATTACATTCACCCTGAATGTTGACGTTATCCAGGTGAAAAGTTAACTTCATTCAAGCGAGGCATTGCAACCGGAGTAATCTTAAAAACTCCGTCTCCAACCTGCTGCTTCATGAGAGCAATGGCGCCATCGTCTGTAAAAATCAGGTGACTGCAAGTTCTGCAACTAGTGGATGTCCCTCATCCTTGACATAAATAATTTTTTTTTTTTTTAACAAATGTTTATTTTCCCTTTTTTTAACATGAAACAAGACAAACAATACAGTAACAATAATAATCAATAATAAATGATAAATCACAGGACAATAACAGAAATAATAACAACAATAACGATAGTCCAGTAATTAAATCAGAATGAATGTAAATGAAAAGACATAAAAATAATAAATACAATACATGGGCTCTTGCTCGCTCTTCCCCCCCCCCCCCCCCCCCCTCAGGACCCCTACTTGGACTATACATCCACTACTTCATTTAACCTCAGAAAATTACAAATATATATGCGTTCCTTTATCTTCTCCACCATAGCTACCCAGACTGCTATGCTGGCTTCATTAACACCTAAAATTCGTGCAGTGGATATCTCTAGATAAATCACATCGAGATAGGTAAGAACCCAAACCTTCTGGCACATTTTATCCGGTTGAATCCAGCGTGACGCCATACATTTTTTGGCAGCCGTAAGACCCGCCAAAATGAGTCTCTTTACATGTACAGAGGTCGATAACTGAGAAACATCATTCAACAACAATACAGAAGGCAGTATAGGTATGGTCAGAGACAGAAATTCTGATAATTGAGTGGTTACATTTTCCCAGAAAGTCTTGACAGGAGGGCATTCCCAATACATATGCATATATGTACCAATAGCACCGTTTGAACACAAGGAACGTAGTATATTCTGGGTTACCTGTTTATTTATTTATTTTGTTCTGTTGCTGTTTTTTGTGTGTGTGTCCCACGCCCCTTCCCCTTCCCCAAGCATAGCTGTCTCTTAATGATACGGTACAGACATGATGCTGATTGAGAAAGTTATGTAAAGTATTTCTGCATATCTGTACTGTTTTGATTTTGTGCTGAATAAAAAAATATATGACCTGAACACAAGGAGCATCGAGAGTTCGGTCTGAGACCCATTAGGAGCAATCGTCTAGGGCAGTGGTTCTCAAACTTTTTACACCAAGTACCACCTGAGAACGTAGCTGGCTCTCCAAGTACCACCATATGACCGGCGTTAAAATACAGTCTATTCAGCTATGCACAGTTCACGCAGGAGGCAAATGTATTCCTAATACCATTATTTATTGTTAACTTTTGTCAGACACAGCCACAATGTACAAAGGGATAGCACTAGAACTAGCAAACGCTTCCACACAACTCATACAATGCAAGGGGCATTGAGAACATATAACTAACATTCTCAATTAAGAACTGTATTTCAGCCAATGTACTTAATTCTCTCTCTCTCTTAAACTGGCATTTAAAGGGTAAACATTCAAAAATGTATTGAATATGTGTTTTCTTTTCTTTTTTACAATAATTTATTGTAAAAAAGAAAAGAAAACACATATTCAATAAATGTTTGAATGTTTACCCTTTAAATGCCAGTTTGTGTGATGGCATCACAAATTATTGTTAAAAAAAACACACAAAAAGTAAAATATTTTCAATATATGGGATATCCTTCCTCCAAACCGAGTCTAGGGGAAGGACCTCATATGAGGGCCATAAATCATTTGATGTATAATTAAATCAAAGGAAATGCGTTTGTTTTGGCAAAATTCTTCTGCTCTGTGACAATAAATAAATGAATGATGATATGCAATTTAAAACCAAAACTAAGGCCTCAGTATGAGTTTAAGACGTGAACATGGTCATGGTCTGGAGGGGGCTCCCCACCCTCCAGAACATTTACTACAAGCGTTGCAAGGGCAAGGCTAAGAGAATCATTAAAGACTCCAGTCACCCGAACAACTGCCTCTTTGAACTGCTGCGGTCAGGCAAGCGATACAGGAGTCTCAAGGCGAGCACAGAAAGACTCAGAAGAAGCTTCTATCCCCAGGCCATCAGGCTGCTAAACGAACAATGAATGAACACTACACAACAACAACCACCAAACGCACATAGCACACACATCCACACGCACACACTCACTTTAAACAAACACACTGTAGCACCCACTCCACACACTTATAGCACACACCCACTTTAAACAAACACACTGTAGCACCCACTCCCCACACTTTATATTTATGGATGAAGGATTGCACTACAACTCGTACACCTTACTGTAAATTGTACCTAAAATTGTACCTCATCCCATTTCTGCTTTGCACTAGATAGTACTGTACATTAGTACACTGCATAGTATTGTGTATTGTATATTATATGGTAACTCAGAACATTGTACATATGTCTATACCGAACACTGTGACCTCATTTTCTTCTCATCTTCTTCTTCTAAATTCATGCTATATTATGTTATTATGTTATTTGATACTATCTTGTCTAGCACAGTCTCTGGAGCGTAACAGTAAGAAGCATTTTGTATGAAAGTATTCTGTACTTCTGTATGACAACTATTAAAGAACTTGAACTTGAACTTGTTGAATTAAAAAAAAAAGTTACAAAAGAAAAAAATCCAGACTTTTTTTTCTTTTTTTATCCCGATCTTCTGAAAACCACGTGATCAGCCCCCGATCCTGATCACGTGATCGGATCGGGACATCCCTAGTGTGTAGCATACCTATCTCCAGTAATAAATCTAAGTGCAGAGTGGTACAGAGTCCAAGGGTTTCAGGGTGGAAGCTGAAGCATGACGATAAATATCATTGTTGAAAGGAAAACAGTACATAGTCATTTTCCTATTGCTGCAGCTGAAGATTCTGGAGCTGCCGGAAAAAAATAATATTTAAAAATATTTTCTATATATTAGCCTCCTACCTCAAACATCGTCTCCTTCCAGTGTTTGGGTCGTCCTGTGGGGATGAAGCCCGTCTGTTTGTTGCGATCCAGCATTTTGCGGTCGATCTTCTCCTCGCGCTCGATGATGCGGACTACAGACACCAGCATGGTGGGGTCACGCCGCACTGTCACCATGGAGCGCTGGAGGACCATCCACAGCTGCTTGGCCAGCTCATCAGACAAGGCCTGGACCTGGAGGTTACAATTCAACAATGCTGCATCAATATGAAGGTTGACATCCAGTTGCATTTATTTTTATTTTTAACCCAGGGACAACACATATGAATCAACATTTTTTAGTTTCCACATCAATGTCCTCAATGCAAGAGTTAGCTAATGAGCACATAAGTCAAACCCCTGATACATGTAATGTACTTGTAGCTCACATCTTCAAAGTAGATGCGTATGAGGCTCATGTCGCTGGTGTTCTTGCTGTCCATGCGGTACTGTTCGTACATCAGATCGTCACGGGAACACTCCAGGTCCATCAGCTTACGGTGGGCCTGAAGGAGCTCAGACTGCTCAATCAGCAGCTTTGTCTCCCTCACTATCTCTGGGACTAGAGAACCAAAGGGGGGGGGGGGGGGGGGGGAAGGGGGGTGAAAGAAAATTGTTCAAGCTATCTCAAGCTCTGCCCTCTCTTGATTGAGGAAAGCAAAGCTTGTGATAGGAGGGTCAGGGGAAAGCCAGAAAAAAAAAGATTAGCTTGACAGAGGAAAGCAACAGTTGTGATTGGAGGGTAAAGAAAAGAAGGTAGAGGTTAAGATAGGCCAGGCCACTTGAGTTGTTCGGGAACAACTTTGGTCCAAGTTTATTTCCTGTCAGCTATTGTATTAGCAAACCATAATAAGTAAACAGGAAATAAACTTGGACCAATTTAGACTGTTTATGTTTCAAGCAGCGTTTCCGTTAGCCGGTAATTACCGGTATTTGACCGGCAAAATCTGTTGAAGTCCGACATATTTAATCTCTCCGGTCATAGTGTCCGGTGAAAATAGTTCCCTCTGGGCACAGTTTGATTATTTAAATTGTATTTGGATGGGCTGGAGTTGGGTGGCCTATGCGATGAACGAAACAATCATTGCGTTTGTTGTCGTTGCTTCGCCAAGCAGCCGGTCTGGTAATGACGACGCTGTGTCAGCGAGAGCTTGCTGCTGGATTTGCGGAAGGCATGCAGCTGCAGACCCACAGAACCCACCAGCTTTGCTGGCACAGTGCGGTCCCCAGACCTGGAAAGCTGCTCTGCGGGTCTGCAGCTGGATGCTTCTTGCAAACTAACTGCGGCCGGCTCGCGCTGACAACAGCTTTCATTGTTGGACCGGCTGCTTGGTGGAGCAACGATGAAACGAATGTAATGAATCGTTCGTCGCATGGGCTATTTAATTTTGGCCTGTTTTGGTACGGTTCGGGTGGTCAAGTTGTGCTTGGAGGGAGTTGTTTTCACCAGACATTATGACCAGCACCAAGTCGTTGGGAGGTGGAGATATACATCACGCAAACCCACGATAATGTTGCCGTCTCTCTCTGCCAAATTTCTCAGTTCTTCGCTTGATATAATTAATACAAATGTCCAATATAACGGAATTCGTTAGCTCATAAAAATGTGATTATAACAGACTGCTGTTTAGTGTCGGACCGACTGCCCACATACGCGGTCTATTTTATTTCAAGTCAGCAGCAGCACGGAGTATCGAGGGACTTATTTTATTTGGAATATATTAATGACTGTATACGCAAAAGTAGCCTAGTTTTAAGTAATAATATTATAAATCTACATGCCTTGAGGATGACATTCTTTATATAGCCTGCCTATCAATTGTTTTAAAGCTCAATAAACTATGACCGGAATTAATCTCATTTGTCCGGTAGATTGAAATCTTGCAGGTCACGGAGACCGGCAACAATTTTTTCTAACGGAAACCCTGGTTTCAAGTTTCAAATGGTCTATTGACAAATAATATTTGGAAATAGAATTGTCCTATTTCACTGTGTGAATGTGATGTGTTGATGTGTGATGTTTAAACCTCCCATTGACCGACTATTTCTGTTAGAATTCTCCTTTCGTTCACTGTTTTCGTTTTTAAAATCCCTGTCCATAGGATCATCAACAACAAATACTTGAGCTAGCAGGCTCATGGTGGAAAATGTTCACAAATACACATTTCTCCCCCGACACTATTTTGCAAGGTGCGTTTTGAGCTTAGCACTGCCCTAGATGACTTGATTGGTTTGAGAAATACAAACAAGCCAGCATTTCTTTCTTCCTAGTGTGCAATGATAATGGCATCTGCCAAACAATTCTCCTGCACTGGCATAGTGCTAAACACAGTTTGGAGATAGCTTTGCCAGACCAGACCTAATTTTTTCATCCACCAGACAGAGTTCACCAGACACCTTCATTATGCTACCAGGAGCCACATTTAATAATAAAAAAAAGTATCTGCCAAAACTGTCTCAAATCAAAATGACCAGCCACAGGCACAATTTAGTAGCATTTGGCTGGAGTTGGTGCGTGATATGATCCAAATCCCACATCATGAAATGTTTAGAACATTGGACTGTAACAATATGTATGAACAGAGGGGATACAAGGCATCAGTGGTACACACAGCCAGAATTAAGACAAAACATGTACAGAGGGAAACCATTTTGGAATCTGACAAAAAAGACGACCTAGGTAACAGAGAACAGAGTCACATTTGTTTCAGAATATAGTACTTCATCTCAAGTTGTTAAAAACATTATTGACAAACACTGGAACATACTCAAATGTGACCCCCAATTAAAAAACATTTCATCATTACCACCAAGATTCTGTTTTAAAGGGGGAAAAAACATAAGGGACTCTGTCGTCAATTCTATGTATAAATCCCCTGTAGTACGTCACTCTAACTGGCTAAGAACAGAGCTGTGTGGTAACCATCCATGTGGTCGATGCACCCATTGTTCAAACACCATGAAAACAAAGGTTTTCTACCATCCACAGTCTGGACAGGAATATAAAATAAGGGATCTTATTAATTGCAACACCACTCATGTTATATACATGCTGAAATGCCCCTGTGGTAAGGTCTATGTTGGGCAAACAAAAATAAATTTGAATGTGCGAATAGCAGAACACAAGGCAGCCATTAGGAACAGCAATATGGATTATGCCATCGCTAGACACTACAAAGAGAGGGATCATGGTCCTACAGCCTCTCTAAGTTTTATTGGAATACCCTACCACCTAGGGGCGGTAATATAGTAAAGCTTCTCTTACAAAGGGAAGCATATTGGATTTTTACTCTGAATTCTGTGGAACCCCATGGTCTAAATGAATCCCTTGAGTTGAATCCATTTTTGTAATCACTACCCCAGGGGTTCTGTGTAACCTATGTGGGTGTGGTTTTAAATCTACTTTAAATTGTTTGTCATATCTAATGACCTAGGTATTTGTCACTTCTCTCATATTGTGTTATTATATATAATTTTCTAAATGAGTTTATGTGGATATATGTGTTCTTTATGCATCATATTTATACATGTGAGTGATATGCATTACATCCTGCAAAATGATCAATTAAATGTGATAATTGAGTAGCCAATGGGCTTGATGTGTTACAATGTGGGATGGAATATGCTGTATATAATGATGATGATTATTGACACCTGCTGCATAGCACCTGAGGAAGCAGAAGCGAAACGCGTTGTGCAATAAAAAAGCAAAAACCAGTCCTGAGGAGTGTGCGGCCCCTTCTTTCTTTTTGAAGGTTTTCTCCTTTTAGTTATGTATCAGGGTATATTCGTTTTTCTTGGAATACCATCTAAACTAAATGTATTAGGAGTACAAGCGCATTATGGGAACACCTTATTATATAGTATTACTATTCATATCGTACAACACATAGGCTATACAACCATTTCCAATGTAGGGGTAATTTCACTACATGTAATTAAACTAGTACTTCCTACATGTTGCAATAGTTTGCTGGTACTTCAATATTTTATAAACTTTTAAACTTGGGTTCCATTTAAAATGTTCATGCTGTCAAGTTGATAGCTTCCAAAGGCCACAAGCCACTCTGTGGCATCACCATTAGAGTGTTCAGTATCAAACTGGTGTGATCATACGTGTGAAAGGTTTAACTGAACTAGAAGAGTATCTACCCGAGAAGATGTTCTTGAGGTTCTCCACGGCCGAGGCCAGCTGGCTGTGTTGGACCACGGCGTCTTTCACGTCCTTCAGGCTCTCGATGGTGTTGATGCTCTGCCTCCAGTCTTTACTCACGTCAGCCAAGGAGTCCTGGATTTCCTTGACATCCACCAGGGCACTGTGGAGCTGTGTCAGCCCAGTCCGGACACCGTCTAGCTGGGACTGGATAGCTGCCTAGAGGTGGTGAGGAAGGGAGAGGGAGACACTGAGAAACAGAACACACACGTTGCACCTTCAATTGGACTTCTTTTCAGGTTCCAATTGATTGATTGATTGATTGATTGAAAATTGTATTAACAGATTGCAGAATGGGTACATTACAGTACGGCTCAATACACACAATTGTTAAGGGGATGCAGACCAGAGAAAGACTTTCGTCTTGTTTACATCAGGGTCCCCCATTTTCAATTCATCATAACATATATGACATACACAACATACAGATAAGACAGTACTGCTACATCTATACATTTATGACATACCAGATCTAAAAATACAGTACTGTTTGTGATCCAACACACACGCTATTGTTATACCTTCAGCCTAGCCTCTACAGAGGCCTTCTTGCGAGCTTCTCTTCTCCTGTACTGTTCTACTTTGTCCAGCTGGTCAGACCGCTGCAGCATCCCTGCCACGCGCTGAACGGCCGTAGCAACCGCCTCCCTGTTCGTCTCCTCCATAGCAACGGTAAGCAGATGCAACCCAACACCCTGGACCAGAGACTGTACGCAAATATTTCCCATTAGAGGAAAAATAGCTATTCAGAGCTATCTCTAATAACATAATATATTGATAGAAACATCATATTTATGCATGTTGAAAAAAAAAACATCCATTAGATGTATTAAAAGTTAAACTAACGTTAGCAGGTGCATGCATTTAATGTTAGCTAAACATTTTAGAAGCAGGCCATGCAAATTGAGAACAGCTCATTTTAGCTGAGCGTTACGCTTACGCATCTTCATCATTTTACAACATAGTGGCTTGCTCAACAGTTGTATCATTAGATACCACTTGATTGACTAATCAAATGAAACCTAAGTATAGTTTTCTTAGTTAACTGAACTAAGCTAACAATCACTCCAAAAATAGGTCGAATAGGAGGACGGGGGCAGTCAGGGCCCTGGGACCAAAACAGATACTTTCACCTGCTACTGCTACAAAAAGACGTTAGGAATTCAACACGAAACAAATCATCTTACCGACTTGAGTAAGAACTGTAGAAAACGTGCAAAGTCGTAGTATTGCTATGTGCATATCATTATTTTTCTAGTAGTCAAGAACATGGATTTCGGTGTGATGTTCTCCGCACTTCCTGGTTGACAGCTCCCGCGCCCCGCCCAGTAGCAGCTGACTGCAGCGCGCTCAGGAGCGTCAGCGCTGCGCGCCCATCTGGCAGTTTTTAATGTTTGCTGCAACAGCTGTTAAGGGGAACTATTTTACTATTTCTTTCACGATTTGGGCACTTTTACACAATTCCTGTGAGTCTATGGAACACCTCTGTAATTTTTTTTTAATTCATTGTTTTGTATTTCTAATCAAGTCCTCAGGCTAGCCATATCACTGAAGAAGGACATTGTCCGAAACATGGCTGCCATTAAAAAACATTGAACCTGTGAGTGCTGGTCCGGCTACCCTGCTTTTTGATATACTAATCAAGTCCTCAAAAACAGCATTTTTCTACCTCAAGATCTTAAAGGATAACTCCAACATTTTGGGAAATTAGCTTATTTAACATCTTCCCTGGAGTTAGACAAGAAGATACCTTTTTTGTCTCTGTGCATGCATTAGGCTTAGGGAACAGACGCTCCGTTAGCATAGCTTAGCTTCATCACTGGAAGTGAGGCAGGACAGTACCCTGACGTTCCCTACAGGTTTGTTGATATTCTCATTCCTTCAAAGGATCTGAACCGATTGAAGTTTATGGATACCATGACTTAAAATCCTCTTACCTTGACGATTAAAAGCCTCCCCAATTTAGAAAACAGTAATCCAATGGCTGGTATTGATAATATACTACTAACTACTGGACGCTCGGAGCTAACCGGAGCTAACGCAGAACAGGATGTGTAAAGCAAATATAATGACTTCTGTTGTGAAGGGCCAGATTAAACCGAATATATATATTTATTTATATATATATATTTAATTGTATTTGTATATTCTCTAATATTCCCTGATATCCCTTGTATATTCCTTGTACAATATGCATTGAATATCCATTCTAGCCTACTGAACATCCCATAATAGTCTCCATTCTACTATTGGTCGAGACCTTGGTGCCAGGCTGCCATACCCCTCAGACCCAGTTCAAACGTACCGCTCAACATGTACGAACAAGTCCTAGTTCCGCGTAGGAATCTGGCTACCGCACCACTAATGGGACTATTTGTTCATAGTGCGTATATATACTGCGCTACTAAAGTAGGACTTCCTTTTCAGTCCAGTTTCTTACCCTCCAATAGAGTCACAGACGTAAAGCCTCCCCGCGACGCCACGTGTGGGAGTAAGGCCAAGTTCGGCTTACCATCGGTATTGAGACATCGTGTATATTAATATTTGAATAGTCATATTTGGCACTATATCGTCGAGTTGGACGTAGTCTATTAAGCTAATAATAGTCTGTTAATATATAGTGCTTCGTGCGGTGAGAATACTACCGTAGTCAGTACCCCATCGTTTCGGGCAGAGAACTGGCTGCTTATCCAGGGTGGTTGACCCCACGTGAAGCTGCACCCGAGGAGCCCCAGAGCCGACGAGCGAGTGGACCTGTATACCGGATTATTCTACCGATGACAGCCCGCCTTCCCCGGCACGGATTATGCTTTGTATACGTTGATTATTCCATGGATAAAGACCCCCGACACTGCCGTGTGTTGGAACCCCCCCCCCCCTGGAGAGGACGCAAGGTGAGGAGACGCTCTGCAAGACGAGGTCGCTTCACGTCTCTCCTCCGTGGACCGGAGGACGCCGGCCCACAAAGAGTCCACCTGCTTTCATCTGTGGTCCAAGGATCGCCGGCGCATTGAACGGCACTACAGTGGGTTCACCTGGGATACCCTTGGCCGGATGAGGCAGCCGGATTCTACCCCCCCCCCCTTCCTACTCCTGTCGGCTTACAAGCGACCGGATTAACCCCCCCTAGTGTATCCAGCCTATAATCATTAAAGTATCATTGCTGTTATTCCTTAAACTATTCCAGGTCGTATATGTACCACCTGCGCCTTCAGAGATTGGACATTCTCTATTGATATACCGACGAATACTCTTGCCATAAAAGTGCATACTAATTCCCATTCATAAATGTGATTGATTTGATTAAGTGCTTGCTCTACACACCATCGCTGTGTAGAAATAAAGACCTATTTCTAATTCGTACATTTGTGTTGGATCCGTTTCATCTACGTGACAGTGTTCATCATAATATATTTATGCCGAGTACTGGGTGGCCGAATATTAAGTACAAAGGTAGTGGTAGTAAGTATCATATCTAGTAATACAGTCAGGGAATTGTACCCCTCAGTTACAATTGGTCCTTCGAGCCGGAGGGTAATCAGTGTAATATTAATATAGTGTTATTAATATTGAAATGGCCTATGATGAACACTCCACGAAACGATCCTCCTAACCAACGCCCGCAGCGCGAACGACGGCTCCCTCAGTACTTAGAGGCTTACGCTGTCAGTCAACAACCTAGTCTTCTACTAACAGTAAACGCGGTAAAACTAGAAAGTCTAACCCCAACGCCCAGACTACCCCGACCATAGAGGCCCCTACGGGTTCTAATGTAACTGACCAAGTTCACGGTGGGGACCAGTGGGAACCAGACATGACTTCACACCCCGCCAGTACTGAAGAAGTAGTCCCCGATGAGTCCCGGGAGGAATACAACGCTACCGAGAGAGAACTCGGCACGGAAGAAGACGGGGAGAGCACCGTGGAGATAGAGCTCCAAGGCTCCGCAAGGAGTACCCCGAGGGAAGGCTCCCCTATACAACCGCCTTCTCCCAGCGAGGCAGAGAGGACCCTACAGCAGGCCTTCCTCATCAGCCTGAACGCCGCTGCTGAACGCGACCGACTGCAGATCCAGCAGCGGAGCGAAGAAGAGCATATACGTCTAGAAATAAGACGCATTCAGAGGGAAGAGAATGTGGCCCGAGACCGAGCAGACAGCCAGCGAGCAGCTGCTGGTGCTCTACGGGACGCAGAGCGCGACAGACAGCAAGCGCAACTAATAGAACAGCTGATCAGACGGACAACACCCTCTCCCTCCGCCAGAGGCTCCAGGAACTCGTCTAGACACACCTCCAGGGCGGCATCCCCTAGCCGAGTAAACAACCCTGAACTTGACCAACAGACGAGGTCTATACCCCCCACAGACCACCTCCCCCCACCGGTCCAAGCGAGACCTAGCAACCGGGAAGGAGCAGCATATCCTGTGGAGAGGCTAAACCAGAGACTACAAGCACTGGATGACCTAACTGAAGACGAAGAGGAAGAGGAGGAGAACCACGCCCGACGACAGCACAGTACTCTACCGGACCAGGAGGTCCGGTACAGCCCAGGCTATACTCCCGCGGAGCTGCGCTACAGACCCCCGACTCTATACACGGGTGAGCACGACGCACGACCCGCACCGAGGAACAGCACCTGGACAAGCGGGCCATGGTACACTGCCGGTACCAGCCCATACCAAGGAGCGGGAGGAGACTCGCCTAGGAGGCCTCTCCCCCAACGCTCGCCGATGTATCCACAGTCAGCGTCATACATTGGCACGCCTATGGTACCCGACTTCACCCAAGAGAACCGGGCCCAGTATACAGAACTCCGCATGTGTCTGGAGACCATGTTGGTGGATGTTTTGGATGAACGCCACAAATACGCCATCCTACTGAAGCACTTAAAGGTACCCCGCGCACATAATATAGCGCTCGCCTACGCGACTTCCACCACCCCATACACAGCAGCGCTGGTAGCATTGGACCAGAGGTATGGGCGCATATGGGATTACGTGATCCAGGAGATCCGACACATCGACCGCTTACCCCCAGCAATAGACAATCGAGCACTGGACGACCTGTCCATCAGAGTGCAGTCCCTGGTAGGGATGTTGGGAGCGCAGAGAGAGAAGGGGAGGCATGAACTTTACGCCAACTCAAATGTGGAAAGGATCTTGGAGAAGCTGCCGCCCGCTCGACAGGAGCGTTTTAGGCGGCAGAGAGACCAACGAGACCCGAATGGCCCCGAACCGAACCTCCTCGATCTAGCAGACTTCCTGGCGAGAGAAGTCAGCAGCCTACGGCTAGATACATTCGGACGGAGCACCCCTGGCTCCAGAGAAGGAACCAGACGACTAAATGATGGAAGAAGATCGGTGACTGTGATGCACCAATCGGAGTCAGTACCGAGCAGCAGGAGCCACAGTACCCCCTCCAGAACGGAGAAGTGGAAGATAGTGTGCCCCTACTGTGAGAAAGAACACTGGCTAGCGCAATGTGACTCCTTCCCCAAGCTGAACGCGGAGGAAGCAAGTCAATGGATAAAGTCCAACAAGCGCTGTTTTCGCTGTGCACGCTCACACATGGCAGCCGAATGCCGCTTAAAGAAAAGGTGCACCAAGTGCGATGGAGCCCATCTGGACATACTTCACGACAGTAACAGACGGCGCCCTTCACCCGCACCATCCAGCAGCAAAGCGAGCGTCATGTACATCGATCCCGCCAGCAGCAGTGGAGCCCGAGTACTCCTAAAAGTAGTGCGTGTGACACTAAGCTACCAGAATAAAGTCCTGGACACTTACGCCGTCCTCGATGACGGGTCCGAGAAGACCCTTCTGCTCGCCTCCGCTGCGGCCCAGCTAGGGCTGCAGGGAAGCGAAACCCAAATGACAATTCGGACAATAAGACGAGATTTGAAGACGATAAAGGGCGAGAATGTCTCATTCTCTATCGCAGCAAGCGGCCAGCCTGAGCGACGGTACCAGATTACAGACGCTTTCACCAGCCAAGAAATAGGACTGTCGCGGTACACATACCCCGTCGCCAAGCTGATGGAGAAATATGCACATCTGCGCAAGTTACCGATCCCGCTCATAGACAATGCTATGCCGACCCTGTTGATAGGCTCCGACCATGCAGACCTCATTGTCCCGATAGACCGGGTTCATACCGGACCCCGAGGCTGTCCTGCAGCAGTCGAGACCCGTTTGGGATGGACTCTCCAAGGCCCGCTCGCCAAATCTCTCAACCGAAGTACAGCCACTAGATGTCTCCACTCCCGAGTCAAAGAGGGAGAAACCGCACTCCTGCAACACGTAGAGCGGCTATGGACCTTGGAACAAATGCCCTTTAAGAACGGAAGGAAAGACATTCGCTCTAAAGATGACATTTACGCCATTCACCTCCTCGAGACAGGGACCAAGAGAGTCCCGGTCAACGGCGTGTTGAGATACGCCACGCCACTCCTGCGGCGAGAAGGAATGCCTACTTTCCACGCCAAGACAGACGCCACAGAACGGTACCTGCTGAACACGGAGCGGCGCTTAGCCAAGAACCCCGCCCAAGAGAGTGTATACCGCGCTGAGATTGAGAAGCTCATCACAGCGGGACACGTCACAAAGATGGACATTAAAGAGGCTGACCAGACCACTGAATCGTGGTACGTGCCTCACCACAAGGTCCATCACAACGGTAAAGACCGCATAGTATTTAACTGCAGCTACCAGATCGGATCCCAAAATCTGAATAAAGAGTTACTGCCCGGTCCCACACTCGGCCCCTCCCTACTCGGCGTTCTACTCCGCTTCCGCCAGGAAAAGGTGGCCATCAGCGGGGACATTAAAGGAATGTTCCTGCAGGTGAGATTAGTAGAGGAGGACAAGCCCCTGTTACGGTTCCTATGGAGAGAGAAGCCAGGAGATGAGCACCCAGCCATCTACCAATGGGAAGTCCTCCCCTTCGGAACGACGTGCAGCCCCTGCTGTGCTACATTTGCACTACAGAAACATGTAGCAGAGGACCCAGCAGCGGACGAAGAGGTCCGACACAGCGTAAAGAACAGCTTCTACGTAGACAACTGTCTACAAAGCCTTTCAACCCAGGAAGAAGCCGAGGCTCTCCTGATTAAACTCCGCGCCTCATTGATCAAAGGCGGCTTTGATCTCAGGCAGTGGGCCAGCAGCGATCCGCAAGTACTGCGCAGCCTCTCCTCCGAGGACAAGGCAGCCAGCAGCGAGACCTGGATGGCTACAATCCCGGGAGAAGCCCAGGAGATGACCCTGGGATTGGTGTGGCGATTCAAAACAGATTCGCTTCACTACAGACACAAGCCCCTGACTACGGAGCAGGGAAGGCCGGCGGCGGCGCCGACCACCAGACGGAGTGTGTACACAACACTCGCCCGACAATATGACCCGCTAGGATGTATTCTACCGTACACCACCAGGGCAAAAATGATTGTACGAGCATTGTGGGACAAGGACCAGGGCTGGGACGACCCCATTCCCGCACACCTTGCATCCACCTGGAGAGAGTGGGAGATGGAGCTCCACTCACTCCCAGGCGTTAATATGCGTCGAAGCTACTTCCCACCCACGGTGAGGCCAGAGACATGTAAAATGGACTTACACGTCTTCAGTGACGCCTCAGAGGTCGCATACGGATCAGTAGCCTACTTGCGGGCCCAAGAAAGGGGGGGAGAGATCTACACAGCATTTGTCCTCGCCCGCTCGAGAATAGCCCCACGCAAGCAACAATCTATCCCACGTCTAGAGCTCTGCGCAGCCCTAGCCGGAGCGCACCTAGCCACGCTCATCCAACGTGAGCTCACCATACCGGTGTCTAGAACAATCCTGTGGTCAGATTCCACGACAGTACTCGCCTGGATCAAATCGGACTCATGCAAGTACAAAGTCTTCGTGGGAGTCAGAGTCACCGAGATTCAAGACTTAACCGAAGAGTTAACCGGAGAAACAGAGTGGCGCTACGTTGATACAAAACAGAACCCAGCTGACGTCATCACCCGGGGGATGCCCCTGGATGACCTCACCCGTCGCAATGTCTACAGTGACGGCCCAGCATTCCTAAAGCTCCCGGAAGGAGAGTGGCCCACGCCTATCCCGAGGGAAGCCAGTCAGGAGGAGGCTGAGAATAAGAAGCCTGTGTTCTGTGGATTGAGCACTGTTATCTCCGCAGTTACCCCCAACACACTCCTGATGGGGCGGCTAGATCCTGCATTACCCCAGACAATGTACCGGCCTGAAGAAGCGAACGGCCGACGAATGTGGAGGTACAGCCAAGTATTAGCCGACAAGTTTTGGAGCAGTTTCCTACTACACTACCTACCGTCTCTACAGACCCGCCAGAAGTGGGTAAAGGAGAGAGACAATTTGACAGAAGGAACAGTCGTCATGATTATTGATCAATCACTGCCCAGAGCTATGTGGCCGGCCGGCCGCGTAAGCAAAGTGATCACCGGTGCCGACGGCAAGGTCCGAGCAGCTGAAGTGCTCGTCCAGGGTCGCACTTACACCCGTCCCGTGGCGAGGCTCATAGAACTGCCCCGACTCCCAGACACAATCGATGATGACCATGACCCTATAACCCTATGACTTTGTGAAGTTGACTGACCCCTACAGCAAACCCTTATGTGTAAATAGACAACGCGATTAATCTGTCTCTGTTTAACTGATTAGGTCTGGGACCAATCAGGGGGTGGCTGTTGTGAAGGGCCAGATTAAACCGAATATATATATTTATTTATATATATATATTTAATTGTATTTGTATATTCTCTAATATTCCCTGATATCCCTTGTATATTCCTTGTACAATATGCATTGAATATCCATTCTAGCCTACTGAACATCCCATAATAGTCTCCATTCTACTATTGGTCGAGACCTTGGTGCCAGGCTGCCATACCCCTCAGACCCAGTTCAAACGTACCGCTCAACATGTACGAACAAGTCCTAGTTCCGCGTAGGAATCTGGCTACCGCACCACTAATGGGACTATTTGTTCATAGTGCGTATATATACTGCGCTACTAAAGTAGGACTTCCTTTTCAGTCCAGTTTCTTACCCTCCAATAGAGTCACAGACGTAAAGCCTCCCCGCGACGCCACGTGTGGGAGTAAGGCCAAGTTCGGCTTACCATCGGTATTGAGACATCGTGTATATTAATATTTGAATAGTCATATTTGGCACTATATCGTCGAGTTGGACGTAGTCTATTAAGCTAATAATAGTCTGTTAATATATAGTGCTTCGTGCGGTGAGAATACTACCGTAGTCAGTACCCAGGGGAGGAAACTAACTTTTTGGCTTACCAGCCAACTGGCGGGTATCTGATTTTTTTTACCAGCCAAATAGATTTTTTACCAGACAAAAAAAATCGCTAATTGTGATAATTACTTCTTTGTACGTCTTCGTCTAAATTGATTTTCAATCATAGTAAATTAATCACACTGTCTCTACTCTTCAAAATATTACATCATTAAATCACATATTAACATGAAAGAGGGAACTTCAGTTCAGGCAGTGAAAGATGCTGGGTTGGGCTGGTCTAGGTTATACTGAATGATGAATTGAAAATGAATTGAAAATGGGGGACCCTGATGTAAACAAGACGAAAGTCTTTCTCTGGTCTGCATCCCCTTAACAATTGCATGTATTGAGCCGTACTGTACTGTACCCATTCTGCAATCTGTTAAATAAAGTTCTCATTCATCACAGCTCAACTACTAGGAATGTGTGTCTGACTCTTAAGTGCAGGAAATATTCATCAGAAAGGGGGGACATGATGGAGGGAATGGAAAGAGCAGGTTTGACAGGAGCAGGGTTGAAGGGATTGATTGATTGAAAAGTGTATTAACAGATTGCAGAATGGGTACAGTTCAATACATACAATTGTTAAGGGGATGCAGACCAGAGAAAGACTTTCGTCTTGTTTACATCAGGGTCCCCCATTTTCAATTCATCATAACATATTGGAGTGTGGAGGAAGTGGACAAGGCATTAAGCAAACAGGACTGAAATGGGGGACCCTGATGTAAACAAGACTAAAGTCCTTCTCTGGTCTGCATCCCCTTAACAATTGTGTGTATTGAGCTGTACTGTATTGTACCCATTCTGCAATCTGTTAATAAAGTTTTCAATCAATACTGGGTTGGGCAGTGAAAGAACCAAGCATTTCACTGTAATGTAATAGCTAAATAAAACAACTTGAACTTGACTTGTTACATTTGCACTCTGGTTGTATGCCAAATGTATTCTGGTTGTACTGTACTTGTGCTGTAAGATGACAATACATTGGAACCGAATCGACAACGCTAGGGGTTCAGCGGGTGTATTCTGAATGCCAAATATGACAACATCACCGTTGTGAAGGGCATATGGGCGAGTGGTGATATGCTGGGAAACCCGGTAATAATAAAATGTCACTCGGCTGCATTTAAGCAAAGCCGCTCAGTATAGTCCACTATGTTGAATGCGCGTTATGGTAGCTTGTTACATGCTAGGTAGCTAGCCGGCTAATGTTGTTGACTTGTCATTCTCATCCGACTCGAAGGAGACGCGTCGCGTGCTGTTGTTCGCCCCCATGTCAGACCGCACCGATATCCGAAAGCGACGACTCTACATGCAATTATTTTCATCCACTCATGTGTTTTTGTAAGTTTGTCTACGTTGTCAAGCCGGCTGCCGGTGGCAGGAGTTTGTAGGTCTGCGCGCAGTCAGTGGTCTGTCCACTTCCCCTAGATGGGCGGCATCTTCTAGAAAACGAGTGTTCATTGGAGGAGCTTAGAGCGCATCTGTACAACGATGATGTTCATTGGTTATGGTCTGATTATTATGTGGCGCAAATGGGAGGAATCAAGGGGGGAGTCAGAGTTCGGTTTGTGTCAGTGAGCGAATCAGCAGATTGCAGAATGATTTTTTTGTTTTGTTTTGTAATTACTAGTACTCGCCAGACTGGCGAGTGCTCTTCATGAATTACTCGCCAAACGTAAAAAATACTCGCAATTGGCGAGTAAAGTGGCCTAATTTCCTCCCCTGTCAGTCGGGCAGAGAACTGGCTGCTTATCCAGGGTGGTTGACCCCACGTGAAGCTGCACCCGAGGAGCCCCAGAGCCGACGAGCGAGTGGACCTGTATACCGGATTATTCTACCGACGACAGCCCGCCTTCCCCGGCACGGATTATGCTTTGTATACGTTGATTATTCCATGGATAAAGACCCCCGACACTGCCGTGTGTTGGAACCCCCCCCCCCTGGAGAGGACGCAAGGTGAGGAGACGCTCTGCAAGACGAGGTCGCTTCACGTCTCTCCTCCGTGGACCGGAGGACGCCGGCCCACAAAGAGTCCACCTGCTTTCATCTGTGGTCCAAGGATCGCCGGCGCATTGAACGGCACTACAGTGGGTTCACCTGGGATACCTTAAAGAAAAGGTGCACCAAGTGCGATGGAGCCCATCTGGACATACTTCACGACAGTAACAGACGGCGCCCTTCACCCGCACCATCCAGCAGCAAAGCGAGCGTCATGTACATCGATCCCGCCAGCAGCAGTGGAGCCCGAGTACTCCTAAAAGTAGTGCGTGTGACACTAAGCTACCAGAATAAAGTCCTGGACACTTACGCCGTCCTCGATGACGGGTCCGAGAAGACCCTTCTGCTCGCCTCCGCTGCGGCCCAGCTAGGGCTGCAGGGAAGCGAAACCCAAATGACAATTCGGACAATAAGACGAGATTTGAAGACGATAAAGGGCGAGAATGTCTCATTCTCTATCGCAGCAAGCGGCCAGCCTGAGCGACGGTACCAGATTACAGGCGCTTTCACCAGCCAAGAAATAGGACTGTCGCGGTACACATACCCCGTCGCCAAGCTGATGGAGAAATATGCACATCTGCGCAAGTTACCGATCCCGCTCATAGACAATGCTATGCCGACCCTGTTGATAGGCTCCGACCATGCAGACCTCATTGTCCCGATAGACCGGGTTCATACCGGACCCCGAGGCTGTCCTGCAGCAGTCGAGACCCGTTTGGGATGGACTCTCCAAGGCCCGCTCGCCAAATCTCTCAACCGAAGTACAGCCACTAGATGTCTCCACTCCCGAGTCAAAGAGGGAGAAACCGCACTCCTGCAACACGTAGAGCGGCTATGGACCTTGGAACAAATGCCCTTTAAGAACGGAAGGAAAGACATTCGCTCTAAAGATGACATTTACGCCATTCACCTCCTCGAGACAGGGACCAAGAGAGTCCCGGTCAACGGCGTGTTGAGATACGCCACGCCACTCCTGCGGCGAGAAGGAATGCCTACTTTCCACGCCAAGACAGACGCCACAGAACGGTACCTGCTGAACACGGAGCGGCGCTTAGCCAAGAACCCCGCCCAAGAGAGTGTATACCGCGCTGAGATTGAGAAGCTCATCACAGCGGGACACGTCACAAAGATGGACATTAAAGAGGCTGACCAGACCACTGAATCGTGGTACGTGCCTCACCACAAGGTCCATCACAACGGTAAAGACCGCATAGTATTTAACTGCAGCTACCAGATCGGATCCCAAAATCTGAATAAAGAGTTACTGCCCGGTCCCACACTCGGCCCCTCCCTACTCGGCGTTCTACTCCGCTTCCGCCAGGAAAAGGTGGCCATCAGCGGGGACATTAAAGGAATGTTCCTGCAGGTGAGATTAGTAGAGGAGGACAAGCCCCTGTTACGGTTCCTATGGAGAGAGAAGCCAGGAGATGAGCACCCAGCCATCTACCAATGGGAAGTCCTCCCCTTCGGAACGACGTGCAGCCCCTGCTGTGCTACATTTGCACTACAGAAACATGTAGCAGAGGACCCAGCAGCGGACGAAGAGGTCCGACACAGCGTAAAGAACAGCTTCTACGTAGACAACTGTCTACAAAGCCTTTCAACCCAGGAAGAAGCCGAGGCTCTCCTGATTAAACTCCGCGCCTCATTGATCAAAGGCGGCTTTGATCTCAGGCAGTGGGCCAGCAGCGATCCGCAAGTACTGCGCAGCCTCTCCTCCGAGGACAAGGCAGCCAGCAGCGAGACCTGGATGGCTACAATCCCGGGAGAAGCCCAGGAGATGACCCTGGGATTGGTGTGGCGATTCAAAACAGATTCGCTTCACTACAGACACAAGCCCCTGACTACGGAGCAGGGAAGGCCGGCGGCGGCGCCGACCACCAGACGGAGTGTGTACACAACACTCGCCCGACAATATGACCCGCTAGGATGTATTCTACCGTACACCACCAGGGCAAAAATGATTGTACGAGCATTGTGGGACAAGGACCAGGGCTGGGACGACCCCATTCCCGCACACCTTGCATCCACCTGGAGAGAGTGGGAGATGGAGCTCCACTCACTCCCAGGCGTTAATATGCGCCGAAGCTACTTCCCACCCACGGTGAGGCCAGAGACATGTAAAATGGACTTACACGTCTTCAGTGACGCCTCAGAGGTCGCATACGGATCAGTAGCCTACTTGCGGGCCCAAGAAAGGGGGGGAGAGATCTACACAGCATTTGTCCTCGCCCGCTCGAGAATAGCCCCACGCAAGCAACAATCTATCCCACGTCTAGAGCTCTGCGCAGCCCTAGCCGGAGCGCACCTAGCCACGCTCATCCAACGTGAGCTCACCATACCGGTGTCTAGAACAATCCTGTGGTCAGATTCCACGACAGTACTCGCCTGGATCAAATCGGACTCATGCAAGTACAAAGTCTTCGTGGGAGTCAGAGTCACCGAGATTCAAGACTTAACCGAAGAGTTAACCGGAGAAACAGAGTGGCGCTACGTTGATACAAAACAGAACCCAGCTGACGTCATCACCCGGGGGATGCCCCTGGATGACCTCACCCGTCGCAATGTCTACAGTGACGGCCCAGCATTCCTAAAGCTCCCGGAAGGAGAGTGGCCCACGCCTATCCCGAGGGAAGCCAGTCAGGAGGAGGCTGAGAATAAGAAGCCTGTGTTCTGTGGATTGAGCACTGTTATCTCCGCAGTTACCCCCAACACACTCCTGATGGGGCGGCTAGATCCTGCATTACCCCAGACAATGTACCGGCCTGAAGAAGCGAACGGCCGACGAATGTGGAGGTACAGCCAAGTATTAGCCGACAAGTTTTGGAGCAGTTTCCTACTACACTACCTACCGTCTCTACAGACCCGCCAGAAGTGGGTAAAGGAGAGAGACAATTTGACAGAAGGAACAGTCGTCATGATTATTGATCAATCACTGCCCAGAGCTATGTGGCCGGCCGGCCGCGTAAGCAAAGTGATCACCGGTGCCGACGGCAAGGTCCGAGCAGCTGAAGTGCTCGTCCAGGGTCGCACTTACACCCGTCCCGTGGCGAGGCTCATAGAACTGCCCCGACTCCCAGACACAATCGATGATGACCATGACCCTATAACCCTATGACTTTGTGAAGTTGACTGACCCCTACAGCAAACCCTTATGTGTAAATAGACAACGCGATTAATCTGTCTCTGTTTAACTGATTAGGTCTGGGACCAATCAGGGGGTGGCTGTTGTGAAGGGCCAGATTAAACCGAATATATATATTTATTTATATATATATATTTAATTGTATTTGTATATTCTCTAATATTCCCTTATATCCCTTGTATATTCCTTGTACAATATGCATTGAATATCCATTCTAGCCTACTGAACATCCCATAATAGTCTCCATTCTACTATTGGTCGAGACCTTGGTGCCAGGCTGCCATACCCCTCAGACCCAGTTCAAACGTACCGCTCAACATGTACGAACAAGTCCTAGTTCCGCGTAGGAATCTGGCTACCGCACCACTAATGGGACTATTTGTTCATAGTGCGTATATATACTGCGCTACTAAAGTAGGACTTCCTTTTCAGTCCAGTTTCTTACCCTCCAATAGAGTCACAGACGTAAAGCCTCCCCGCGACGCCACGTGTGGGAGTAAGGCCAAGTTCGGCTTACCATCGGTATTGAGACATCGTGTATATTAATATTTGAATAGTCATATTTGGCACTATATCGTCGAGTTGGACGTAGTCTATTAAGCTAATAATAGTCTGTTAATATATAGTGCTTCGTGCGGTGAGAATACTACCGTAGTCAGTACCCCATCGTTTCGGGCAGAGAACTGGCTGCTTATCCAGGGTGGTTGACCCCACGTGAAGCTGCACCCGAGGAGCCCCAGAGCCGACGAGCGAGTGGACCTGTATACCGGATTATTCTACCGACGACAGCCCGCCTTCCCCGGCACGGATTATGCTTTGTATACGTTGATTATTCCATGGATAAAGACCCCCGACACTGCCGTGTGTTGGAACCCCCCCCCCCTGGAGAGGACGCAAGGTGAGGAGACGCTCTGCAAGACGAGGTCGCTTCACGTCTCTCCTCCGTGGACCGGAGGACGCCGGCCCACAAAGAGTCCACCTGCTTTCATCTGTGGTCCAAGGATCGCCGGCGCATTGAACGGCACTACAGTGGGTTCACCTGGGATACCCTTGGCCGGATTCTACCCCCCCCCCCTTCCTACTCCTGTCGGCTTACAAGCGACCGGATTAACCCCCCCTAGTGTATCCAGCCTATAATCATTAAAGTATCATTGCTGTTATTCCTTAAACTATTCCAGGTCGTATATGTACCACCTGCGCCTTCAGAGATTGGACATTCTCTATTGATATACCGACGAATACTCTTGCCATAAAAGTGCATACTAATTCCCATTCATAAATGTGATTGATTTGATTAAGTGCTTGCTCTACACACCATCGCTGTGTAGAAATAAAGACCTATTTCTAATTCGTACATTTGTGTTGGATCCGTTTCATCTACGTGACAGTGTTCATCATAATATATCATATATCATAAAGTATCATATCTAGTAATACAGTCAGGGAATTGTACCCCTCAGTTACAACTTCCTTTCTGGGGTTTTCAAAATAAAAGTGCGACGTTTATAGCAGCGGAAAACGTTTATTTTGTACATTATCTAACGTTAACACGAACCTAAACTAACGTTACAACTAACCTAAAGTTAGTTTAGGTTCGTGTTAACGTTAGATAATGTACAAAATAAACGTTTTCCGCTGCTATAGACGTCGCTCTTTTATTTTGAAACCCCCCAGAAAGGAAGTCATTGCTCTCGTTATCTGCTTGAGTGTCCAGTTAGCTCCGTTAGCGTGCAGTAGTTAGTAGTATATCAATACCAGCCATTGGATTACTGTTTTCTAATTGGGGAGGCTTTAAATCGTCAAGGTAAGAGGATTTTAAGTCATGGTATCCATAAACTTCAATCGGTTCAGATCCTTTGAAGGAATGAGAATATCAACAAACCTGTAGGGAACGTCAGGGTACTGTCCTGCCTCACTTCCAGTGATGACGCTAAGCTATGCTAATGGAGCGTCTGTTCCCTAAGCCTAATGCATGCACAGAGACAAAAAAGGTATGTATCTTCTTGTCTAACTCCAGGGAAGATGTTAAATAAGCTAATTTCCCAAAATGTTGGAGTTATCCTTTAAGCCGTTTTGAGCCTGGGCTCCAACCACTGTGTGCAGCTCATCATGTACCTGATGCCACACAGCCACATTATCATGCAGCTGTGTCTCTCTGACATCACAAATCAGCACATTTTCAGATGACTCAGTTCAGTGAGGGTGAATATTGTGAGAGGAGAATTGGAAGAATGCGCCAATATGAGAATTAGAGACATAGATCATATTAATATAAGTTCACATAGCTAGGAAACAATGCTAAACACTCAAAAAGGCCATTTATAAGATAGTTCCCCTTTAAAGGAAACTCAAACATTTTGGGAAATTCGCTTATTTGTCATCTACCCTGGAGTTAGACAAGAAGATACATACCTTTTTTCTTCTCTGTGCATGCAGTAGGACTCCGAGTAGGAAGAGGCGCACTGTTAGCCTAGCTTAGCGTCAGTCACTGGAAGTAGGTTCCTCCATTAGCCTAGTTCCCAACGTCTTCCTACTCCTACTGCATGCACAGAGAAGAAAAAGGTATGTATCTTCTTGTCTAACTCCAGGGTTCCCAAAATGTTGGAGTGTTAAGATACATACCTTTTTCTTCTCTGTGCATGCAGTAGGAGTAGGAAGACGAGCACCGTTAGCCTAGCTTAGCGTCAGTCACTGGAAGTAGGTTCCTCCATTGATTGATTGATTGATTGATTGATTGATTGAAAAGTTTATTAACAGATTGCAGAATGGGTACAGTACAAGACAAGAAGGCCCTACAGAGAGTGGTGCGCTCAGCCGAGCGTACCACAGGTATTGCACTACCTCCCCTGCAGGTTCTATACAACAAGAGGTGCAAATCCAGAGCCTGCAGGATAATGAAAGACCCTCACCACCCCAATAACAGCCTGTTCCAGCTGCTGAGGTCAGGCAGACGCCTGCGAACCCCAGCTACTAGGACAGAGCGGCTTAGGCTCAGCTTCTTCCCCCAGGCCATCAGAGCCCTGAACAATGAACATTGAGTGCCACAGAACACTGAACTATCCACACACAAGCACACATGAACACACACACGACACGCACGCTGTGCACGCTCACACACTAGCAGCCACTTAACACTTTAACATGAGCGGGCACACACTCATGCCGCACACTTATGGCCAAAAGGAAAGGCCACTTTAAATTAGAATAACAGGAACAGTGTATTGCACTACCAAAGCTAACTAGCATGTCCTATATGCTCTGTAAATAACTATGTACAGATACCGAGATGTCACACCATGTTACCTGTTACCTGTTTATTGCACAATGTTGTTTTTTTATTGGATTCTATTATATGTTGTAACACTGTATTGCACATCGTTGCGGGCAAGACCACCCGCATTTCATTGTATACTTGTATGCCGTGACAATTAAAACTCTTGACTCTTGACTTGACTTGTACAGAAGTTGCCTTTGAGAACCAATGGTTCTCGAGCCGTAACGGCACATGGGGCAGGAGCCTATCTCCTGTTTCCGTAGCGTGAGGCAGCTTGATGTACAAGTACACCCCTTGGACATGACGCTAGTATGTACAGTACAGCTCAATACATACAATTGTTAAGGGGATGCAGACCAGAGAAAGACTTTTGTCTTGTTTACATCAGGGTCCCCCATTTTCTGGATAGCTGCCTAGAGGTGGTGAGGAAGGGAGAGGGAGACACTGAGAAACAGAACACACACGTGGCACCTTCAATTGGACTTCTTTTCAGGTTCCAATTGATTGATTGATTGATTGATTGAAAATTGTATTAACAGATTGCAGAATGGGTACAATACAGTATGGCTCAATACACACAATTGTTAAGGGGATGCAGACCAGAGAAAGACTTTCGTCTTGTTTACATCAGGGTCCCCCATTTTCAATTCATCATAACATATATGACATACACAACATACAGATAGACAGTACTGCTACATCTATACATTTATGACATACCAGATTATACAGTACTGTTTGTGATACAAAAAGTGTCCAGAAAAAGTGTATATACATTTGACGTAGAAACTGTACATTGGAGGAGGTTAGGTAGGTGGGGTGGGGGTGGGTGGGGCTATACATTGGGGGGGGGGGGGGGGGTTGGGTAGGGGGGGGGGACACTGTACATTGGAATACTGACAAAGCCATACTTGGTAATTTACTGTACAACTGGGTTAGGACATTTGTAGGGGCCAGTTTCGAATTGCAGTCTCCCGTAGGTGTTCTTTGAGAGTGTTTTTGAAAGTGGGTAGTGATTCACATTCCTTACAGCTTTGGGTAGGGCGTTCCACATTGATGTGGCATAATTGCGAAACGTGTTTAGTCCCTTGTTTGAGCCAAATCTGGGTTTAACATGATTTGTGGAGCTCCCTCTGGTGTTGTGATCGTGGTATACTATTCACTGACCTTTGGGAAGTATTTTGACATGTACATGGATACCTTGGTCGTGTAGTGTATCTTGTAGACCAGGCCCATTGCAAGTTGCTGTACTCTGTCGTCTACTCTAAGCCATCCTAGGTTGTCAAAGTGGGCAGGGGTGAGGTGGGTTCTAGGAGTCAGGTCAAGCAGTAGTCTGACTAGTTTGTTTTGAGATGTTTGTAATTTGGTTTTTAGCCTAGTTCCAACGTCTTCCTACTTCTACTGCATGCACAGAGAAGAAAAAGGTATGTATCTTCTTGTCTAACTCCAGTGTAGATGGCAAATAAGCTAATTTCCCAAAATGTTGGAGTTTCCCTGTTTCATAGCGTAATTAAACATTACATTACAAAGAGAGCATTAAATAAAAAATAAATAAATACAATAAAAAAAACACATCGTTTTCTTCTTACCAGTTGTTTGCCTAGTTTGGGAGATATCTGCCATAGTGATGTCTGTCTCTCTTAAATAAATACCACACTCAAATAGCTCTGTTTGCTTTCTTTTCATGACCAACATTCTAACAGCAATGGTATCCAATAGCAGGTAGCATTACTGGTGAAACAGGAGATAAAACTGGGAACGAGGTTAGGTGAAACAGTGACCTTTGTGGAAAGAAATAACTGACCTTTGTGGTTGTTGATCTTATTGGGAGACTTAAATATTTGCGAGTGTGGAGATATATTAAATATATATATATATACTAGTGCTGTCAGGCGATTAAAAAAAAGTAATCTAATTAATTACAGGATTTGTAATTAATTAATCTAATTAATCACATTTTAATCACATAACCATTTTATGCCTGATATTCTATATTCTATAATTATATTTCAAATTGCATGTGTCCGGATGGCAGAATTCAGTACTGTATCTACAAAACGTTCTGTTTAATCATCTTCCATCTATTAATTTGCTTAGATTTTTCAGGTCTGGTCAATTTGAGCATGGTGTTATTCACAGTTAAAGATAAAAAAAAAAATTATTGATATTCTCATTAGGTTCATTACAATTTACTCAAGCCTATAACAGACAGTATTTCTGACACTGAGAATACATTCCCTGAGATCCATAGATGTCCCTAGAATCAGATAGAAAGAACATGCAAATGAACCATATTAAAAAAAAGTCTGTAAATGTGTATTCTACATTCTTGTGGAATGAATAAGATAAAAATATATATATATATATATATATTTTTTTGTAATTAATTTTGAGTTCATTTTCATAACGCGATCATTTGCTGTGTAATTAATTAATCTAATTAACGCAATAAACTGACAGCCCTAATATAAACATTTCCCTACATGTAATCCTATGTAGTTGTCTATTCGTTCATTTTCTTATATAATTATGTTGATATTTTTCAAATCTTCTATTGATATGCAAGTTTGTGTGACGTGATATTACTTGTGTATATGTGTTTATCTATCAATGTTGGAGCCAAAAAGCCTTT
The DNA here is from genome assembly GCF_963971535.1 of Notolepis coatsorum. NCBI lineage: Eukaryota > Metazoa > Chordata > Actinopteri > Aulopiformes > Paralepididae > Notolepis > Notolepis coatsorum. Next base: position 92,798,939 of record NC_140177.1, read on the forward strand.
CTGTTTATTACGTTTTATTTGTACTCACGGTGCAGAGGTGTGGCATTTTCAGTCACCATGGCAACCACCACAGGGGTTGGTTACCCATTTATACTGATGGTGACGAGCCGCAGGTGTGCAAGGGGAATAGCTAAACAGTTGTTGACCGTGTTCGTGTTGATGTGCCGTATAGGTCGGCGTTCAGTGTTATTAGTTAAAGAGTATTTTGTATTATATTATTTGGAGGAAAAAAGGTTAATAAATGGATTGGCATATCGAAAATGATACGAGCACTCTGGACATTGAATTCTTCAAGCACACATCTAACTCAAGCCAGCCCACATGCCCCTCGCAGTAGGCAGCGCTTATAGGTAAAGGCTCTACATTAGTAAAAAATGAAGGCTCTTCGTTTGAAATGGACAATTGCCTTTGTTATTTATTGGAAGACGAGGATAAATCGCGCTCGGCGCTCCAGATTCAACAGCTGATCAGCGAGACAGCGCGCTCTGCGCTCAAAATTCAACAGCTGATCAGCAAGACAGTGTTTTGATTTCTGAGGCCGCTGAAAGACATTAGTGACAACTGTTTGGTTCACTGTTTCGCTTGGAATTGCGCGGAACGTGGATAAGCAATTGGTTTTGATAAAAAAGGGGAGCAAATTAGACCACCCTGTTTCTATTCTTACCTCCATCCCGAAAGTCATGGAAAAAAAGAGTATACGAACAGGTCAAAAAGTACCTTGCGGAAAAAAATCTAATCTACGAATTCCAATCTGGCTTCAGAACATCCCACTCCACTGACGCATGCCTTCTCTATTTGAACGACCACATCAAACAAGAGGTGGACGCGGGCAAATACTGCGGCATGGTCATGCTGGACCTACAAAAGGCCTTTGACACTGTCAATCACTCCATTCTGATTGACAAGCTAAAAGCAATTGGTTTTGATAGTCTATCAGTGAGCTGGATGCAATCCTACCTGGAGGGGAGAGAGCAGATGGTGGAGGTAAACGGTACCCTATCCCCCCCCCTCACAGTAAGCTGTGGTGTTCCACAAGGAAGCATACTAGGTCCGCTACTGTTCCTAATTTATGCAAATGACATGTCGCCAGCTTGTGACTGCAACTTGTTCCTGTTTGCGGACGACTCAGCCCTGCTGGTCTCTGACAAGAACAAGTTACAGGTTGAAAAAACCCTCAGCTCAGAACTAGGCAAAATCTGCATATGGCTCGCTGATAACAAACTATCATTACACATGGGCAAAACAGAGTCCATTCTCTTCGGTTCAAATAACAAACTCAGCAAGACCGATGGCTTCTCAGTTACAGTGGGTGACAATATTGTCACAAGGAAAGAAGATATTACCTACCTGGGTTCCATCCTAGAGGCAAATCTTTCCTGTGACAAAATGGCATCCAATGTAATAAAAAAAGTCAACCAACGAACTCAATTCTTGTACCGGATCTCCTCACTGGTAAACAAGAATACCCTGAAGACTCTAGCAGGAGCACTCATTCAAGGGTACTACGACTATGCTTGCACCTCATGGTACCAAAGCACCTCAAAGGCGCTAAAAACAAAATTACAAACATCTCAAAACAAACTGGTCAGACTACTGCTTGACCTTACTCCTAGAACCCACCTCACCCCTGCCCACTTTGACAACCTAGGATGGCTTAGAGTAGACGACAGAGTACAGCAACTTGCAATGGGCCTGGTCTACAAGATACACTACACGACCAAGGTACCCATGTACATGACAAAATACTTCCCAAAGGTCAGTGAATACCACGATCACAACACCAGAGGGAGCTCCACAAATCATGTTAAACCCAGATTCGGCTCAAACAAGGGACTAAACACGTTTCGCAATTATGCCACATCAATGTGGAACGCCCTACCTAAAGCTGTAAAGGAATGTGAATCACTACCCACTTTCAAAAACACTCTCAAAAAACACCTAAGGGAGACTGCAACTCGAAACTGGCCCCTGTAAATGTCCGAACACAACCCCCTCCAATGTACAGTAAATTACCAAGTATGGTCTTGTCAATAATCCAATGTACAGTGTTGTTTGTACAGTTGTACAGTGTCCCCCACCCATCCCTCCTACCCACCCCCCCCCCCCCACTCCTACCCAACCCCCCCCCCCCACCCCCCCACCCACCCATCCACCTCCAATGTACAGTCCCCCCCCACCCCCACCTACCCAATCCAATGTACAGTTTCTACGTCTAATGTATATACTCTTTTCTTTCTGGACTCTTTTTGTATCACAAACAGTACTGTAATTGCAAATCTGGTATGTCATAAATGTATAGATGTAGCAGTACTGTCTATCGGTATGTCATGTATGTCACATATGTTACGATGAATTGAAAATGGGGGACCCTGATGTAAACAAGACGAAAGTCTTTCTCTGGTCTGCATCCCCTTAACAATTGTATGTATTGAGCTGTACTGTACTGTACCCATTCTGCAATCTGTTAATAAAGTTTTCAATCAATCAATCAATCAATCTGGACCAAGACACGCCAGCACCGTCAAGGAGCGGACGGACCAGGAGGAGCTGCCCAGCACCGTCAAGGAGCGGACGGACCAGGAGGAGCTGCCCAGCACCGTTTGGGCGACAAGGAGCGCTGTTTGAAGTTGAATAGCGCTCGGACAAGGAGCGCTGTTTGAAGACTTTTTGAAGTTCAAAGAATAAAGTCAAACAGTCGGGCGGCTACGTGGCGTAGTGGGCAAGGCACTCGCCACGAAATGCTGGAGACGCTGGGCTCGTCAGTTCGAGCCCAGCGCTCCACATTTGCTTTCAGTTTAGCTGGTCGTCCGTACTAATACACATTGGCCGTATTAGGGGGTGGGAAACTGATGGGTGGGGATCGGGCGTTGTGGACAGCGACTCCTACAGGTCGGTTGGTGCGCCTGCGCAGTAGAATCAGGAAGTGTCGGGGAGCCTCCCACGCGTTACTCCTCGCCACTGAGAGATCGAGCTGCGCAGGTGAAAAGATGCGACTGCTGTTACCTCAAGTACCGGAGGGGACTTGTGCTATGTGTAATGTACTCGAGCAGACACGGACACGACTTAGCTTGTAGACGTGTAGTTTATTTCTGATGGACAGTCGCGACCTACGGCAACTCCGTTGGGACACGACGGATGCAGAAAAGCGAATCACATCAGTGTGTTAGTGAGATAACACACAGTATGTTACATCTCCCTCCTTTTAGCAAAAACAATACACAATAACACATGCATGAATCTCCACACCAACTTTTAAATCAAAACTGCTTGTTTGTTATTTTAAATTATTTCACACTAACTAGATAATCAGACTTTAATTAGAAACCGACTATCCAACTGTAGTACTATAATGACTATAACAATTAACGAAATAACAGTCACTGTGAGAACTTTACTTTAGCTAATGACTTTGCCAATAACCTGAAAATGAGTGTACTTAAAGTGCAAACAGAACAGTCACTTATAGATTCAGTCCATGGCATAATTCACTTAAAGATTGAGTCTGTCTGGAGGTTTAACAACTCGGCCCCGCCTAGTAACATTCAGTCCAGGTGGCTGGGCTCGGGTGGGGCTCGGAGGCGGTTTGGGTGGGGAGTGGGGTATTCTAGGAAGAGCTGGAGGTTGTAACTCCTCGGCAGGTGGGCCTAATGTTTCAGTCCACGTTTCTTCCTGTACCCAGCGGCGAGGTTGGTTAGCGGCTGGAGTGCTCATGCGAAGATGTTGACTGTTGCGGCGGTACTCTCTATCTCCACAGTCCACAACATAGGAGCGTGGAGCACTGTGGGGTTTCACTATTACTCCAGGGGACCACTTGTCGTTGCCAGGATGCGGCTGCATCCTAACCTCATCCCCAGGCTGAAGAGCAACACGAGAATTGCCTGCTCTCTTTTGGTCGTAGTAGAACTTTTGAATGTCTTTGCTTGTGTCCAGCAGACGCTTGACTTTGTGGGGGTCATATCCTCTTGGTGCAAGTAGCTCACGAGCAGCAGGCAGCTTATCACGTGGCCTCCTGCCCATGAGTAGCTGAGCTGGCGACAATCCTACTGTCTCTAGTGGAGTTGTCCTGTAATCCATCAGCGCAAGGTGTTTGTCTGGTGCCTTGCACCAAAGCCTCTTCACAGTTTGCACTGCCCGCTCTGCTTCACCATTTGAGTGCGGCATGTGTGGTGAAGATGTTTTGTGTGATATTCCATAGCTCTTGCAGAAGTCCTTAAATTCCTCTGAGGAGTATTGTGGACCGTTGTCTGTGCGAAGAGTGGCAGGGATGCCATGTCTGCAGAACTGAGCTTTCAGAGTCTCTATTGTGGTGCGGCTACGCATGTCTTTCAGTACATCTACTTCAATGAATTTTGAGTAGTAATCCACAAGTAGGATGTACTGCTTGCCTTCGAACTCGAACAGATCTGATGCTACCTCTTCAAATGGCAGCTCTGGTGTTTCAGTTGGTTTGAGGGGTTGTCTGGGCAGCTTGTTTTGGAAGTCTGCACACTTGCTACAGTTTCTGACCATTTCTTCAATTTCTGCACTCATGCCTGGCCAGTATAGCACTTCACGTGCCCGCTGTTTGCTTTTCACCATGCCTAGGTGAGACTGGTGTATGAGCTTTCGCATGTGCTCACGCATGGTGGGGGGCACCACTATACGCAGTCCTTTATAGATGATTCCATCAGACAGCACCAGCTGACTTCTTGAGTCCCAATATGGCTGAACATGAATGGGCACTTCCCGTCTGTGTTCAGGCCAGCCGTGGTGAATTGTTTGCTGGAGACCGATTAGTTCTTCTTTTGTGCTGTCTTGCAGCTCTGTGTACTTCTGGTCACTTACTGCAACATAGTTGAGCATGGAGACACACTCTAGTCCGCTTAACTCAGGTGTGCTCTCTGGGAGCTGTGCTCTGGATAGTGTGTCGGGCAACTCCATGTCTTTCCCTCTTCTGTACTTGATTGTCAAGTCATACCACTGCAGCGAGAGACGCATTCTCTGGATGCACATGGGAGTGGCCAGCAGTGATTTTTTTTAAATATCTTCGAGTGGCTTGTAGTCATTGTACACTGTGACATGTGCTCCAAATATGTAGTTGTGAAACTTGATGCATGCGTGCACGATGGAGAGCATCTCCTTCTCAATTTGCGCATAACGCGTCTCTGCGTCAGTCAGTGACCTCGAGGAGAATGCTATGGGATGACCGTCCTGGAGTAGGACAGCTCCTAATCCACTGCTGCTTGCATCACTGTGTATTTCAACAGGCTTTGCAGGATCAAAGAACTTCAGCACTGGAGGATGCGTGCACAACTCCCTGAGCCTGTCAAAGGCTTGCTGCTGAGCTGGCTGCCATGCAAACTCCACGTCATTTTTGAGAAGCTGACGCAGCGGGGCATCCACTTCACTGAGGTTCGGTATGAACTTTGACAAATATGTTACAAAGCCCACAAAGCGTTTGACACCTTCTTTGTCTGTTGGTGGCGTCATGTACCGAACCGCTTCTACTTTTGCGGGGTCTGGCTGTAGACCAGCAGCTGTTATCAGATGTCCCACATACGGCACTGATGCTTGGCGAATGTGACATTTGTGGAAGTTGAGTCTCAGATTGTAGCTTGTAGCTCTTTCCGCCACTCTGCGGAGGATTGCATCGTGCTCCTGGACTGTGGGGGCTGCTATTAGGATATCGTCCATGACACTTATTGCTCCAGCTATGCCCTCAAGCATCTCATCCATGATGCGCTGGAAGATTTCTGGGGCGCATTTTATCCCGAATGGGAGTCTCAGCCATCTAAACCTTCCTATCAGAGTATTAAAGGTTGTTAGTAAGGATGAGGCTTCATCCAGCTCTATCTGCAAAAATCCTGATTTAGCATCTAACACGAGAATACTTTAGCATTAGGTATTCTTGAAACTACCTCCTCTACGGTGCGCATTGGGTGGTGTTCCCTTTTTATGACCTGATTTAAATCACTCGGATCTATGCAGATTCTTATCTTGCCGTTACGGACTACGGCTACCATAGAGCTAACCCATTCTGTGGGCTGTTCAACTTTGGTGATGAAACCATCTTTCTCCATCTCATGTAGCTTTTCTACAATTTTTTCTCTGAGTGCAGCTGGCTGTCGACGGACAGCGTGGACCACACCCTTTGCACCTTCATCCAGTTTGATGGTGTATTTTCCTGGCAGGGTGCCTGTGGTACGTTGTAGCTCTGGAAATTCATCCAGACCAGCTGGTACGCTTTGTGTTGTGGTGGCTACACTGCTACGAAGTGAGTCAAGACAAGCAATAAGGCCTAAAGCCTCTGCTGAAGCTCCACTGAGCACGTTCTCCTGCGCTATGTCTACTATTTCAAATTCAGCGCTCACTTCACACTTTTTGTATGCCATCTGTAGATCAACTGCAGCTACAGGCTTAATCTTATGATTGGTATACGAGCGGAGTATTCTACTAGAGCATTTTAGCTCACCTGAGTGCATTAGTGACTGATAGCTGTCTACGGTTAGTGTATTACACTTAGCGCCTGTGTCGATCCTAAACGGCACTTGCTGAGACAGTATTTTTAGGTCTACTGTCCATTTATCCTTCTCTAGGTTATCTGTCTGTGCCAGATTTATGTTCAGAATCTCGTCATCCTGATCTGACTCAACATTCACAGAGCTAACTGCACGCCTGCGACACACTGCCATCCAGTGGTTGGGTTTGTGACAGTAGGAACACTCTGAGCCTTTAGCTGGGCACCTCCCCATGTTCCACTTGTGCTGGGGGTCCCTCCCACAGCTTGCGCAGTTTCCTTGTTGGTTTTCCGGAGCCTTCCTCTGATACACAGGTTTTGTCTGTCCCTCATTGTACATTCTCTTATTTTGCACTGTGTATTTTGGCTTAACAGATACTGCTGATACTTGTGAATCCTCTTCTCTGACGATTTGTATCTGTTTCTGTGACAATTCAAACCGTTGGGGAATTTCGATAGCTTTAGGTAGCGTTAGCGCCTCCCCTTTATCTAACAGCTGTTCTTGGACCCGTTTTTCTCGAACTCCCGCGATGATTCCATCGACCAGCATGTCGTCGGGGTTGGGGTACTCACAGTCCATGAGAATGAGTCTCAAATCTTTAATAAAGTTGTCGAAACCTTCACTTGGTCCTTGCTTCCTTTGCCTGAAACGGTGCCTGGCTATCCGCTTGTTTTTCCTTGGCCTGATGTAGTTGGCAAACTTATCCAGCACTTTAGACGGATCTGCTTTCTCGCCGTCAGCCCAGTCCAACGTCTTGTATATTTCTCTGCCTTGCTCGCCGACCCACGTACCTAGCCAGCCGGCTAGCTGGTTAGCTTCTAGCTCCGCGAGCGGACCCTCAAAGACGAACTCGACGTGACTTCTGAATCTCCCAAACTCCTGATACAAATCAGAAGCCTCCCAGTCGATCTTGGGGTGTTCAAAGTGCGGGTATGCCATCTTCTCTTATTTTATTTTCGCTTCTGACACCATGTAATGTACTCGAGCAGACACGGACACGACTTAGCTTGTAGACGTGTAGTTTATTTCTGATGGACAGTCGCGACCTACGGCAACTCCGTTGGGACACGACGGATGCAGAAAAGCGAATCACATCAGTGTGTTAGTGAGATAACACACAGTATGTTACACTATGTATGACTTAGTCCACATTGCAGCCGGCTTGTGGGAGGCAAGAAACAGCGTCCGTGACAGGGGAGGGTTGAATTGGATGATACGAAATTGGGATGGGAGAAAATATAGAAAAATGGGAGAAAAAGTAAAAAAAAAAAAAAAAAAGTCAAACAGTCCCGACAGCGCAGCGCAACGAACAGGTATGTAGCGCGCTACTAGGTATACCTTATGGCCATATAAAAAATAAATGTGTGCACACAGGGTCACTTGAGAAAAATATAAAAAGGGAAATTCCAATGCATTGGTGGTTTTATGGTTGTGTAACCCGTTCGTGTGTATGTGTGTGTTTAAGGTTTGGTTAAAACGTTTAACCATGTGATGATTAACTGTGGGTTTTGGTTATTGTGGTTTAACCAAAGGTACCGTTTCATATTGAATCTGTTGGTCTTATATTGCTGATATGGATTCTGATAAAGGTGTTCAGAATCCAGCGGTTGAACAGCCCGCCACGGCTGAAACGCATTGTAAAGAACCTTCATTGGTTGAAAAGTCACAGCCCACACCCACAGTGGCTAAAACACAGTCCGAGGTGGACACAGGTCAAATCACACACAATGTTGATACCGAAGCACAGCAGGTCACAAAACGAAAGAGCAAATTAACACCAAAAGCCCTATTGGATAAAATTTACACATTACATAAATTACATAAATCTAAATTTAACAAGGCTTCTAACTTGCAAAAAAATGCAAAGTGGATGTAAACAGGAGGTGCAATGCGCATTTATGCAATATCTCCACATATGCAAGGAAGCAGCACCAAAACCAGGAGGCTCTGTTGCCAATAGTACCTCCTGAGGAAAGGGGAAAATATGACATTTGGTTCAAAGCCAAAATGATCAATGTCAATGACTTTATTGATCACATGAATGCATGGACAAAAATTACCAAAACTGTGGAAAGTGTTAATGAGGATGAGGAGGACGTGCAAAATCTAATTAATCCAAATGACAGCATTTCTAATGTGGAAAGTGTTAATAAGGATGAGGAGGACGTGCAAAATCTAATTAATCCAAATTACAGCATTTCTAATGTGGGAAGTAAAAAATCTGCTCACAAAGGTCACACAAGGTCTGGTACTAGCAGGTCCAGCAGATCTTCTACCTCAGTAGCTCGCTTACAGGCCGAGGCAGATAGAGCTTCACTTGTGATTCGCGCTGCAGCGTTAAAGGATAAACACGCTCTGGAGGAGCAGGAACAAATGCTGAAAAAGGATAAACACGCTCTGGAAGAGCAGGAACAGATCCTGAAACACGCTCTGGAAGAGCAGGAACAGATCCTGAAAAAGGATAAACACGCTCTGGAAGAGCAGGAACAGATCCTGAAAAAGAAAAAGGAAACGATGGAGCTTGATGCACAACTGGCAGCTACCAACGCAACACGCAAGAATAGCAGTATTACAATCCCCCAGTCACCAAGCTCTTTCACTCACAGTCAGATGGAATGGACTCCTACTACAGGAAAGGAACAAGGTTAAAGGAACCCTCAGTCACTCTCAATCCTCATGCAAAAGAATATACATCACTACCACAGCAACCATCTATGCAACCACCAGAACTGCAGCAACCATCTGCACAGCAATCATATGTGCAACAACCATCACTATGGAAACCACAAGCTATGCAACAGCAACAAGCACCCATTCAACAACCACCACCCTGGCAAATACAACAACCTATGCACTTGATGCAGCCAACACCCATTCAACTGCCCCCATTTTGGCAAAGACAACAATCTATGCTGTTACAGCCAACCCTCATTCAAACACAACCGCCATCTTTACAAAGACAACATGTGTCTTGGGATGGAGCACAGGACAATACAACTCACATGGACCCTCCTGTGCAGCTAACGACCCCAACTGTAATTTCACCTCAAAGCAATGAAACTTCAGTTGTATGCAACCTGTTAAAAAGGCAAAATGAGATAACAGCAATGCTAGTGGAGCAGCAAACCACTCACTTACTGCCACCAAGAGAGATTCCATATTTTGATGGGGATCCTCTGCAGTACAGAACCTTTGTCAGAGCCTTTGTTCATTGTGTGGAGAAGAACACAAGAAACGGAGGTGATTGTTTGTACTTCTTGGAGAAGTACACCAGGGGTCAGCCTAAAGAGCTTGTGCGTAGCTGTCAACACATGGCTCCAGACAGAGGCTATGATATGGCAAAGTACCTACTTGAACAACACTTTGGAGATGAATATAAAATCACAGCAGCTTACATGGAGAAGATGCTCAACTGGCCGCTAGTGAAGGCTGAAGACATAAAATCTCTTCAAGCCTATGCTCTTTTCCTTCAGGAGTGCTGTAATGCTATGGAGAATGTCCAGTACATGAGGGAACTCGATATGCCAGCGAACATGAAAGTACTGATTTCAAAGCTTCCATACAAGCTCAGAGAGAATTGGAGAGTCTCTGTATGTTCGATAATGGAAAAACACCATCGCAGACCACAATTCATGGATATTGTCACATTCATTGAGCGCCAGGTAAAGATTGTCTCAGACCCAGTCCAGATTCAGATTCAGATTCAGATTCAGATTACCTTATTCGCCATTTCATACATGTACAAAAAGGAACGTGTTTTGGCATTACAGTGCATACTTTTTTCACAATTAAGAACAATACAACAGTAAATAAATAATTTTAAGTAAAGTGCAAGACAGGACATAACAGTGAGACAACAATAAGACTGTGAAAGTGCGGTGGTTGGGGACATGGATACAGTGCAACACAAAGTTCAAGTCCAGAAGTCCAGCCCTAGCAGCTCGCCATAGAGGGGGGGGGGAGCAGGGGGACACCTGACTCGTTTACCAGGCGAGCTGCTGAGGGGAAGAAACTCAGTCTGTGGCGGGACTTTAGTGTCTTGGGCAGCCGTAGCCGCCTGCCGTGGGGGAGCATGTTGAAGAGGTTGTGACCCGGGTGGGCGGGGTCTGCCATGATCTTCCTCGCCCTCCTCAAGGCCCTGGTGGAATGTAGGGACTCGAGGGAGGGAAGGGGGCAGCCGATCACCCTCTCCGCCGAGCGAATCACCCGCTGCAGCTTGGCCTTGTCTCTGACCGTGGCTGCAGGGAACCAGGTGATGATGGAGAGGGTGAGGATGGACTGGATGATGGCGGTGTAAAACTGGACCATCATGGTCCTCGGCAGCCTGAACTTCCTCAGCTGACGTAGGAAGTACATCCTCTTCCGGGCCTTTTTATTGAGAGCGATGGTGTTCAGCTCCCATTTTAGGTCCCGGGAGAGTGTCATGCCGAGGAAGCGGCAGGACTCCACAGAGGCCACCGGGGTGCCTCCCAGAATGATCGGGGTGGGGGGGGCTGCCTTCCGCCTGAAGTCCACTACCATCTCCACTGTTTTCTAGGCGTTGAGGTCCAGGTTGTTGCAGCTGCACCAGCTCAGCAGCCTCTCGATCTCCCTCCTGTAGGCGGACTCGTCCCCCCTGGATATGAGACCCACCAGGGTGGTGTCGTCCGCAAACTTCAGAAGTTTGACCGAGGGGTGCAGAGAGACGCAGCTGTTGGTGTACAGGGAGAATAGTAGTGGGGACAGAACACAGCCCTGTGGGGAGCCAGTGCTGATGGACTTGGGATCAGAGATGTTGATTCCCAACTTCACCCGCTGTGACCTGTTAGTCAGGAAGTCCGTGATCCACCTGCAGGTAGAGTCCGGCACCTGCAGCAGGGACATCTGGTGCTCCAGGATGTGCGGGAGTATGGTGTTGAAGGCCGAGCTGAAGTCCACCAACAGAATCCTGGCGTAGGTCCCTGCAGTGTCCAGGTGTTCCAGGACATAATGCAGAGCCATGTTCACAGCATCGTCCGTGGAACGGTTGGCTCTGTATGCAGTCTTCGGAGACATTCAAAATACACCACCAAGTACAGGAAGTAAACATATGAACATGAACAGAATGAAATCACAAATTAAACCCAAATTCAAAGGAGACAGTTTTGCAACCACAGTTACTACCATCGAAACCCCTGCAAAGCAAAGAAATGCATCTGCTCACAACAACAACACTTGTGTATGTTGCTCTAAAAATCACACTCTGGATCAATGTCCTCAGATGGAGGAGAAGACACACAGGGACAAGATTACTTTTATAAGGCAAAAAGGAATCTGTTTTGGCTGCCTTCGCATTGGACATCTTAGCAGGAATTGCGAGAAGCGCTTGACTTGCAAGGTGTGCAGCCAAAACCATCCCAGTGTTCTTCATATTAATCAGAAGGAGAGAGCAAGCAACACAAACCAGCCAAAGAAACCTTCGGTGAGTAACGCACAGATCTCTTTGCAAACATGTGGACAAACAGGGGCCGGAAGCAGCAATGGGACTCTGTCAATCTTGCCTGTACAGGTGAAGTCCAGCAAGGGAGACAAAATCATCACAACATATGCATTTTTAGATCCAGGCAGCACTGACACATTTTGTTCAGAATCCCTAATGAGAAGGCTGAACCTTACAGGAAGGAAAACGCAAATCAGCTTACATACCAAGGGCCCAAAGGCATCTGTGTCCAGCTACATACTGACCGACTTGGAGATCTCCAGCCTCACTGGGAAACAGTTCTATGACCTGCCTAAGGTCTACACCCAGAAGAGGATGCCCGTAACCACAAGTAACATCATTAGCCAAGAGGAGTTGGCTAAGTGGCCATACTTAGATGGGGTTGCCCTTCCTCGGATTCAAGCTGATGTGGAGTTATTGATAGGTACCAATGCCTCCAAATTGCTTGAACCTTGGGAAGTTGTGAATAGTCATGGCAATGGGCCATATGCCATTAAGACCCTATTGGGGTGGGTCATTAATGGTCCCCTATCAGGCTACCATGAGCAGCAGAGTGAGAGTGTCAACCCCGCTGCTATTGTTAATAGGATCTCTATAACAAATCTGGACGAGTTGCTGAACAATCAGTACAACTAGGCCTGCCGCGATAAGCAATAAATCGATTAATTGCTGCGATAATTAAAATGAATGCAATGATTTTGACGGGCACGATTAATTGCTATTTGCGCGTTTGTTTTAATGAGGCGGAACCAGTGCCCCTTCAGTCACTGTCCGTGTTGGGAGGCGGGCCGCTGACGTTACTAGAGTACAGCACGGGAGCTCCGTGGGGCAACGCCACATAGACATTTCTCAATAGTGTTGCTCCTTTTAACCAAGTAGCATTATTTGTAGTGTAACGTTAGCTATTTTTAGACCCAAGTAGTTACTCGCTACTGCCCGGAGAAACTGGACTGCTAAATAAAGATGAAAGATAGAGCTTTGATTCTCATTCCATGCTAACAACATTAGCTAAATATCTAACAAACGAAATACAACGTATAGCATAGCTACAAGTACAACACAGAATAACGTTAATACAATTACATGCATCATTGTTTACAATGAACGGGTGGGGCTAGTCAAAGGACTGGACACGGGGACAAGTTAAACATGAATTAATTTATTATAACACTCCGGTAGTTTCGAGTCGTGCTGCAGTGCTTACGCACCACAGCTATTCTATTACTGCTTTGACGCTTCCTCCTCATCGTTGATTGCCTGTAGTAGCTGCATCTAACGTTAGTAGCTAACGTTAAAACTAACCGAAAGGTAGTTGTTCACCAACAATTTGTTTTATCATTAGCTCAAAAACAGAACCGACGAGACATGTTGTCGGCTCATAGTTTCTGCTTAGGATAATAACAACAATACTTCCGGTCCGGTCGGTGGGCTTCAAAATAAAAGTCAAACATCGGAAAAGACGGAGCGGTGGGCTTCAAAATAAAAGTTTTGGGAAATAAATTTCTCAAAAAAAATTCTATAACCGGTCGCAATATTATCGCTTATCGCGATATTTTCGGGGGCAATTAATCGCCCAGCAAAATGTGTTATCGTGGCAGGCCTAAGTACAACCATGATTTTAATGAAAGGTCATCAGAAGACAAAGAGGAAATGTCGAGGGATGATATGAAGTTCATGGAAATCATGACTGATTCATGCAAACTTCAAGACCGACATTACACCTTGGAGCTTCCCTTTAAAAGGAAAGAAGTGTCTCTGCCAAACAATCAGTTTGTTGCTAGGCAACGCATCCTTGGACTGAAAAGGAGGTTTGGGAGAAATGAGAAGTTCCACCGAGAATACACCAACTTTCTCGACGACGTAATCAGTAAAGGATATGCTGAACGTGTTCCTGAAGTGGAACGGTGTGATGGAAAAGTATGGTACATTCGACACCATGGAGTGTACCATCCCAGGAAGGGCAATCTGCGTGTCGTATTTGACTGTGGAGCAGAGTATAGAGGAAAATCTCTCAATAAGGAGCTTCTACAAGGCCCTTACCTCACCAGCACCTTGTTAGGAGTCCTCACACGTTTCCGGCAAGAACCTGTAGCCTTAATGACGGGTCCTACTAATCACCCCAAAGTACCAGAAAATACCAGAAAATACCAGAAACTACCCCAAAATACCCCAAAGTATACCCCAAAATACCAGAAACTACCCCAAAATACCCCAAAATACCAGAAAATACCAGAAAATACCCCAAAATACCCCAAAGTATACCCCAAAATACCAGAAACTACCCCAAAATACCCCAAAATACCAGAAAATACCAGAAAATACCCCAAAATACCCCAAAATACCAGAAAATACCCCAAAATACCAGAAAATACCCCAAAATACCCCAAAGTATACCCCAAAATACCAGAAACGACCCCAAAATACCCCAAAATACCAGAAAATACCAGAAAATACCAGAAACTACCCCAAAATACCCCAAAGTATACCCCAAAATACCAGAAACTACCCCAAAATACCAGAAAATACCAGAAACTACCCCAAAATACCCCAAAGTATACCCCAAAATACCAGAAACGACCCCAAAATACCAGAAAATACCAGAAAATACCAGAAACTACCCAAAATACCCCAAAGTATACCCCAAAATACCATAAACTACCCCAAAATACCAGAAAATACCCCAATATACCAGAAAATACCCCAAAGTACCCAAAAATACCCCAACATACCCTAAAAGACCCCAAAGTACCAGAAAATACCAGAAAATACCCCCAAAATACCGCAAAATACATTATTGTATATTTGCATATCTTGTATGTCACAAATGTAACAGTACTGTATATCTGTATGTCATGTATGTCATAAATGTCAAGATTAGATTAGATTAGATGATTAGATTAGATTTTTATATCTGTATCTGTATGTTGTGTATGTCATAAATGTCATTAATGAATTGAAAATGGGGGATCCTGATGTATTTTCTGGTATTTTGGGGGTATTTTGGGGTAGTTTCTGGTATTTTGGGGTATACTTTGGGGTATTTTGGGGTAGTTTCTGGTATTTTCTGGTATTTTGGGGTATTTTGGGGTATTTTGGGGTAGTTTCTGGTATTTTGGGGTATACTTTGGGGTATTTTGGGGTATTTTCTGGTATTTTCTGGTATTTTCTGGTATTTTCTGGTATTTTGGGGTATTTTAGGGTAGTTTCTGGTATTTTGGGGTATACTTTGGGGTATTTTGGGGTAGTTTCTGGTATTTTCTGGTATTTTGGGGTATTTTGGGGTAGTTTCTGGTATTTTGGGGTATGCTTTGGGGTATTTTCTGGTATTTTCTGGTATTTTTGGGTATTTTAGGGTAGTTTCTGGTATTTTGGGGTATACTTTGGGGTATTTTGGGGTATTTTCTGTTATTTTCTGGTATTTTCTGGTATTTTGGGGTAGTTTCTGGTATTTTGGGGTATACTTTGGGGTATTTTGGGCTAGTGTCTGGTATTTTCTGGTATTTTCTGGTATTTTCTGGTATTTTGGGGTATTTTGGGGTAGTTTCTGGTATTTTGGGGTATATTTTGGGGTAGTTTCTGGTATTTTGGGGTAGTTTCTGGTATTTTGGGGTATACTTTGGGGTATTTTGGGGTAGTTTCTGGTATTTTCTGGTATTTTGGGGTATTTTGGGGTAGTTTCTGGTATTTTGGGGTATACTTTGGGGTCGTTTCTGGTATTTTCTGGTATTTTCTGGTATTTTGGGGTATTTTAGGGTAGTTTCTGGTATTTTGGGGTATACTTTGGGGTATTTCGGGGTAGTGTCTGGTATTTTCTGGTATTTTGGGGTATTTTGGGGTAGTTTCTGGTATTTTGGGGTATACTTTGGGGTATTTTGGGGTAGTTTCTGGTATTTTGGGGTAGTTTCTGGTATTTTGGGGTATACTTTGGGGTATTTTGGGGTAGTTTCTGGTATTTTCTGGTATTTTCTGGTATTTTGGGGTAGTTTATGGTATTTTGGGGTATACTTTGGGGTCGTTTCTGGTATTTTCTGGTATTTTGGGGTATTTTGGGGTAGTTTATGGTATTTTGGGGTATTTTGGGGTCGTTTCTGGTATTTTGGGGTAGTTTCTGGTATTTTGGGGTATACTTTGGGGTATTTTGGGGTATTTTCTGGTATTTTCTGGTATTTTGGGGTATTTTGGGGTAGTTTCTGGTATTTTGGGGTATACTTTGGGGTATTTTGGGGTAATTTCTGGTATTTTCTGGTATTTTCTGGTATTTTGGGGTCGTTTCTGGTATTTTGGGGTATACTTTGGGGTATTTTGGGGTAGTTTCTGGTATTTTGGGGTATACTTTGGGGTATTTTGGGGTATTTTCTGGTATTTTCTGGTATTTTGGGGTAGGTTCTGGTATTTTGGGGTATACTTTGGGGTATTTTGGGGTAGTTTCTGGTATTTTGGGGTAGTTTCTGGTATTTTGGGGTATACTTTGGGGTATTTTGGGGTAGTTTCTGGTATTTTCTGGTATTTTCTGGTATTTTGGGGTAGTTTCTGGTATTTTGGGGTATACTTTGGGGTCGTTTCTGGTATTTTCTGGTATTTTCTGGTATTTTGGGGTATTTTGGGGTAGTTTATGGTATTTTGGGGTATTTTGGGGTAGTTTCTGGTATTTTGGGGTAGTTTCTGGTATTTTGGGGTATACTTTGGGGTATTTTGGGGTATTTTCTGGTATTTTCTGGTATTTTGGGGTATTTTGGGGTAGTTTCTGGTATTTTGGGGTATACTTTGGGGTATTTTGGGGTAGTTTCTGGTATTTTCTGGTATTTTGGGGGTATTTTGGGGTCGTTTCTGGTATTTTGGGGTATACTTTGGGGTATTTTGGGGTAGTTTCTGGTATTTTGGGGTCGTTTCTGGTATTTTGGGGTATACTTTGGCGGTATTTTGGGGTATTTTGGGGTATTTTCTGGTATTTTGGGGTATACTTTGGGGTATTTTGGGGTATTTTGGGGTATTTTGGGGTAGTTTCTGTATACTTTGGGGTATTTTCTGGTATTTTCTGGTATTTTGGGGTAGTTTCTGGTATTTTGGGGTATACTTTGGGGTATTTTGGGGTAGTTTCTGGTATTTTCTGGTATTTTCTGGTACTTTGGGGTGATTAGTAGGACCCTTAATGACTGATGTTAAAGCGATGTTCCATCAAGTCAATGTGGCACAGAAAGACAGAGATTTTCTTCGGTTCTTGTGGTGGCCTGACGGCGACGTATCCCAAGAACTGGTAGAATATAGGATGACTGTGCATCTCTTTGGGGCAGTGTCTTCTCCTAGCTGTGCTTGTCATGCCCTCCGAAAGACAGCAGAAGATAACCACAACAGTTTCCCTGCTGAGGTACTTGACACGGTCAACAGAAACTTCTACATGGATGACTGTCTTAAGAGCTTGCCATCAGAAGAGGAGGCTGTTAAAATGGTCAAGGATTTGACAAATGTTTGTCAAAAAGGAGGCTTCCATTTGACAAAATGGATTAGCAATAACCGTGGAGTGCTGCTATCCATTCCAGAGGAAGACCGATCCAAGAATTTGCTTGACTTGGATCTCGACAGAGACCAACTGCCAGTGGAGAGGGCCCTTGGACTTCATTGGTGTGTTGATACAGACATTTTTAAGTTCAAGTTGGCACTCAAAGAACAGCCTCATACTCGACGTGGGATTCTATCGATGGTCAGCTCAATCTATGATCCTTTAGGATTTCTTGCCCCACTCACTTCCAGCCAAGCTCATACTGCAAGATATGTGTAGGAGGAACTATGGATGGGATGATCAAATTCACCCAATTCTCCAACAGCAGTGGACGAAGCCTATTCTTTTGCCCAGCTGTCTTCGTGAGTATATGGGGATTTTGCCGTTCAGTTTTGGTAAGCGGCGGTGGGGGGGTGGGGGGGTTTATTGTGTTGCCAGTCCTTATTGTTATATTTTTGTATCTGAAGTCTCTTTCAAGAAGGTGGATGATCAATGGATTAAAATGTACTTCATATACCATGCTGTTTGTATTAAGATTGTTATCACTTGGTCGTGATGACGCAAGGGGTTAATATATCGGGGGGTGAGAAGCCTATTACGATGGTGTCATGGAACACTAAAGGATTGGGTAGTGCAGTTAAAAGGGGAAAATTATTTGCTCATTTGAAAACATTGTCTGCAGACATTATATTTTTACAAGAGACTCATATAGCTCCAACGGAACAGAGGCGCCTGAGGAAGCACTGGGTGTCACAAGTGTACCAATCTGCTTTTTCTTCCAAAGCAAGAGGGGTTGCTATTTTATTTAGTAAATCTGTCCCATTTCAAATGACCACGGTAGTCTCCGACCCCGGAGGCAGATATGTCATGGTGTCTGGTAGCATTAATTCACTACCAATAACATGCCTGAATATTTATGGTCCTAACATTGACGACCCAAGCTTTTTTCGTAAAATATTTGACATAATCCCTGATCTGAATACCACCAACTTGATTTTAGGTGGAGATTTTAATTGCTATCTAGATCCCTATCTTGATCGTACGTCCACTCGTCCGCCTCCGACCATTAATTCCGTTGGAGTACTAAACAATTTAATGCGTTCTATGAACATAGTTGACATATGGAGATTGCAGCACCCTACAGACAGGGATTATTCTTTCTTTTCCCACGTCCACAAATCGTATACAAGAATAGATTATTTTCTTGTCGATGCTAAATTTATATCTAGTGTGCTGCAAACTAAATATCATAGCATCCTTATTTCAGATCATGCGCCAATCACTATGTTGGTAAAGCTGGCACTGCCACAGACGCGATACAGTTGGCGCTTCAACCCCTCTTCGCTCTCGGAGAAAGCATTTCGGGATCAAATGAGATCTCGACTCATTGAGTTTATGGAGACTAATGATACCGGTGATGTCTCCGACGCTACACTATGGGAGTCTCTTAAGGTGGTATTGAGAGGGCACATTATATCTTATGAAGCCTTTGGAAAGAGAGAAAGACGTAAGCGCCTGGCTGAGATTGAGGCACGGCTCCCCTCGCTGGAGCAGGTTTACAGACTATCACAATCCCAAATGGACTTAAATAACATTTTAAAATTGAAGTATGAATACAATTCTATTCTGGGCAAGCAGGTTAGTACCCTCCTCCTTAAACTCAGACAGAAGCACTTTGAACTAAGTGATAAACCAGACAGACTGTTGGCTAGGCAGCTGAGGGGTGTACAGGCCAGCCAGGCAATTCATAATATCAAATCTATATCGGGCAGCTTGCTGACTAACCCTAAAGACATAAATGACCGTTTTAAAGAATTTTATACTGGCCTTTATACCTCTAGATGCCATGCCCCAGACTTAGTGATAAGGCAAGGGATGAGCTAGATGCTGATTTCAGCCTGCAGGAAATAACAAGTGCAATAAAGTCTTTCCCTAGCGGGAAGGCCGCTGGCCCGGATGGGTATGGGCCGGAGTTTTATAAAGCTTACAGTGACATTTTGGCCCCTCTACTTCTTAGAATGATTCAACATTCTATCACTAATAATGTCTTCCCTGACTCCCTTTACGAAGCAAATGTGTGCCTTTTACTCAAGAAAGGTAGGGATGGGACTGATCCAGCAGGGTTCCGGCCTATAAGTTTGTTAAATTTTGACCAAAAGACAGTTGCCAAGGTGTTGGCCACTAGGTTGGCTCAGCATGTCGGATCTCTCGTCCACTCCGACCAAACGGGATTCATTCCTGGCAGGCTTGCTTTTTCTAATATTCGGAAATTACTAAACATATTGTACTCTAACCAAAGAAAGGACACTAAGCCGGCGATCATATCACTTGACGCTGAAAAGGCATTCGACCAGATCGAATGGAAATATATGTTCAGTGTCCTCCAGCGCTTTGGTTTCGGTGACAGGTTTCGTTCTCTTATTGGAATGTTGTATGCTCATCCCAGAGCTTCCATTCTTACCAATTCTGATAGATCTGACTCCTTCCCACTCCATCGCGGCACCCGACAAGGATGTTGTATTAGTCCCTTACTGTTCAATTTAGCCCTCGAACCCCTGGCTATCAGTATCAGGAGTCATCCCAACATCACAGGAATAAAGTTGGGAAAGTATGAGAGCCGTATTTCGCTATATGCGGATGATGTGGTCCTGTATCTTGCTGATCCTGCCTCCTCCGTCCCATGCCTCCTAGATTTAATCAGGCAGTTTGGTACTTTCTCTGGTTACTCCATTAACTGGGAGAAAAGTGTGTTCATGCCCATCTCAGGGAGCCTAGACTCTTCCTTTACTGACAGCTTACCCTTTAAAATAGAATATGACCACTTCACCTATCTGGGAGTAGTTATACCAAAGGATCCCAAACTCCTATTTAAACTGAACTTTGGTGAAATGGTCTCAAAATTGAAGAAAAATATGGAGAGGTGGAGAATTTTGCCAGTGTCTTTGGTGGGGCGTGTGAATGTCATAAAAATGGTGGTTCTCCCCAGGTTCCTTTACCTTTTTCAGAGCGTGCCTATTTTTTTGACTGCCTCTTTCTTTAAACAGATAGACACTATACTTCTGCCATTTGTCTGGGGCTATAAAGCACATCGTATTTCAAAAGCACACTTGCAGAAGCCAAAGCATATGGGGGGGCTGGCCCTGCCGGTATTCCAGCACTACTACTGGGCTGCTAATGCAAGGGCCATGACCTTCTGGCAAGATTACTTCATAGGTTACTACAGTAGCCATGGACGCCCCCAGGTGGCTAGACATGGAGGCGCATGTGAACCTAAAAAGCTCTCTTCCTGCAATGTTATTTTCTAAGTGTGATACGATTAATAAGATGGCTCTCAACAATTTTATCCTTCGGAACTCACTGAGAATATTGAGTCAAATCAAAAAGGTTTTCAAAGTACCTTCAACCTCGGCATATGCTCCAATATGTGATAACCATAATTTTCCCCCTGGTCAATCTGATATTGTTTTTTCATTATGGAAGGGAAAGGGACTGGCCACTATTAAAGATCTATATGTTGATCGTCACTTTGCCTCATTTAACGAACTTAAGTCTAAGTTTAATCTTACAAGCTCACACTTCTTTCGTTACCTGCAGGTTAGAAATTATGTCTGCAGTAATATCCCAGACTTTGAGACATGTCCTGCTGATTACCAGTTTTATAATCTCATGAGCCGATCACCAGTTTCAAAACACCTGATCTCTGATTTTGTTTCATATTTCTCTGTCCAATCTATGGCTTCCTCCGACCACATTAAAGATGTATGGTCCACAGAGCTTAGTATGGAAATCTCTGATGAGATGTGGGAGGAGGGACTTAGCAGGATACATAAATGTTCTATTAATGCCAGAGTCCAACTTATACAGTTTAAGGTCATTCACAGACTACATTACTCTAAAACCAAACTGCATAGAATCTATCCCTCTGTATCGCCTATCTGTGATCGTTGCATGTCCGCAGAGGGTAATCTTTCACATATGTTTTGGTTTTGTCCCAAGCTATTTAAGTACTGGGTAGACATTTTTGACTGGTATACCAAGGCGTACAAAAGAGAGATTGCCCCAGACTGCCTTCTAGCTTTACTCGGCTGTTCAGCTAACACTGCAGAATTACCTTACAATGAGCAGGAGGCCCTGATGTTTGGTATGGCTGTGGCCGAAAGAATTATCCTGAAGGAATGGAAAGACACGTCGTCTCCAAATTTTAAAAGATGGCTCACTGAGATGGTCTCCTCTCTGCAGCTGGAAAGCATTCGTCACAGTAGGTCTGAGACCTTGAACAAATTTGAAATGATATGGGGTCCCTTTTTGGAATGCTTAGCTAGAACATAAGTGCTTCTCAATGTCCTCCTGTGTATTTTCTGTACTATGTATTGGTGTTGTCAGGATAGTGGAATTTCGAGCTTTGATGCAATACCTTTTTCGATACCACAGGGAAAAAGGTTCAATCTTAAATTATAATTTTTTTTGATAGGTTTTGCTTCTGTTGCTGGTTGGTTCTCCTCAGCTTCTCTCTGGTACTGTAGGAGAGGATAGATATGGCACTTTTGAAACCCTTTGTTTATCTTTAGATCATACATTCGGAAATAACTGTTCATCTCACTTCAATCGTTTTTTGTTGCAGAGCATTGTGTTTTCTCAGGCAGACAGATGTAAACACTGGTCTGTGTTGCATGTGCCTGACGGGCTGAACTGTTTGTATTGCAGTCATGTTCCGACTTAACTGAATGCACATGTGTGTGTGTGGACTGCTGTACTATTGCGGGTATTGAAGTGAACAATGCAACTTCCTTTTTTTTTATTTTATCTTTTTTTATAAATGATTAGGTGTCGATATTTCGGGAAATGAGTATTGAAACAGTTTTGGGTATTCAGAATCGATATGTCGATTTTTCGATATTTTCGACAACACTACTATGTATGTGTGTATATATATATGTATATATATACAGTATGTATGTGTATATATGTCAGAGAATCAGCCCCTTGCGTCCTTAGTGTATAGCATATGACATGGTGTATGTTTGTTCATTGATGTGACAGTGTCTGGCAACATACTGTTTGTGTTCTTTTTATTTATTTTTATTTTCTTTGTGTTTGTGATTTGTCTTGATGTGTGTTTGTGAAACTATAAAAGCTGAAAATAAAATATTATAAGCAGTGGACGAAGTGGTTGAGAGACCTGGAAAGAGTGATGGCATTCAAAGTTGAAAGATGCCTCAAGCCGGCAGATTTTGGAGAAACCATTCGTGGTCAGTTACATCACTTCTCTGATGCCAGCGAAAGTGGACCTATGGCACTGTGACCTATCTGAAGATATGGAACAACAGCAACAGGTGTCATGTCTCTTTCCTGTTAGGTAAAGCCAGAGTTTGCCCACTAAAGCAAGTCACCATTCCACGCTTGGAACTCACTGCAGCTGTTCTTGCTGTTCGTGTGGACACCATGCTCGGAGCCGAAATTCAGCTTTACCTTGAGAAATCTTGTTTCTGGACTGACAGTACTTCAGTTTTAAAGTACATCAGAAATGAAGACAAGAGATTTCACACCTTTGTGGCAAATAGGATTTCTACCATCCGAAGAACATCTGAAGTCACGCAGTGGAGGTACATTCATACCACTCAGAACCATGCTGACAAAGCCTCAAGGGGAGTTACGGTGGATGATTTGCTGACCAACAGAAGTTGGATTGAAGGCCCTGAGTTTCTTTGGAAACCAGAGGAAGAGTGGCCAGATAGTATCTTGGAGTAAAACATTGCTGCTGATGACCCTGAGGTCACCATCAACGCAGTAATTGTCGATGCACCAAGTGCCACACACCAACTGATCACCTACTTTTCTGACTGGAAAAGGTTGAAAAGGTCAGTTGCTTGGATCCTGAAATTACGAAAGACTCTATTGGAGATGAGTCATAAAAGAAACCAACTGAGTCATGAAGATGCAGACAAAGTGGAACAGGAAATGCAACAAAGTAGAGCTGCATTGGGAAACCAGAACTTAACACCAGATGATCTTTCTACAGCTGAGTCTGCCATCATTCGCTTCACTCAACAACAAAGGTTCCCTGATGAACTTGCTGTGTTGACATCTGGAAAGGGTGAAGTAAAGAGACAGTCCCATCTATAAACTGGACCCCATTCTGGAGGATGGCTTGCTTAGAGTTGGAGGGAGGTTGAGTAGGGCAGCAATGTCTGAGGAATCTAAACATCCTGTTATCCTCTCGAAAGACCTCCATGTATCGACTCTCATACTAAAGCACATCTACGAACAGATGGGTCATGGTGGGAGAAACCATGTTCTCTCCAGATTGCGCCGAAAATATTGGATCACTAGTGCCAATGCAGCAACAAGAAAGGTCCTGTCTGACTGTGTCTTCTGCAAACGCCATAAAAATAGTAATAATAATAATAATAATAATAATGGATTAAATTTGTACCGCGCTCTACATTCGTGAGAATCTCAGAGTGCTACAGGAGATAAAGACAAAAGTTAAATGAATAAAACAATTTAAAATGAATAAAAACAATTAAAAAGACTAACAACCAGTGAAATGGAAGAACCTAAGAGTAAAATAAAATAAAAATAATAGTAAAATGAATAGAAGTAAAAAATAAAAGTAAAAGAAAATTCAGGCAAAAGCCTTGTTAAAAAGAAATGTTTTTAGGCCCCTTTTAAAAACCTCGACGGATTGTGGTGCTCTCAGGTGGATGGGGAGAGCATTCCAAAGTCTGGGTGCGGCGGAGCAGAAGGCGCGATCGCCCATGGAGTGCAGCTTAGTCCTGGGGGCTTTGAGGAGGTAGGCTGTGCCGGAGCGGAGGGAACGTGAGGAGGACTGGGGGGTGAGGAGTTCCTTGAGATAGGCAGGGGCACCACCGTGTACGCACTGGTGAGTGAGGAGGGACACCTTGTACTCAATTCTGTGTTCCACGGGGAGCCAGTGAAGGGATCTGAGGGTGGGGGTGATGTGATCATATTTGCGCACCCTCATCAGGATCCTAGCAGCGACATTCTGGATGGTTTGCAGTTTTTTAATGCTTTTGCTAGGAATCCCGATGAGGAGTGCATTGCAATAGTCCAGCCTGGAGGAAACAAAAGCGTGGACGAGTTTCTCCGAATCTGCCAGGGTGAGTGAGGGGCGGAGTTTAGTGATGTTACGGAGGTGAAAGAAAGAGGTCTTGCAGAGGTGTTTGATGTGTGTATCATATGTGAGGTGGGGGTCCATTTTCACGCCCAAGTTGGTGACAAGGGTGGAAAGGGGGATGTCCTGACCGGAGAAGGAGATGGTGGTGATGGTGGTTGACCGGACCTGGTGTGGGGTACCGATCAGCATGGCTTGTGTTTTGGAACTGTTGACCTGGAGAAACCTGTGGTTCATCCACGCCTTAGTCTCCTCCAGGCAAGCGGTCAGTGTGGGGGGTGATGAAGGTGATGATGGTGTGATCCGGATATATAACTGGGTGTCGTCAGCGTAGCAGTGGAAAGACACACCGTGCCGGCCGATGATGCGGCCGAGGGGGAGCATGTACAGGGTGAACAGCAGGGGGCCGAGGACGGATCCCTGGGGGACACCGCAGGTGACCGCAGGTGACAGGGTGGTTGGAGGATGTTGCGCCTCTGAGGGAGACACACTCAGTCCGACCAGCCAAGAGGGACTGGAATAAGCCAAGGGCTAGGTCGCGGAGTCCGACATTGGAGTGGAGACAGTCCAGTAGAATGGGATGATCCACCGTGTCGAAGGCTGCCGATAGGTCGAGAAGGAAGATAGAGATAGAGGAAAGTTGGGTGAGCAGAAGATGTCAGACTTGCCTCTAGAGCGAATCGTTGCTGATCTTCCTCCATTTACAGCTTTTCTGGAAGAAGGAATTCAGTGGAGCTTCAACCCACCAACAGCCTCTCATCATGGAGGTGCATGGGAGCGCATCATACGGATGATTCGACGAATACTAACATCAGTTCTACACCAGTAAACCTTGAATGACGAAGGATTTCATTCAGTGCTGTGTGAAGTCGAAGCCATTCTTAATGATCGCCCCATAACTAAGTTGTCTGGAGATCCCAACGATCTGGAAGCTCTCACTCCCAATCACATTCTCACAATGAAAAGAATGCCAATCTTGCCACCTGGATTGTTTGAGAAGTCCGACCTCTACCTCAAAAGGAGATGGAGACAAGTCCAATACATCTCAGACCTTTTTTGGAAACGCTGGCTGAGAGAATACTTACCTCTGCTACAGGAGCGGCAGAGGTGGAGTAAGGAGAGACGAAGTCTTGTCCCTGGAGACATTGTATTGATCGCAGACGCTACAGCTCCACGTGGTTCCTGGTTACTTGGTAGAGTCCTGGAGACCTATCCCGACAGGAAAGGACTGGTGCGTTCTGCACGGGTGAAGACAAAAACGAGCACACTGGATAGACCAGTAACTAAACTTTGCTTGCTTCAAGAAGCTGCAATTTAAAGCTTCTAATTCAGATAATTGTTTTTTGAGTTCCTTTTTATGAATGTATTGGCTCCATTACGTAAATATTATTTTGAATTGTTCCTGGCCTCCTGCCATTCTCAATTAGGGGCCGGAGTGTTGGAGCCAAAAAGCCTTTCTGTTTATTTCGTTTTATTTGTACTCACGGTGCAGAGGTGTGGCATTTTCAGTCACCATGGCAACAACCACAGGGGTTGGTTACCCATTTATACTGATCAGTGGGTGACGAGCCGCAGGTGTGCAAGGGGAATAACTAAACAGTTTTTGACCATGTTCGTGTTGATGTGCCGTATAGGTCGGCGTTCAGTGTTATTAGAGTATTTTGTATTATATTATTTGGAGGAAAAAAGGTCAATAAAAGGATTGGCATATCGAAAATTATACGAGCACTCTGGACATTGAATTCTTCAAGCACGCGTCTAACTCAAGCCAGCCCACATGCCCCTCACAGTAGGCTTATAGGTAAAGGCTCTACAATCAAGGTTAGTAGAACATTGTCCGTTCAATGTACATGTCTGAGGGTGTGTTTGTATGGACTGTTTAAAGTGATTAACCTGTGGACTTCTATTTAAGAGGCACTTCCACTGTGATCTTGCATAACGCTGAGGAAGGCTTTTAGCTGAAACACGTACTGTAAGCCATCTCTGCCCATCCTAAATAAACTTGACTAAATCAAGAATCAAGAATCAAGAGGTTTATTTGTCACATACATACCAGGGCATACAGGACAGTTCAGTGAGTGCTGTTTAATTCTGTAACTTCTGGAATGCTCTTTTCTATTTTTTTCAAAGCTGTCAGCTCCACACATGACGAGTGTCCTGCCAGAACTCACTTTGCCCATTTCTGGGAACACAACAAATGCAGCTATTATTTGAATGTGCAGTATTCCCTCTCATCTAAAGTCTTGCTGCCAGTCTCCTACCAGCACCGCATAAAGATGTGCTTCATGGGCCCTCAGATCTGCTGATAAGGGTCTCTTAACCACCCGTAAGTCCAACTTCAAGTTTAGGGGGGCCGTGCTTTTGCTGTCGCAGCCCCTGACCTCTGGAACAGCATCCCCACATACATCAAATTTGCCCCCTCCATCGAGTCCTTTAAATCTAAGCTCAAAACTCACTTGTATTCCTTAGCGTTCCCGGACTCACTCTGACTCTTGCCTTGTTTGTTTTGACGTGTTGTTCTGTTCCTTTGTTTGTCTGTTGGTTGTTTATTTTATGTTTATTTATACTTCAGGAGTACTTTCTTAGCTATGCGGCCCACTGTAAAGCACTTTGGTTGACAAGTGTCATGTTTAAATGGGCTATATAAATAAATGTGATTGATTGATGTGGTGAGTGTGTTTGTTTATTCCTTCAAGGCCCAATCAGTGATTGAAATGTAAACAAATGGGTAGCCCCACCACCAAGAAATAAAGAATGAGAGGCGTTTTTATTTTCTGGTTAATTCACTGAGCTCTTGATACAAAGACTAACACTAAACAACAAGTACATGTTTTTAATTATGTTTAAATTAAATTAATAAATGTGAGTAACAGGCAAAGATGGTATAAACACAGACCAATTATATTGAATATAATGGCAAGATGTTACAAGCTAGAGCAGATGTTACTGTCATGACAGAGGCTCTTCTCTTGTGTGTGAGGATGGCAGATTTAACAGTTTACAATGATTAATTAGCTTGACCCAGGGCAGGTGTAGCTGCTTAAAGCTGCCATCCCCACACCACACCCACAACGCCAAACCCTGGCCAGCCTACCCCCCCCCCTACCCCAACCAAGCAGCGAAAGAAAAAACAGACATCAACTTACAATGAAAGGTTTGATATTAATATACCTGTCCTGTCCTATTGATCCATAACCAAACTCCACTCGTGTTTTTTTTTTTATCTACTTTTTCTCCCATTTAATATTTTTCTCCCATCCCAATTTCGTATCGTCCAATTCTACCCTCCCCTGTCTCGAACGCTGTTAGGCCATGCCTCCCACAAGCCGGCTGCAATGTGGATGAAGCCTTGCATCACGTGTCCCCTCCGGTACTCGAGGTAGCAGCCGTCGCATCTTTTCACCTGCACAGCGCGATCTCTCAGCGGCGAGGGTCTGCGTGGGAGGGACACGCCGCCCTCGTCGCTTCCTGATTCTACTGCGCAGGCGCACCAACCGACCTGTAGGAGTCGCTGTCCACAACGTCCGATCCCCACCCATCAGCTTCCCACCCCCTAATACTGCCAATTGTATTAGTATGAACGACCAGCCAAGCTGATAGCAATGCGGAGAGCTGGGCTCGAACCCAGCGTCTCCTGCATTGGTGGTGAGCGCCTTGCCCACTGCACCACCTAGCCGCCAACTCCACTCGTGTTTGATCTCAAAATCATCACCTTTAAATTACCATTTAGTTACAGCTAATGGAGTAAATGGAATGACTAGCATGCATGCAATGTTTAGAAACATGATTTGATTCCCCATTGACTTGTATAGCATTTCTAACAAATGCAGAATGCTGGGGCAACAACCCCCCGGGCTGCAGGGCCTGTCGTATAGCGAGCTCCTGGTCTGAAGTGGCAAATGCCTGGGCTGAAACGACAACCTCGAGCGGCACCTGGGCCAGAGCGGCAGCCCCCAGGCTGGAGCAACGATTTTGAGAGGTGAGGTGACCTCCTGGGCCAGAGAGACTACCTCGAGCAGCAACCTCCTGGACTGAATCAACGTTTTGGACTTGGCGCTGGTGATCCATTGCCTGCTGCGCTCCAGTGTGCCTTCTATATGCGTCTTCCCTGTGCCGGAAAGCCCCACATTGTACCACTGTAACACTTTCCAGGGGTTTCCAATTCATTTTCTGCCCAGTCCACTTGATTCAAATTACTTGGCCAGCCAACCCCGACACCCTCACCCCTCCCTCATTCAAAATGCAGACATATACATGAGAAGAACAGGAGTTTATTTTTTAACAGCTTGTCGTTTCATATTTTCAGTTGCATGAAATGCAAGTCCAAATGTAACATTCAATGACCATTTTAGTTGTTTTGTTATATGAAGGAGCATCACATATGCACAATATGTATAGCCTACTGCTGGAAAAAACATGCAGGCATAGACTTTCATGAAATAAAACATGTAATTGTCCATGGCAGAGAAGGCAACACTCGTTGCAGGCTATTAACCGAATGGAAACTAGATAAGCAGGACGCTTCGAACGTAACAATTAGCATACATTTCAAACACCTTTGAAAACGTCAAACAACCAAAATGCTCTTTTAAAAATAAAATAATATTCGGATCAAGCAGAAACCATGGGATGGAAATCAGAGCGTGTCAATGCAAAAAGTGGCATAAAAAATTCGAGTTTTCGAAAGTTCGGCTGAGGCGGAGGCACTGGAGGTGTTCATTCGTAATTCTGTTTCTTTGTTGACTTTTGATTAAGTTTATTGTGGAGCTCAGCATTCAATACCATAGTCCCCTCCAAACTCATAGCCAAGCTCAGGGACCTGGGCTTGAACTATGACCTCTGCCAGTGGGTCTTGGACTTCCTGACGGGCAGACCCCAGGTGGTGAGAGCAGGCAACTGCACCTCCTCATCCATCACCCTCAACATAGGGGCCCCCCAGGGCTATGTTCTGAGTCCCCTCCTCTACTCCCTGTACATACATGACTGTGTGGCACAGCGGAACAACAACACAATCATCAAATTTGCTGACGACACAGTAGTGGTGGGCCTGATCTCTGCAAACGATGAGAGGGCCTACCTGGAAGAGGTCAAGGTCCTGGCGGGATGGTGTCAAGAGAACAGCCTCTCCCTGAACGTCAGCAAAACAAAGGAGATGATTGTGGACTTTAGGAGGTCGGGGGTTAGGGACTACAGCCCCCTCAGCATCGACGGGGCACCGGTTGAGAGAGTGAACAGTTTTAAGTACCTTGGAGTCCACATATCCGAGGACTTGACATGGACCACACACATTGACAGTGTTGTGAAGAAGGCACGGCAACGCCTCTACTTCCTCAGGCGCCTAAGGAAGTTCCAAGTCAGTCAGAAGATCCTTAAGAACTTCTACTCATGTACAATAGAGAGCATCCTGACTGGCAATATCACCTCCTGGTTTGGGAATAGCACCGCATAAGACCGTAGCAGACTACAGAGAGTGGCCCGTTCAGCCGAGCGCACAATTGGAGGAGGGCTTCCCACTCTCCAGAACATTTACAACAAGCGGTGCATGGGTAAGGCTAAGAGAATTATCAAAGACTCCAGCCACCCAAACAACTGCCTCTTTGAACTGCTGCGGTCAGGCAAGCGATACCGGAGTCTCATGGCAAGCACAGAAAGACTCAGAAGAAGCTTCTATCCCCAGGCCATCAGGTTGCTCAACGAACAATAACACTATGCAACAACCATCAAATGCACTTGTGATGCCCACTAGAAGTGGTATCACGTTAATATCTTTAGATTATGTGTCAAAACAGTGTGAATATACTGGTACAGGATTACCTCCATCAGAAACAAGGTAGAACAGTCATTTATATTTAATGGATGACATTAACATAATTTGGTCAATAGGTGGCAGTATAGGACTTGTGTTTAGTGGCTTCGCCTTCCAGGGAACCGTACTTTGCTGCTTAGGGACACACGAGGCGAGCTGAGTCTCACAACCGGGGAGGACTCAGAACCAGTAACACCATGTCTGCGCCTTCCTTTGTCAAATGACTAACTACAACCTGTTTCATAGGTGGGTAATATATTACAAAACACACATAAAGGTTAACAAGGATACATGCAATGTCGAGGGTCCAATGAGGTGACTGTTGTCGATGTTTGAGTCAAGTTTAAGAAGTTTAAGACGACAAGTAACGTGGTTTAGAAGTTGACCGTCTATTGATGGCGCCGTGTCTCGTGGTACATTGAAATAGAGTGTTGAAATACAATTGCCCGGGGCGCCCCAGTGGCGAACCACATAACGCGTTGAGTCGCGACACGGCCGACCCGGGTTCGATTCCCGGACCCGTCGTTATTTGCAGAATGTCTTCCCCCCACTCTGTCTCCCGTTACTCCTCTCTCTCTCTCTACTGGACTGCCCAGTAGTAAAAAGCGATAAACGCTAAAAAATAAATCTTATTTTTTTTTTAAATACAATTGCCCATTTAATCACTAACGTGTCGGAGTTAAGTATCTCCAAGGGGATTATAAAGGTTTATGTTTTGAAATACATACTGTTTGGGTTGAATTGCTGTTTAGTAAATGTGTATATTGTGTACAAGCATTGAAGACGGTTAGAGGGAAATTACTTTAGCTTACACTACCTAGAAGGTAGCTAAACACCGGAGCTGTACCACATGCTCTCTCTCTCTCTCTCTCTCTCTCTCTCTCTCTCTCTCTCTCTCTATCTCTCCTAGTAAGGCTGAGAACGGCCAGATACATAAATATATATAAATGCACTTTCGTTGCACATTTCGAGGTTCAACAGAACTTGAGCTGGAACACATATATGAGTGACACTGAGGTGTTGAGGTATTTCTGTACACTAGAGAATAGTGGATATGACTGATGATAAACGAATGATGATAAAGGTAACAGCTATTGATGATATAAGGAATTGTTTGACAGACAATGAGAATGACAGTGTTGTTAAAAGAAGACATACGATGGTCTCTTCCAACATGCCTAGACAGAGGTTAACAGGAGAATGCTTCCCTTCTCACGTGCTTATACTTAAGACGTCAAATATGTATTTAAGCATTACATCACACGCAGGAGTGGTTTGTGAACAATAAACCATGCCTAGGGGTGGTTGTTAGGCCCGAGGCGCAGCCGAGGGTTGTTAGACCCCCCTAGGCATGGTTTATTGTTCACAAATCACGACTGCAAGTGGTGTAAAGCTTTTATACAACTGCCACATTCATCCAACCTTATTGCTATACAATAAACACACATTAATCGAAGATTTATTGAAAAAACCATCCGCCAGAAAAAGTAGTTCCCACAACTACAAAAAAGACAATTTGCCTCCATGTGGAAGCAGCTCGGAAGTGCATCCAACCAACTAACACATCCAACTGTGTATTATTGGAATGATTGAGAGAAGTTGCCTCATGTGGAAGCAGCTCGGAAGTGCATCCAACCAACTAACACATCCAACTGTGTATTATTGGAATGATTGATTGAAAATTTTATTACCAGATGCAGAATGGGTACAATACAGTACGGCTCAATACACACAATTGTTATGGGGATGCAGACCTACTTTCTATAGAACTTCATTCTTAGATGCTTCTATAGAAAGTAGGTAAAACAAATTAAAAAGTTTTATTTGCCCTATAGCATAGATGTCAAACTCACGGCCCGCGGGCCAAATCCGGCCCGCCACGTCATTTGATGTGGCCCCCCAAGAGCTCAGGTAAAAATTTTTATTTTTTTTTTACATTAATATTGGGTTAAAAAATAGCAGTGTTAAAATAATTGTGGGTTAATGCGTTAATAAAGCTTTAACTTTTACAGCCTTAGTTATTACACATTCTTACACATACACGTATGTTGAACATCTGAGGTAACAAAGGAAAAAAGCCAAAAGCACTTACTCCTCAGACATTCTTTGACAATTTTACAGCCCAAAATACAAAAAAAGATCCAGGCGGAATAGGTAACAAAGGGTTGAAGAAATATTGTCTGAACTGTCAGATGCAAACTGGCTGTGTGACATAACCGAGCATCTCGCTCAATTGAATAAGAAGCTGTAGGGACGCAAACAAGTCCCACCCAAAACTTGACCAATATAGTTGTGAACTGAGACAACCCTTATTTTGTTATTTTTGAGTACAGTTACAGTTGTGTGTTCATGCAGACACATAATAGCAATTTCATTACGAATTGAAAATGGGGGACCCTGATGTAAACAAGTCGAAAGTCTTTCTCTGGTCTGCATCCCCTTAACAATTGTGTGTATTGAGCTGTACTGTACTGTACCCATTCTGCAATCTGTTAATTAAAGTTAATTAAACTATCTTCCATTAGTTGGATGTATGGCCTCTGCAAGGTTGTGTGCAGCCATTTGTTTTTGTAACATCTGCTACATCTGTCCCACGTGTTCTTTGCAGCTCACAGTTGTTAGTTCTGCCCCTCTTGACTGTGACAAAAAGGTTTTGAACAAACTTAATGTCATAGCTTGTATTTGATGATATTCTTCTTTGTTATTTACTTGAATGGTTTGATCATTGATTGGTGGAGTAATATGGGGTTCTGATAAACTAAAATTATTTGTTAAAATAACATAAGCTAACATATATTTTTACATTTATGCAAATGAATATGCAATATGTATAACTTGAATAAGTAATAAATACAGAAACACCATGTTTAACAATATGTAAATGTATAGCTACATTTATTTTACATTACATTAACATTTATATGGTCTTTGGCCCTTTGAGGGCAACCATAATGCTGATGTGGCCCTCTGTGAAAATGAGTTTGACACCCCTGCCCTATAGGGAAAAAAAGTTTTCTTCGCCCTATTTTTTTATTAATTTTTTTAAACCTAATGTAGAGGGCCTAAACTTAACCAGTTGGAAAGCAAGCGTACAGTAATAAAATTAGCAATCAATCAATCAATCAACTCAATAGGCCATGCTCACTTAGAACAGCGCAGCACCCAGCTCTCTCTCAGTCTGACTATCCCCCACGTTGCAGACAGGAGTGTGTGTGTGTGTGTGTGTGTGTGTGTGTGTGGGGGGGGGGGGGGGGGGTGGGTGGAGACTGAGCCAGCGTCGGACAGTGTGAGAGTGAGGGCTGCAGTCAGAGAGAAGGAAAAAGAAATTGAAAAAAAAATCGCAGATTAATCAATCAATCAATCCGCGATTTTTCTTTTGTTCTGTATTGACTCATGACCCATCAATTACATCATCCAACATTGTTTAAAGGACTAAGACATTCGCTGTGACAGAATCGCTTCATATTTAGTCGTTAGGACGCTATCATTGTTAAAGATTATTGTGCGCCATCTTGTGATCCGGCGGATTGATGTGATGTGATTCGGTTGTGGGCGGGTCCTGGGCCAGCAAGCGTGGACTGTTCGCAATACATACGTGTAAATGGACTGTTTCAGCCAATCAGAATCGAGAAATTTGCATGCCGTTGTATAAAAAGTAAGGCTGTCAAATATATCGCGTTAATATCGCGTTAACTCCCGATTCTATTAATGCCACTAATTTTTTTAACTCAAGATTAACTAAAAAAAAAAAAAAAAAAAAAAAATTTTTTACTAGACTTCACTCAGGTGTATTATTGATGCTCTCATTGATACTATGTTTGTTTCTGAAGTGTGTGTGTGTGTGTGTGTGTGTGTGTGTGTGTGTGTGTGTGTGTGTGTGTGTGTGTGTGTGTGTGTGTGTGTGTGTGAGATATAGAGAGAGAGGGGGGTGAGAGAGATGAGGAAGGGGCAAAAGACACACACACTGGGAGAGTGTGTGTGTGAGGGAGAGAGGGGGGTGTGTGATTAATCAGCCCTTGTGTGTGTGAATGTAACAAGTTCCTAACGTTTTCTTTCCCCTATTATTTCATGCACACTTTATTCATTGTTTTAAATTATTATTTTCTTTTAAGTTATTTTGTGCATCACTCTGTTTTGAATTTGATGCAAATTTGCAATGCATGAGGGTCATCCTTTTGTGTTAAATGGCTGCACAAAGCAAGCATTTGTTGACTCGCATGTTGATAAGAGTATTAGAACTTGAAAAAGATCTGTTTACTTTAAGGTAAAAAAAATTTAAAAAAAAATGCGATTAATTTGCGATTAATCGCGAGTTAACTATGGACAATCATGCGATTAATCGAGTTAAATATTTTAATCGTTTGACAGCACTAATAAAAAGACATAAGTAATTACAATGTACAGTATATAATACTGGATAACTACATTTGAGAGGAAAATGCTATTAAAGTGAACCAGGGTATCCTAAAAGGGTAGAATGTGTGTTGCAAATAATGATGAATATGCTTTTGAATTAATAACAAGGATGGAATTATAATTGAATGTATTAAAGTAATGTAACTAATTTAACTGAATGATGATACAATGATAATGATGATTGATTGATTATTCTGTTGAATAAATAAATGTTGTTGAAATATACAACCGGGGAGGACTCAGAACCAGTAACACCATGTCTGCGCCTTCCTTTGTCAAATGACTAACTACAACCTGTTTCATACTGTAGGTTAAATATATCTCTGCTATCAGGTGCCATATCCTGGTACCTGTAACACACTCACAGCACACACATCCACATGCACACACTCACTTTAAACAAACAACTCACTGCAGCACCCACTCTACACACTTTAGAACACCTAAACACACTTTATATTTATTGGCAAAGAATTTGCACTACAACCCATACCTCAGTACACCTTACTGTAAATTGTACCTAAATTGTACCTCATCCCATTTCTGCTTTGCACTATATAGTATATTGTATATTAGTATATTGCATAGTATAGTGCAGTGTTTCTCAAAGTGGGGGGCGCGCCCCCCAGGGGGGGCGCAGAGGCATGACAGGGGGGGCCTTGAGATTATTTTTTTTATTTTTTTTTGGATTACAGAAGTAAATCACTAAAGTGCTATCTGTTGCAGCTGCACTGTTCTCCATGAAAATACCATATTTGGATACGTTTGACCATTTCTCAAAATCTGAAAATCATTATTTAATAAAACACAGAAAAGGATCACCAAGTTACTCTTGATAAAAAAAACCTTTACAGACAACATTGAGACAAAGCTTCCTGACACATCTCCATCCAAACTCTTGGAAGAACTCATTGAAATCTCATCTGATACCACCTGGAGAGCTAGTTTCAGAGTGTGGTGCTGAGTACCAAGTATCTCATGATGCAGCAGTTAAGGTGTTGATACCATTCAGCACCACATATCTGTGTGAAGCTGGCTTTTCATCCATGACAGCTCTGAAAACAAAATATAGGGCCAAGTTGAGCCTTGAGGATGACATGCGTGTTGCCTTGTCAAAGACTGACAGCAATAAAGACTGTTTGCTTATTTCCTATGTTCGCTTTGTAAATTCTCAGTCACTGAGTGAAGATCTGCTGTTTTGCAAATATGTCAAAAACAGAGCGACAGCTGATGAGCTCTTCAAAATTATTGACAGTTACCTGACAGAACATGGACTGAAATGGGAGAACTGTGTGGGCTTTTGCTCTGACGGTGCGCAGGCCATGGCAGGGAAAAGGAGGGGGCTACAGGCGCTCATCAAGGGGGTCTCGCCAAACGCGCAATGGATGCACTGTAAATTCACAGAGAGGCGCCAGCGTCAAGACAGCTTAGCCCTGAGCTGAATGAGGTTTTGACATAAGTTATAAACGTGGTAAATTTCATCAAAACCCGAGCCCTGAAAGCGCGCCTGTTCTCTGCGCTGTGTGAGGAGATGGGAGCTGACCATTCTGCAGTGCTGTTTCACAGCGAGGCAAGGTGGCTCTCGCGAGGGAAGGTGTTGTCAATTTGAAAGGTCACGATATTGGTGTTATTTCAATACATTTAAACATGGCCCATTTCATGACTATTTTGTTGGGGCGACGGGCGGGGGGGGGCCCAAGATATTTTGGTCCGCCAAAGGGGGGCCTGACAGAAAAAGTTTGAGAAGCACTGGTATAGTGTATGGTAACTCAGTTACTTCTACTCTGCATTGAACATTGTACATATGTACATACTGAACACTTGTGTCTACGTACGTGACTTCTATTTTTTACTTGCTATACTTATTTTATTTTATACTTATCTTTTTTGTCTAGCACAGTCTCTGGAGCGTAACAGAAAGAAACATTTTGTATAAAAGTATTCTGTACTTCTGTATGACAACTAATAAAGAAACTTGAACTTGATACTTGAGAAGCCGGACTCGCAGGTGTATCCAAACATGGCCAGGAAGAACATTGCCAGCCTTTTGATCTTCTTGAAGTTGGACTCGGACACGATCTTGGACCAGAATTCACAAACTGACGCGTCACGGTGTTGCGCTTTCAGCACCTCTGAAGTGGACAGCAAGCATCTCCAGTTGGAGAGCTCCTTACCTGTTTCATAATAAAAGTTATCTGCGCTACGAATTTCATAATAAAAGCGGCGCTATTGTATAGGAGAAACGTACATAGTATTTTTTTAAATTTTGATTAATAGAACTTTTCCGGCCTATTGGGAACCCTCTGCACTAGAACATGCATGCTACAGGTCACACGAGTGGCTTTCTGACACAGACATGTGTATGAAGAGGATGGAAAGATGTTACAAGCCACAGCAGATGTGATGGCATGACAGAGGCGTGTGTTGGAGGATGGCAGATTTAACCTGTGATTAGCAAACAAAGTCATCAGCACTCAAATGAAACAAGTCTGTAATACTTTTATCAATGCACAGCAGTTATTTGTTTACTATTTCGGAGTCGGCTTCCATTACTCTGCACATTTGAGTTGAGCATGCTAGTTCTTTTGAGATTGAACCTGTGCACATTGATTACCTCCAATTAGCTTTACCCAGGGCAGGTGCTATCTTATTGATAGTATTCCATCACAGATGGGTGATATAACCAATAACAACTATGGCCATAGCTGTGGAATTGCACCATATTGGTTGGCATGAGAATACCATGTATATAGTACCTTGAATATGACTTCCCACAGTCATTCCGTTTAATTAGGAATTTTGGTCCCAAATCCAAGAATGTCTGGCTTGTATTTGGATGTATTACAGTGCCTTCAAATAAGACTTGCCACAAGGAAGGAACACAGCATTCCTTGGTTTGTTTCAAAACAGGAGGATGTTTAATTGACAGAGACACACTGCTGCCACATGCAGGATATAGATGTTTGTTCTTCTAAACAACGAACTGCTCTGTAAATAACATACTTTCCTGCTTTGAATAATTATCTACATTTTATTTCATTTTTTACAAACATTGACAAAAATATATTGAACCACATATAATCCACAAAACAACAGTAGTTTGAAGAAATATTCCGGGATTGTGCTTTATGAGCATGTAATATGTGAACATGTTTAAGAACTTAAGTTAATATTTATTGAATTTCAATGTTGAATTATGCTGTCTTCAAAACATATGACAATTTCTTATCAGATAATAAATTTGTCAAAACTGTCAAACAATAAAACACAAACTATCTATTGCTAAATGACTATATGACTAAACGGACAGTAATAATTTATCAAGAATGTATTAATTTCTTATGTTAAACAAAAGAAAGAATTGGGAAATTGGAGAATGGGGATACAATGACAATATTGTCCTAACTAAAAATGTATCAATATAGAACAAAAGTTAAACACAAAGTAATAACTTGAATAATTGAATAGGCTACAGTATGTCCACATTTTAAAATATATAAAATGATGGGTGCACTCTGTACCATACACATTTGATTTGAGCTATTTTAAAAGTAAGCTAAGAAAAAAAATATTGCATTTGTCTCATAAATAAAAACATTGTAGACCAAAAATGATATAATTCCTAGAAAAGTTATTTCCCTTTCATACAAAAAAACATCCCTTCAAATGCCTTCTCTTCCTGATTTAATTTGACTCATGTCTTAACCTGAGATATATTTAAAAATATTTCAACTGCTATACACATTATATATCGTAAAAAAAAAGATATATGGGGAGAGAGACAGACAATCTACACCAGCTATCAAGCACCCTGCCTGAAAGAAATAGGAATTATTAATTTTAGGTTATCCAAGGTCCCAAGGCTGGGAATGCCTGGCTTATTATGTTCATTTGGATGTGTTATTCATAGTATTCCATCACAGACATCTTGGTAGGCAAATAACAGGGGATGCCGCATATACTGGTTATAGAGTATTTCAGCCTCATAAGGCCGACATATTGTTGCAGAGGCCTTTTCACTCCCAAACAAACAACAACAACAAAAATCCTGTTGGAAACACATGAGCAGCACATGGTTTGTCCCATTGTGTGTAAATGATGTTAAACGTTGAGGCTCTTCAAGGGTCTGGTAAGTAAGAACAAGCACAAGTTAAGTCTCAAACATTTTCAAAGGTCAGACAAAACAACAAGGGATGGGTCATGATTTCCGAAATAGGCATTCAATTATTATTACACGTCGTCTTGTGTTAAAAAATATATTTTGTTATCTGCACCTGGTAGTAACGTGTCAAGAGGCTGGCAGTAATGCACCTAAAAGCTGTTTGCCAACCACCTTAAACAACAAAAGAAGAAGCTGGTGCCATTGTGAATCTTATTGTGAGGTTTTCAAAACAGAAATGCACGGACATGTATATCAGGTCGGAGTTTCTAACCACAAAACCGCCTCCTCATTTGGTCCCTACAGTACATGTGTTTTGACGCTCATTCCAGAAGAATATGGCCGGCTCCAAGAATTTCCCCAGAGGTGGTCTATCCTACACGGTACAATAGCCCCCCCCCCCCCCATCCAAATGTTTGTATGTCAAACAGTAAGTAGAACTTTATTTACGGGGGGTGGGGCGATCATCAAAGAACAGTCGAATAGTTCCCAGTGAACATCGAAAATCAAAAATATAGTATTTCTGCTTGAAATGCCCATCCCTTAACACAACAGTTAACAGCCCTTACAGAATATAAACCTACTGCATGTAGACGTAAGGGTTCGATTTGTGCACCAAAGTGTTCATACCGCAGTTGACCGCTATGTTCCTCTGCAAGTGCCCAATGTCTTGACTGTCAGACCAGGGAGGTGAGTCTATCGGTTCCCTCTTAATCGCTTGGACCAGCCCGTGACCTCTGAACTCGTAGTCAAGTTTCTCTTCCTGGTTCATACCGCTGTTGTAGCCTTTATGTTCCGTGCTGCCGTTTCCATACACATGGTCTAAGCAGTTCCCCCCCTGGATGGTACAGAGAGGGTCGACCACTCTGTGTGGACTGAACTGTGTCACGTCCTTGTTGTTGTTGACAATGGATTTGGGCAGTCTGCTAGCAGCGGCCGCAGCAGCGTATAAGTACTTATGGTGCCCGTTGATGGGAGAGGGGCTGAGGCTGCCCCCTCCTCCACTACTAACACTGCTGTTTTTGCTTCTCTGGCAAGTGTATTGGTCATAGAATTCAGTCTCAGTCTTCACCTGGTGGTGGTGATGATGTTCTGGGTATAAGGAGCTTGTGAAGCGATGCTTCTCCCAAACCCCATTGTGGCCCATTGTGTACAGACTCCCCCCTGCATTCTCTGAGTCTGAGTCGTGTTCCGTCTTGATGGCCATCTCAGGAAGCGTTAGGCCGTTTCCGTAGCAGTCCAACCCGGCAATATATCTGCCATCTCCCTTCATCCCTTCGCCCCCTCCATCCTCGCAGTAGGTCTCCACATCACTTTGCAGCCCTCCATACAGCTTACCTCCCTCCCCTCTGTACCCACCGTTAGGGGACATCCGGAACCCTCCAGCTTTGCCTTGGTGGGAGGGGACATACTTGCCCTGTTTGCCTGACAGATAGCTCCCTCCACCAGGGTGCTTCCGGGCAGAGCTCCCTGTTCCCCGGAGAGCGTCCCAGGGATGGGGGTGTTCCAGCAGGGTGCTTCCTGGGGCTTTGGGGCCACCTCCCAGGGACGACAGACAGAAATTTAGGGGCTCTTCTTGGGGGTAGTAGCCGTCGTTGCGGTAGCGCAGAGTGGGGTCTTTGGAGAGCGGGGTCCATGGGCTGTAGTGGTGGCAGGGGTCGCCGCGGGCCGGGGCAGAGCTGGTCCAGTTGAGGAGCAGGAAGTCACCGCTGTCACATGACCCTCTGGAGGAGCGGTGCTTCTTGTCACTGCAAGGAGAAAATGATCAGAGAGCAGAGAGAAGAAATCATTAAAGGAAGGAAGGCCCCTGGCGTTCAAGTTCAAAGGTACCGACGAGACATGCCCTTACTAGCCCCGGCTCCGCGCAGGAATACGGCTACCGAAAGCAGAGTGGCACTATTTGTCCACCGTGCATATAAATATGGCGCAAGAAATGTAGAATTCCTCTTAGTCCTTTACCCTTCTACCCTTCTAGTAACAGAACGTGAAGCCTCACCCCACGATACCGCGTGCGGTGTAGTATGGCCTGTTTGGCCTTAGAATAGCAGTGAGACCTCGTGCGAATTAATAGCTGAATTGCCAGAGTTTGGCACCGTATTTCTATTAAGTAATAATAGTTTATTATGTATGGTGCATCGTGCGGTTAGAGTTCTAAAGTGAGCAGCACCCCCATCGCTTCCTCGTGTTATCTAGAGTCTTAACCAGGTTGGGCAGACCACACGTGGTGCTTTCATCCGAGGAGTTCTAGGCGAGGACCGAGTGGACCTGTACATTGGATTACCTACCCGACGACTGCTGAGCCCTATGCGGCATGGAATATATATTTGCTTTGGTACTTTGATTTGTGGAGCGGATAATCGCCAACACCGGTGAGTGTTGGATCTACCCCGAAAGGAGTCAAGGTGAGACGGCGCTCAGACCAGACTGAGGTCGCCTCGCTTCTTCTTCACTGTGGAGCTACAGCTACAGCTACAGCCTACAAGAGAGCCAAGGTGTATTCATCTGTGGATCAAGATTCTACTGCATTGTCTTCTGTACGTGAAGTCTCCCTAGACATCGTTGACCAGACGGGATACGGCCGACAGCTCTCCTACCCCCCCTACCGGCCTACAACCGGGAGGACCCCTACAGTATATCCAGCTATAATCATTAAGTGACCATAGATATAATTCCCTAAGAGCCAGGTTGTATACTTGCTTCCTGCGTAACCAGAGATTGGACATTCAGTGTTGATTTGCCTACGAGTACTCATTTGCCTTACAAGAGCATTCAAATCATAAATGTAATGGTGAATATTATATGTACCTTTTGCTATATATTAAATATTGGATTATTACCTTTGTGTGGACCTGGTTTCATGGTGGGAAAGTGTTCATCATATTTAGATATTGTGTACTGTATGGCCAGTAGTTAAAGTACATAAAGCGGTAGTGGTTTAATGATACCATACTTATCAATACAGTCAGGGAATTGTACCCCTCAGTTACACTACATCTTCTTCATAGTCAAACCATAAAGGTTCTGTAAGTGGTATTTTCATTGTTAAAATAATAGCTCTATATTCCTACAGCCATCACTGATATTGATTGAAATTCTGAAATTAGAAATACAAACAAATATGTGCTTGCCTTGAAACAAGTAAAATAATCTGCAAATTTGGCTTCTCTCGTGATTGGATAAAGTGGGAAGGGATACCAGAAAAAGTTGTTTCTGTTTACTGCAGCGCGGAGGAACTGGGAGACCCATGTTACTGACCAAATACACTATATCAGTGATGGCTGTCAGAATGTAGAGCTTCTTAACACTTATTTTAACAAAACAAATCCCACTTACAACACCAGATGGCTTTCACACCTGGGTCTGGATCCAGGTACACTTGACCCCAAACAAACCCTGCCCAGGTCTACTTGAAAAGGTGGTCTCGAGTATTGTTCATGTGTACTCGGAACAACATTACTAGTGTGAAAGCTGGCCGGCAGGAGAGTGGAGAGGGGGGAGCAATCATACTCAGGCACGGTACGAAGCAATCGTACCTACTTTAAGAAGTGGCCCAAAGACAAATTTGATCACAAAAAAATTAAATAAGTGGCCCAAATACCAGTTCCTGTCGTATTGGCCTTTTCTGCCTTTTCTGAATGGCTGAAGTGCAAGATATTCTTTCAATCGCAAAAATACTTTCCACATGGATATTTCCAGTTTCCGAAGTCTTTCAAAGATATTGCCATACAATTGATGATGTCATTTTGACGTCGTGAATCCTGAAATCCTGGTTCGTTCCCAGGCTCAAAGTGTCCTTGACCAAGACACTGAACCCCTAACTGCTCCCAGCGAACAGGTTGGCGCCTTGCATGGCTGCCTCTACGATTGGTGTGTGTGTGTGTGTGTGTGTGTGTGTGTGTGTGTGTGTGTGTGTGTGTGTGTGTGTGTGTGTGTGTGTGTGTGTGTGTGTGTGTGTGTGTGTGTGTGTGTGTGTGTGTGTGTGTGTGTGTGTGTGTGTGTGTGTGTGTGTGTGTGTGTGTGTGCGTGCGTGCGTGCGTGCGTGCGTGCGTGCGTGCGTGCGTGCGTGCGTGCGTGAGTGTGTGAGTAAAGGATGATTGTGAGGCTTACGTTGTAAAAGCGTTTTGGTTAAAAGCACTATATAAATGCAATCCAGTCACCATTCAGACATACAGTACATGTTTGCCTGATATATTTGGTCTTCACCTGCGCTCCAGTGAGGAGCTGGTCGATCCTTTGGTCTTACTGCGGACAGCTGCCATTCCTTTCATCTTCAGGTCTGTGACAGAGGGCGCCATGAGGGGCACTGCCACACAGAACAGTGCCAGCTGGGGGGGCAGCAGCGCCCCTGCCTCCGTCTTCTTCTTCTGGCCCTGCAGGAACTTCAGGCTGCCCTGGAACTGCATGCTCTGAGAGAAGAAGAAGAAGAAGAAGAAGAAGAAGAAGAAGAAGAAGAAGAAGAAGAAGAAGAAGAAGAAGAAGAAGAAGAAGAAGAAGAAGAAGAAGAAGAAGAAGAAGAAGAAGAAGAAGAAGAGAGAAAGTAGTGGACAGAAGCCTTTGAATTACAGGTATTTAAAGCATTGTGTAACCAGAAGCTTTTGTTTGATACTGTACCAGAGGGTTACTTCTTGAATGAACACGCCAACATTTTGGGAAATTAGCTTACCGTCTTCTCCAGAGAGAGACAAGAAGATAAGATACCAGTTTCCGCTCTCTGCGTTCAGTAGAAAGCTATCTGGCTGCATGTTAGCCTAGCTTAGCACAATGAATGGAAGTGGACATGGCCGGTTAGCCTTCGGGAGAGGTGTTAGTTGGACAATGCCTAGGCTAACTGGCCATGTCCGCTTCCATTCATTGTGCTAAGCTAGGCTAACATGCAGCCAGATAGCTTTCTACTGAACGCACAGAGAGGAAACTGGTTTGTACAATGATTGTATGATGACATGTAAAAGTTTGGACCCCGAAATAAGAATATACAGTTATGGTTGAAAAAGAAATCTATTGAATACCACAGATGAATAACCATATAACTCCATTTCAAGTTTTCAGAGGAACAGTATTTGCTCATTTACAGTATTTGCAAAAAACATGGTGATCGAGTGTTCATCATTATTCATAGACAGTAGAAATTGCGTACTTTCTTGTGATATATCACATTCACATTCCAAGTGATTTGGAACGACTTCACAACTGCCAATACATGGGCTGTCTTTCAAAACAGAGTTATGATTCTTCACATGCAGGGGTTCATAAACAAGAAACGGGGCGTGGCAAAATATTGACCAGTAGTGACTCACCAGAAACCCAGAGGTGCTGTCCAGCAGGCAGCGCATGCGGGCGATGAAGCAGCGTGTGAGGAAGGGCGCCAAATCTTGTGGTACTCCATCTGTCTCCTGGGCACTGAACAGACTGCCCACCACAATGTCCTCATCTGCAACAAGATTAGTATAGTTAACAAAAACTAAACTTAAAAACTAAAAACTAAAACCAGGTGTGGGGAAAATATATATAATTTTAGTTAGCTGAAATAAAAATGAAAACTAGACCAGGTTAAAGTAACTGAAACTATAGTGTGTACTAACT
The DNA here is from genome assembly GCF_963971535.1 of Notolepis coatsorum. Classification (NCBI taxonomy): domain Eukaryota; kingdom Metazoa; phylum Chordata; class Actinopteri; order Aulopiformes; family Paralepididae; genus Notolepis; species Notolepis coatsorum. Next base: position 92,843,487 of record NC_140177.1, read on the forward strand.
AAAATACAATTTGAATATACATACAATGTCTTAGTATTCACCTTTGTATATTTGGTCAAATGTGTCAACACACAAGTGAGGAGGCATTGGTGCATGTTTTTTTAGACTGAGTCAAATACCTTCATGAAGTGATGTGTTTGTATTATACAATACCTTCATAAAGTGAAGTGTTTGTATTACACAATACCTTCTGAACCTCTTTTGTCATCAGTGTGTGGTTAAACACTCTTATTGTTTATTGTTTAAAATGATCCCCATTAGCTGTCACCTAAGTGGCGAGCTAGTCTTCCTGGGGTCCACACAGAAAGACAACAGAAAACACAAAACATAACAACATGAGATACATATGACAATCACAATTAACAATGATAATCTAAAAACAGTAAAACATTGTAGACATCATTATCAACATCAGAATATTTTGCTCACATATTTAAGTAGTGCATTCTCAGGTGGTATTTGAAAGACACTTTACTATTCAATTTACTTATGTTCAGTGGGCAGTTATTCCAATGATTGATGGCACGATAAACAACAGTCCTCTTTAAAGCATTTGATTTTGGACGTGGTAACATAATCTGTCCATCATCAGCTGACCTAGTAAAATAAGAATGAACCTGACTGCATCTGACAATTTGTTTGTATAAGAAAACAGGTTGAGACGAAAAGACAGTGTTCCTGAAAAATTTAACTGTGTTGAAAACCAGCCTATTCTCTACCGTTAACCATGAGAGTTGCCGGTGCATAGTGATGGTGTTTGTTCTCATGGAACAATGTAAAACTAACCTTGGAGCTCTGTTCTGGGCAGTTTGCAATTTCTTTAGTTGACCTTTGGATGCAGAGGACCATACTGGTGCACAATAATCTAGGTGACATAAAATTTAAGATTTCGCCACCTGTCCCACAATATATGTAGGGACATAAGAAAGACATTTCCTCACCATGGAGATACCACTCCCCATCTTCTTCAATATGGTATCAATGTGTTCTGCCCACGACAGCTGGCTATCAATTATTATGCCCAGTAATTTTACTTTATTTACCTGTTCTATGGGTTCGTCAGACACGTTCAAACTCATTTTTGGTATTGATGACAATTTATGACTCGAACCCAAGATAATTGATTTGGTTTTTGAGATGTTTAGTACCAACTTATTCCGTTTTATCCAATCAAACACCATATTTAACTCAGCTGATAAAACATTGTCCAGTTCACTGACAGTTTTTGCAGCATAGTACAATGTGGAATCATCAGCATACATTTGTACAGTTGCTTTACACAGAACTGATGGTAAGTCGCTTGTGAAGATGGCGTATAGGAGTTGTCCTAGGCAGCTCCCTTGCGGGACCCCGCAGTCTAAGACCTTAGAGTGAGACCAGCTGCCAGTGTAATAAACCCTTTGTGTCCTACTTGTGAGATAACTCTTCATAAATATGATGGCTGTTGGACGAAACCCAACACACAAGTGAGGAGGCATTGGTGCATGTTTTTTTAGACTGAGTCAAATACCTTCATGAAGCGATGTGTTTGTATTATACAATACCTTCATAAAGTGAAGTGTTTGTATTACACAATACCTTCTGAACCTCTTTTGTCATCAGTGTGTGGTTAAACACTCTTACACAGGGACAAGTAGCGTGCTCAGAAAAACTGATGTGAGGTCAGTTTTGCCTGGCATGCTACTCATTCCAGCACATCAAGAAAACTAACGTGAGTCAGTTTTGCTCAAAACTGATGTGAGGTCAGTTTTTCCAGGCATGCTACTGTATTTGCTCCTGCATGAGTGCCTAACCCAGAAATGTTTTTGTTAGCAAGTACTGTATTTAGCTAAAATGCATGTGTTTGGGAAGTACTGAGCATACGACTGGATACATTTTCTGTTAAATTTAATCTCCATTAACTCTTCAATTAATCAAGTATGGCTACCGTTTATTGGATTCCACATTCACCGTGAGGCATGTGAGGAAAAATAATCTTCTTGAATTCAAGGCATCACAGGGTGAGTAATTGATATCCAAATTATAATTTGTGTAGAGGGCGACAATGGCTCAGGAGGTAGGGCAGTCGTCTGGTAATCGGAAGGTTTCCGGTTCGATTCCCACTCCTCTCGGGCAGCGCGTCAAAATGTCCTTGAGCAAGACACTTAACCCCTAATTGCTCCAGATGAGCAGGTTGTCACCTTGCATGTTTGCCTCAGCCGTCGGTGTGAATGTGTGAGTGAATGGGTGAAAGTGAGGAACACACACACACACACACACACACACACACACACACACACACACACACACACACACACACACACACACACACACACACACAACCCATTTCACCCTCCCATACACATATTTCACTATACTTCAGCCAATTTCGTCCTATTCTCCACCCACCTGTATTAGTGCTGGTAGTGTTGTCCTGGTTGCCTTCCCCAGCCTGTGTGTCAATCTGAACGGGAGGAGGACACATCGACCAGTGGAGTTGTCTCCTGAATTCCTGTCGTTCCTCCACGTGGATGTAGTCAAACACATTCTGGTGCATTACATCAGTCTGGGAAAGAGACAGACAGACAGACAGACAGACAGACAGACAGACAGACAGACAGACAGACAGACAGACAGACAGACAGACAGACAGACAGACAGACAGACAGACAGACAGACAGACAGACAGACAGACAGACAGACAGACAGACAGACAGACAGACAGACAGACAGACAGACAGACAGACAGACAGACAGACAGACAGACAGACAGACAGACAGACAGACAGACAGACAGACAGACAGACAGACAGACAGACAGACAGACAGACAGACAGACAGACAGACAGACAGACAGACAGACAGACAGACAGACAGACAGACAGACAGACAGACAGACAGACAGACAGACAGACAGACAGACAGACAGACAGACAGACAGACAGACAGACAGACAGACAGACAGACAGACAGACAGACAGACAGACAGACAGACAGACAGACAGACAGACAGACAGACAGACAGACAGACAGACAGACAGACAGACAGACAGACATGATGATCTGTTTATTTGTCTACTACACGATTAGAATAGGTGCTTGGCAATTGGGGTTGAGTTTCTTCATTTAAATGAAAACTGTTGGAGATTGAAGAGGGAGAGTTGAATTGAAAAATAATTGATTAAGAGTTACATATCAATGGGTACAGATCGTGATTCATTGAGATTAGATCTACAATATGTGGGACTGTTTGAAACTGCCTACTGAGAAACGCAGAGATGAGCATCACTCTGTGGCCCTTTCAGGTTGGCGTAAATGTTACAGTATATTGTATTTTTAAACCATCATTGATCACACATTTTCAGAATGCTGTTGTCAGCAATAAATACAAATCTAATATATATAAAGAATTGCAGATTGCAGCAGTACGGGCCATTATAAATAATTTGAGAATAGACTTTAAGTAAAACCATGAATATATAGTGTACATTAAACAAAACAAAACAAAAAAGACATACATTTTTTTTTACTGGAAAATACAACATTGTTATGTCAAAACTAAGAAAAATCTTGTGCTGTGATATTTAGTCTCAGCACTGATTTCTGGAACTGAGAGGGAGATGAAACATATAGAGTCTCTGTCTGTGCACAGTTCAGCTGGAGGTGGAGGAGAGTTCAAGAGATCAGACAGATTACCTCCATTTATGGAAAGTTAACACTCTCAGCAAAGCAGGGTCTGACCCTATAGGCTAAGTACTGTTAAGAGTTCTGAATCAGGTTTTGTTGGACTGAATGGACTGAAATGGAACCAGGGCTCTGAAATGTTTTAATTTAATTTCAAACCCTACCAAAGCACCTCAAAGGCACTAAAAAACAAATTACAAACATCTCAAAACAAGCTAGTCAGACTACTGCTTGACCTGACTCCTAGAACCCACCTCACCCCGGCCCACTTTGACAACCTAGGATGGCTTAGAGTAGACGACAGAGTACAGCAACTTGCAATGGGCCTGGTCTACAAGATACACTACGCGACCAAGGTACCCATGTACATGTCAAAATACTTCCCAAAGGTCAGTGAATACCACGATCACAACACCAGAGGGAGCTCCACAAATCATGTTAAACCCAAATTCGGCTCAAACAAGGGACTAAACACGTTTCGCAATTATGCCACATCAATGTGGAACGCCCTACCCAAAGCTGTAAAGGAATGTGAATCACTACCCACCTTCAAAAACACTCTCAAAGAACACCTACGGGAGACTGCAATTCGAAACTGGCCCCTACAAATGTCTTAACCCAGTTGTACAGTAAATTACCAAGTATGGCTTTGTCAGTATTCCAATGTACAGTGTACAGTGTGTCCCCCCCCCTACCCCAACCCCCCCCCCCCCCCTCCAATGTACAGCCCCCACCCACCAACCCAACCTCCTCCAATGTACAGTTTCTACGTCAAATGTATATACACTCTTTTTCTGGACAATTTTTGTATCACAAACAGTACTGTATTTGCAAATCTGATATGTCATAAATGTATAGATGTAGCAGTACTGTCTATCTGTATGTCATGTATGTCATATATGTTATGATGAATTGAAAATGGGGGACCCTGATGTAAACAAGACGAAAGTCTTTCTCTGGTCTGCATCCCCTTAACAATTGTATGTATTGAGCTGTACTGTACTGTACCCATTCTGCAATCTGTTAATAAACTTTTCAATCAATCAATCAATCCCTGATTTAAAGATCCCTTGTGAAATATCTACTTGGTGCCGTTTCTGCAGTTCACCCTATTGAAACAAGTCAGAATTGCAGCCAACATCGATGTAGATGTGTAACACTCATTGCATATGGGTGGTCCTTGACTTCTGTGAGTTCCAAAGCAACTGAACCTTGCTTTTTAATAACATCTCTGTTTTGAAACATGTTATGATGTTTGTTAGAATATGTTATTAAATGTTTCAAAACAAGAGATGTTATTTTAAATGTTTTGAAGCAGGAGATGTTCTTTGAAATATTTCAAAACAGGAGATGTTATTAAATGTTTTGAAACAGGATATGTTATTTGAACCGAGATGTTATTAAATGTTTTGAAACAGGAGATGTTATAAAATATTTTGAAACAGGAGATGTTATTAAATGTTTTGAAACAGGATATGTTATATGAAACAGGATATGTTATTAAATGTTTTGAAACAGGAGATGTTATTAAATGTTTTGAAACAGGAGATGTTATTAAATGTTTTTTGGCTCACTCGCAATTCTTTCCAACTAAAGGGTTCACTAAAATATGTTTCTAGCAAAATTTTATTGTGAGAAATAGGATTTGCAATAGCTGGATCTTCATTCATATTTGATCTGCAAGGCCTAGTTTGACAGTTTGATCAGAAATTCGCTTTGGGTGTGGGAAGAACTGACTCTACCCATCCACGCCAGTTTGCTAGCAACCCGGCAAATCTCTCCTACCCTCCTACAGCCACTAATACACCTGTCACAGTACGGGGATGCTTATGGAATTGTCAATCAGCAGTCAAGAAAGCTGACTTCATTACTGCCTACGCCCATAGTCTAAATCTGCAGCTCCTGGCTCTAACTGAGACCTGGATAACTCCCAATAACTCATCAACAGCTGCAGCATTATCTACAAACTATAACTTCACTCACACACCTCGACCCTCCAGACGGGGTGGAGGCACTGGCCTCATGACATCTCCTTCATGGGCTACAAACCTAACACAACTCCCAGAACTGTCACTCTCCTCCCTCGAATATCATGCAATATCTGTCTCTAATCCTTTCAATCTCACCATTGTTACACTCTATCGCCCTCCAGGTCCCCTCGATCACTTCATAGATGAGCTGGACATGCTTCTAAGCTCCTTACTGGAAGATGGTACCCCTCTCCTTCTATTGGGCGACTTCAACCTGCCTGACTCATCTCAGTCGGTCCCAGTGGTCTCCCTCCTACAACAATTTGACCTGACTCCCACTGCCATGCCTCCCACCCACAAAGCAGGCAACTCCTTGGATCTCATATTTTCCCGTAACTCCAGCATCATTAACACCACGGTAACTCCCCTACATGTATCTGACCATTCCTTCATATCCTTCTCACTAACTCTCATGCTTAACCGAAAGGTCTTCACCCCAACTCAAACCGTCTCACTCAGACGTAACCTGGCCTCCCTATCCCCCTCCACCCTCTCCTCTGACATAATATCCGCTCTACCTTTGAGTGACACCTTCTCTGCTCTCCCCACAGAGATGGCAACCTCCACCCTCCTCTCAGCCCTTGCAACCTCCTTTGACAAGCTCTGTCCCCTCGTTGAGAAACCTGCCCGCCGTTCCCCACCCAGTCCATGGCTGACGGATGCAGTGAGAGAACAAAGACAGGTCCTGAGAGCGGCTGAGAGGAAGTATAGAAAATCACGCCTCACTGCTGACACATATCACAACCTCTTGTTAACATTCTCCAAAACCATTACTAATGCCAAAGCTTCTTTCTTTCACCATAGGATCGAGGCCTCTGCCAAGAATCTTCGCAAACTGCATGCTACCATGTCCTCCCTCCTCACTCCCCCCCCACCCCCTCCTCCCTCATCTTTTTCTGCCGAAGACTTTGCGATCTTCTTTGAGGAAAAAGTGGAGAACATCCGCAGCTCCTTCTCCCAACCCCCACCCATTCCAAACGCTGAATCGAGAACCTCATCCTTCACTCTGTCATCTTTCTCTCCCATTACAGAAGCCGAGACCCTGACACTGGTAACGTCGAACCGTCCGACTACATGCCAGCTGGACCAGCTACCCTCCCCACTCCTCCAGACCATAGCACCGGACATCCTCCCATTCCTAACTGCAACCATCAACTCCTCACTCAACTCGGGGGTGGTCCCCACCTCCCTAAAACAAGCCAGAGTCACGCCCCTCATAAAAAAAAAAAACCTGAACCCCACCGTCATAGCCAACTATCGTCCTGTCTCTCTTCTCTCCTTTCTTTCTAAAACACTTGAACGTGCTGTATCCAACCAACTTACTGCTTATCTCTTACAGAATGACCTCCTAGACCCCAATCAGTGGGGCTTCCGGACTGGCCACTCCACAGAAACGGCCCTCATTGCGGTCACAGAGGCACTTCACTTAGCAAAAGCGAAAGGCCTCTCCTCTGTCCTGATTCTCCTAGATCTATCTGCAGCCTTCGACACAGTCAACCATCAGATCCTCCTCGCGGCCCTCGCAGGAATGGGAGTGGCTGGATCTGCGCTGACATGGCTGACATCATACCTCAACGACCGCTCCTACCAAGTGTCATGGAGAGGGACTCTGTCGGCCACACGCCCCCTCCGGACGGGTGTCCCCCAGGGCTCGGTCCTAGGACCCCTTCTCTTCTCCCTCTACACTAAATCACTGGGTAAC